>NW_024354502.1:7479042-7791617 GCF_902729225.1 Pteropus medius | reverse complement strand
AGAGCTCTGAGGTTCTCAAACTTGACTGTATTACACTCATCTTTAAAAGGTTTAAAAACTTTTTATTTTGTCCAATCTCTCTCCATTTCCATTGATTCAGGACACCCAGGGGGAGGTCTAGAAAGCTCCATGTTTAACAAGCAGCTCAGTGATTCTTATAAAGCCAGCTTGGCACAAATTCATGGAAACATCTACATCTTTCCCGCAGCACTTAAATAGTAGTTATTTGTCCTTCAGATAGAGAAAAGTGTATAGACACTGAGAAAATGGGTTTATAGACTTATTCACTTCGTATTATAAAATACCAAGAAGGCTGGATGTGATCCAAATGTTTGGTTTTAGAGTGGGGCGGACAGGAGGGTGAGACCTGAGCAAGTTGTCCAACCTATTCGAAGTCCTGGGATGTAGGTGTTTCCACCATCACACTATGGATTAGTTTCTACTAAACAATAAAGTGTGTCAATCAATAGAGCAAGCAAATAACATTTATTCTATTGAGTACTTAATGGACCAACTTTGCCTTGGGACTGTAGTGCTTGAGGAGTTTCATATCCGCATCACTGCATTTATGATACAATGGTAGAATCACCTGATGATGTGTCTATCTACACATTAATGCTTCTCAAACTTTATTGTGCTTAGAAATTCCTGGAAGAGCGAGGTAAAGCACAGATTTTGGTTCCCAAATGGAAAGAACCGGATTCAGGTCCGGAGTGGGTCTGTGAATGTGCATCTCTCACAAGCTCACAGGGACACTGGTAATGCTAGACTGAGGACCACTCCTTAAGTACTACCGCTCCTAACTCAAGCTTCTTCAGGTAAAGAGTATGCCTTACTCTGCCCTTTCCGCAGTGTGTGGTAGAATGCCTAGAATATCACAGGTGCTCTTGAAATATTTGCTGAATGAATGAAAGAAAGAATGGCAACAGCTACATGAGTGAGGTTAGCAGTTTCTTCAAGTAAGGGCAGAATTTGTTTGGGGTCCATAATATCGTTCTCTAATGAGAACTGCTTTAGGACTTTTAGTGTATGCAAGTATCTGAATTCTATAAATTCTATAAATTCTCAGGATACCTATCAAGTTCAATCTCAGAGCATGATTTCCTCAGGAAAATTGCAAAACCTCACTCAGCTTTATGGCCACCTTAAGTCAGAAGCCTGCTGGCTATAGTAGCTACCACCTTGTACCAAATGAATATGAGATGATGCATTTTGGGGGAGAAAGCATCCAGGCCAGATGCTCTCAGTAGGGATGTATGGGCAAAGCCAATTAGAGGTAACCCAGTGATTCCATTCTCTGCGCTGGACAGAAGCAAGCATCTCAGGTCATTAAACCCCAAGAGCCACTCTAAAAGCCCACAGAACTTTCTAGAAAAAAACTCTGTCCACTGGCGCAAGCAACAGTGAATCTCATGAGAGAACATGAAAATACACTGTGAAGTTTAATACAGGTTGCCGCTTAAATTCCCCTCCGTCTCTATAATATCAGACAGGCTGGCAGATTATATCCTGAGGGATTGTGTCTCTCCCTGCTTCTGTACCCACCCCACTCAGGCACACAGCATGGTGCCCTGCATGTTTGTCGACTGCATGAGTAAGCCAAATTCCTTTTCATTCTTTTCTTTCCTTCTCTTTTTTTAAAATTCATCTATTTCTCTGCCTTTCTGTTTAATCTTATTTTAATCTTAAAGGCCTCTCTGTTGACCAATCCAATAGCTTCTTCATTGGAAAAAATGTTCTCTAAGATTCACTTCTTTAGAAAAAATATATTTAAAATATTCTCCACATTCTGCAGCTTTTCCAAGAGAAAGAGAAGAGCACACTTTTTAAGGAGTATACAAGGTATTCGTAGTGTTTTTCCTCTGGCATAGCAAGACTCGAGGGGCTGCAAATGTCTCTTTTTGAAACAGTGCTATACAATAGCAAGACTCGAGGGGCTGCAAATGTCTCTTTTTGAAACAGTGCTATACAAGCTAAATACATATGAACAAATAATGCTGATAACAATAACAGATGTCACCAAATAGAATCTCAGAGTGGAGACTATTTTAGAACAGTGCTTCTCACATTTTAATGTGCATTCAGTCACCTGGGTATCTTGTTAAAATGCAGATCATACAGTTCTAACAAGCTCTCAGGTGACATAAATGCTGCTGTTCTTTGAGCACTGAGTTCCGCATTTTGAGTAGCAAGGCCACAGAGCTCCTTAATCTCAGAGCGCTGTCCAATGGAGCATTCTGCAATGACTGAAATGTTCTAAGTTGGCTTTGTCCAGCATGGCAGCCATGACCCACACGTGGCTATTGAGTACTTGACATGTGTCTAGTGCCTGGAGGATATCAATTTTAAATTTTATTTACTTTTAATTCATTTAAATTTAAATGGTTCCATGGCCCGAGTGGCTACTATAGTGGACAGTACAGCTTTGTAAATTGAAAACTGAGACTGAAAGATTTAGTAAAAAGGTTTCAGAAAGTAGAAGCCCAAAAAGCAAGGTGAAGTCCCAAATCTTCTCACCCGTGTAGTAAATTTATTCTGACTCCCACTCTCCCCCTTCCTGCTTCCTGCAGAAAGGGCTTGAGGCTTACCCTCTGTTCTCCATCATATTCCCAGAATCACTCTATAAACAAAATAGTAATTAAGAAAGACTTTATAAACACGCTGAAGTGCAGAAGATTATCTTGTTTACATAAATTCTTTTGAGTTGGCAAAACCAAGCAAAAAAATCTTATGAGAAATAGTTCTTTTGTTATGAGCCCTTGTACCTCGGGATATGTCTAGCAGGATTCTAAAGACAGGCTCCAGGGTTATTTCTTTGCTGTAGGTTTTGGCCCTTTGGCCTGGAACACAGGAGCAAAGGCAGAAAGTCCAGACATTCTAGAAAAGTTCAAAAGGAAAAATAGCTCAGTTCAAGTTGAGTTCCCCCAAATGAGAAAATGCTGAGGGTGGGGAAAAGGGAGGGATCAGTTTTGTCTAAACTGGATTCGTCAGCTCTCAGCAGGTTATAGTCTATATTACTATTAAAAAGGCTGGGGGATCTCCCCTGGGCTGGTGAGTACTAATTTCCATTGAGGAAAAAGTTATGAGGCTTGGTGTCTTAATGATAATAGATAATTTCCCTGTGTTGGCAGGGCTACAAAGCACGTTGCTATGAAAACTGCATGGATCGGGCTATTTCTTTTGTGTACACAGTTTCCCCTTAAAGAACCACTTGGCATGAGTTGCAAACCTGCATAGGGACCCTTGTGATTAATTGCTTAAACTGGCTGGTGGCCATCAGCAGGATCTTGCAATTTACCAGGTTCTATACAGAATTATGAAACTGAAGGTTTAATGGGATTTCAGGTAATAGAGCCCAGATGTCCAAGACTATGATGTTTGAAATTACACTGTTTGAAAGGCTGCAGGGCTTAAACCTTATTTATTTCTTGCTTTGATTTCCCTGTTCCCCGTCTTTATGTCATGTTGGACCAGCAAAATGCCGAGGCCCCCATCTTGACATATTGTACCTAGAGAAGCACATTCATGAACGTGCACCTGTGGCCAATGCAAGCTGGAGGGACGTGCAAGCTCCCCGCCTTCCTGCCCAGCCTCTTGGGATTACACTGCAACCATGGATATGGTAATTAACAGCCCTCCCACCATCTTGCTGCTATGCGGCACTTAACTTCCAAATTGCTTTCACACATTTAATTGCATTTTATTCTGTCAGGGTCCTGAAGAAATGGGCTGGGACAGGTATTATTATCTCCATTTGGGTGAGGAAACCAAGGAACACAAAAGAGAAGGGATAATTACAGTTAACATTTGTGGAACCCTTATGTGCCAAGAAGTACTCTTCCCAGGAGTCTTCCGTGAAGCCTCATCCCAGCTTTGAGGTTGATATGATTATCAGCTCCACTTTGGATCTGAGACTCTTTCGGCACACAGAGGTTGATTCGCCTTGCTAATAACCGACGGAGTCCAGATGGAAGCTGGTACCCTGGTTCTTAGTTACAGTGCGCAGCCACCTCCCTACGGAAGTATTGTCAGCATCGCAGAAAAGACCTGGAGTCTGTTCTTGCTAATGCGGCACTCATTTTCCATCATTTGCAAGATGGAAGAAAAATCCCAGGCATGTTTTTCCAACGAGAAGCCCCCTCCATCCCTGTTCCCTGTCCAACTCCAGAGCAATGCCATCTCCCGAGTGCTCTGAGAAGAGGGGGACTGCTTAATGGCACCTTGCTTGATAAGAACACCTAGCCTAATATTCCAGGCCCTGCACGATCACACTTCATTCTATCCTTCCTGCTTTATCCACCCTGCACTACAGACACCATAATTGATGATATTTGCCCCATACTGCCCTTCCTTTATTTACATGGTTCCTCCTTCCTTCTTCATCCTCCTGCCCAAATTCTCCTCTTCCTACAAGGTCAGCTCACAGGCCACTGGAAGAAGGCTTCCCATATTCGCTCAAAGCCTCTCTCTCCCGGTTCTCTGTATGAGTTTGTTAAATAAATGGATGGACAATGGAATAAATAAACGTCATTTCTTGTTCGCTTATCAGGCACTACGTGCAACGCTGAGGACGTAAAGATGAAAAACAAAAATCCTCTGCCATTGCCCTCAGGAAGCTCCCAGTCTAATAAAGATACACATGCAAAAAATTCACTACCACATAAAGTCTGGCACACTATCATAGAAGGGCAAGATTCCAGGGGAACAGCAAGAAGCGGGGTGCTCAATGCTGCTTACAGTTATGCCTGGAAATTCTGTCAGAGCCTTATCTACCCTCCTGGTTAGGGAAACTTCATGTGCAAATGGCTTGCATTTTATGCATCTATGTACAGCCCCTATACTCAGCGTAGTCTCTAAACTGAGCAACTATACGATAAGTAACGAAGGACTATAATAGAAGTGATAGAGTCTCTCTCACTAGAAGTCGTCCCCCCTCCCATCTTTTCAGTCGAAATATATACAGAAGAGAGAGGCAGGCTCTTGCTGCTGCCCATGGTGGCCCCACAACAGGGCTGGTCCAGACAGAGACCAGGAGAGGAAGCCCTGGTGTTTCCTAAGTGTCAGTGTGCAGCAGTGTCCCGAACCGTTGCTTTCTTCTGTGAGGGGCAAAGGGATGCTTAATGAACCGTTTTAATGCTATAGTTCCGATCAACAGGGCCGTGAGGGAAGCTTGGGCAGTGGGGCCCGGCCCCACGACAAGGTCTCTCTAGAGAGTTCAAGTTTGGTTTTGGGAGACTGCAACAGCATTTCTTTCCTATTTTCGAGGTCTGTTGGAGACAGGAGGTGAAATGGTTGTCATTGTACAACATTCACATCTTTCTAGAACCACCAACCTGTGTTCCCCATAATTCTGAGGAATTACTGTGGGGTAATGAAAATTATAGGTTCTTCCACTTGCTGGTTTTGAGAAGCTATTTAACCTCTCTGAGCCACAGCTTCCTCATCTGTAAAAGGAAGGAATTCATGTGTGTTTTGCCAGTGTTCCGTGAGAACTATTTTTTTGTTTGTTTGTTTAATGTACCACTTAGAAAGGAAAAAAAAAACACTGCTAATTAAACTAGGACACAAGGATTTTTTGATAGCCCTGGACAAGTCATGATAATAGCTTTTTGTTACTTTATTCTTTCATCTGTTCAGAAGAATCTGCCAATTTCTCTGTCTTCACGTACAAGCTTTGGGTACAAAAGGCAATCCTTTTTCATAGATCCCAGTAATAAAACTCCACACACCTTCATCCACTTGTGATATCTTCCTGTCTTAGGTAGTGTAAACCTCATGATTGCTGATTTGCAAAAATATGTAAAATTGAGGTCATGCTCCAATGTCAAATGTTTGCCTCACTAATGGTGCTCTATTTCCATGACTTTTGGCATACAAGATAAATTTTCGTTACAATGGCAAATTACAGTGTAATATTTCTGAAGTATTTTTAAATAGCGATTAAACTCAACAGGTGAAATACTAATAGTACCTATAGCTTGAGTGAAGTGGTGAAAATATGAATTATCACAGACAAATTCATGCATGCAGGACTGCCACATGACCTATGATTATAAGATTGTCTAGACTGTAAAATGTACAATGCAGAAATGTTAAAATATGAAAAAAGTGCATCTCAGATGCAATGAAATACAGTAAGTAAAATAACACATATTATGGGTCTTGTACCCAATAGATGCCCAACAAATCTCAAATCCCTTCCCATTCTATAACAGAGAACAGTGAACCTCAAAAGAGTACAGGGAGGATGAACCTCATATTTTTGCAAAATAGTGGATTTAAATTTGATTCTTGCTAGATAAAATTTACATTTCAGAAACTATAAAACCATGAACGAGCCAAAGAAACTGAAGGATTTTTCCAAACACGATGTAAGAGAAAGCTGCAAATTCTTTGTTGCAGCCCCTCTCCCTACCTCCCATTGAGAGGTGGGGTCTTTTCCCCCTACTCCTCTGAATCTGGGCCAGGCCTGTGACTGCTTTGTCCATTAGAATGTGGCAGAAATGCATTGGGCCAGTTCTGGGTCTAATCTTTAGGACTGGAAACTTGAGCTTTTTCCTCCTGTGTTACTGTGCTATGAGTGAGCCGAGGAGCTGCCTAGAGAGGCTCACATGGAGGAGAACTGAGGCTCCCAGCTGACACCACAGCTGAGCAATCAGCTGTTTGCCTGGAGTAACTTGCCAGCCACTTGAGTGTGCCATCTTGGATGTGGATCTCTCAGCCCCAGCTGATAGCAAATGGGGAAAAGAGAAGCAGTCCCCACTGAACCCTGCCCAAATTGCAAAATCATTGCCAAATAATGACGGTTGTTGTTTCGAGCCTTTAAAATATGGGTAGTTTGTTATGCAGCAATAGACAATCAAAATTTACCACCTTGTGAATTTTCATAGATGCTCTGAGCAAGGCCTATTCTAGAACCTTAAGGAGCACAACTTAGAAGTGAATCTAGATCTCTTGACTCCTGGACTGAGGCTCTTGCATAATTATTCTACACATGGAAGTTATGAGGGGATAAGCAGGGCTTATAGGGTTCCTACTATCTTATTCATTAGCTCTCATTTGAACTATATGATGAGAGGGGTCTAGGCCAATTCTAGGAAAGAAATAGAGAAAAATTAAAAATCTTCAAGAGTGGGAAAAATTAAAAATCCTTGAGTGGGAAAAGTTTCTGTCTGTCTGTCTGTCTGTCTGTCTCTCTCTCTCACACACACACACACACACACACAGGATCGTAAACCTTACTTGGAATTTGAGAGCCAAGTTCATGAATTAGATAGATGCAAATGTGTCTGTGATATTCCCATGCTTTTTTAGATATCCTGTGTTGGCCTCAAGGAATAATATCCTAATGGAAACAAGCAAGAGTCACTGTGGATTCATTCATCTAAGTCACGGATTGTTCAGAATGGAATCCCAAGAAGATACCGATTACTTGTTGACAGAATAAAACACAGGGAGTGGAATCAGTCATGTCCTTATGACAGAAAGGCTCTGCACAGGAAAAGAAGTCTGGCTGACCACAATGTCACTACAGACAGCAACTAAGTATATTTCATATCGTTGCTCACTTTCAATGCCAGGATGTCAAATCTTTTGTTTTGACATCTAGCAGCCTTTGTGGTATGGTTTCTGCAGCATGTTAGAGCTGATGGTAAGAGTGTGTACTCTTGTTAGAGACATCTATCTCTAAAGAGGCAATACTGTCAAGCATTTCATCTCACAGTGCGATGTTCATCTAAAGAGGCTTAAGGAGACAGATCTTCGTCTCAGAGAAATTCCAAATATCACTGAAGCAGGAAGCATTTTAATAGGTATATATGCAGGATGCTATCTACCATGGGTATGGATGTTAGAAACTTGGTGTTTAATTTATTTTGGAAATCAAGAGAGAGAGAAAAAAGTACAGACACAATACTGAATTGGAGTAGTTTGGGGCCAGTTAGCGTAGAGGCATGTGTACTGTTGAGTAAATTTAGTGCTGAATTCAATACAAATAGCTGTCATTTATCTTTGTTTTAAAGCTATAACACTTATAAAATTGTAATTCTTTACACTGCCAACTGACGACAAAGCTCCCGTTTCTTAACAGAATCAGTAGTGTAGGAGACAGAGCCTTACGGTATGTGGACATCAGGAATTAGAGAGAAGTAGAAAGTACAGTGGACAACGGCTGGAGGTGGAGGTAGAGGTTAGATAAGACTACTACTTAGATGAGAGGTTAAACAAGGGGGTCAGGCTGTTACTGCAGCTGTTAGAGGTAAGAAGAATTTGTTTGAAGCATTAAATAAATATGAATAAGAATGATCAAGCTAGTGGAACATAACTTCTCTACACATGGAAAAATCTATTGCTGTTACTTTTTTAACAAATGAAGTTATAGTCAAACTCCTCTACTTCAAAAGTTAGGTTCTGTCAAGTTCAATAATATAAAAACAGGTGTTGGCAAACTACAGCACCTATAAGACGAATCCGGCTTATCTCCTGTTTTTGTAAATAAAGTTTTATTGGAACACAGTTACACCTGTTCATTTATGTATTGTCTACGGCTGCTTCAAATTACATTGGAAGAGTTGAGTACTTGTTACAGAGATCATAGGACCCATAAAGCCTAAAATATTTACTATGTGATTCTTCACACAAAACAGTTTGCTGACTCTTGATGTAGAATACCAAAATAAATCTAAAGGTTAGTGAAAGGCTTTAAGAAGTTCATATATTGCAAGGAAAACAGCTGTTACCAAGTGCTCTATATTCCATGGATACACACGAAGTATCCTTTCGTCCTCACTCAGACCGAGTTCTGTGAAGTAAGACATCTGGACAGCAGTTCAAAGGGCCTACAGATAGCATCCAGCAGTAGTAGTTGGTAGAGGATTGAAGAAACGGAAAATGTACTGAGTTGCGGCAGTCTGGGGCCATTTAGTCTAGGAACATGTGCACTGTAACATACGAAACTGATATGCACAACGAGAGATTTAAAAATTTTATTTAGATGCCTAAAAGAGTAAGTTTCAGCAATCTGGAAAACTGTTAAGTATTGGAGCTTATTCTGAATGAATTTGATAAATATCAGTATTGTATAAATATGATGCGAGACTTCAGGAAACCGCTGATATGACTTTGTGTGAATAACACACATATGTAAATATCCCTTCAGTGTACACGCCCCTATGTTAGTTTTTCCTTTCCAGTCCCTGGTCCTAGCTTTCATCTCTTAGGCTCTTGAAATAGTCTCTTATCTAATCTCCAACTTTCTATTCTTCTGCTCTAATCCTTTCAAAACACTCTTCTTACCAGATTTGTTTCCTAAAACACCACCTGTACCGTTCATCGGCACATACCGACGAATATCCACAACGGGCAAAGGATTGTGCTAGGTAATGAGGGAGACTCAGAGCTGGATAAGGGACTTTTTGCCCACAAAATGGTTAAAATACTAAGGAGGAAAGATGAT
This sequence comes from Pteropus medius, assembly GCF_902729225.1. Lineage (NCBI taxonomy): Eukaryota > Metazoa > Chordata > Mammalia > Chiroptera > Pteropodidae > Pteropus > Pteropus medius. Next base: position 7,782,163 of record NW_024354502.1, on the reverse strand, counting down.
ACACTCAGAGAGAGACAATTAACAGTGTAAGTTATTAGTTGATGCAGAAAAAAAAAAAGGCTTATTAAATTTCACATAAGGGAGTGACCACTGACACAGGTCCTGGAGAGGGTGGAGTTTGAATGGGCCTTGAAAGAAAGAAGAAAAGGAGGGGCAAGGCATTCTAGGAAGTTTGTGATTCCAATCTCCATTCAGAGACCTCCTACGGCCCCACATTCCTCATAAGATTGATTCTACTGCACAAGGCTGAATCTGAGGTGTTTCTGCAATCACTACCCAACCATCCACATCTTCCACCACACCCCTCGCAAAAAAATTCTCTCCTGATTACGCTCTGTGTTTTCCTGACTCTGCGTTTTGGGCATGCTACTCTTAATATTTAGACAGGCTTTCTGTTCCCTTGTGTTTAGCCCCACTCTGCCTATTAATTGAGGTTCAACTTCTCCATGGAGCCTCACTGTGGTGCTTGGTCCCGTATGGTCCTATTGAGCATGACTGGCACGTAGCTCACACCAAATATACAGCTCGTGGCACAAGTTCTGCAACACCGAAAAGACAAGTGCACCGATTATAAGCTTGGATATTCATGGCTACCAGAGCCTAAATCCCTATTCTCAACTTACTTCCTCTTTCCATTGTGGATCAATAGCGAACAGCTCTTAGCTTGGCCCTGGCTGCAGCCTGTGCTTTAAATAACACTGCTTTAGTTTAACTTCATCTCTTCTTCCCATGAATCTTTAAAGAACTTATTGTTCACTTTAGGGGCAAAACCTGGTGGCCTGTTTGAGTTTATTAATTTACATTAATTACCAACAATTGAAATTGGGAGATCTCTACTTCTCTGAAAAACTGGCAGTTGTGACATCATCGTACCACACTCTCAAATGGCAATAATTGGCTTCAGCTCATCAGAGCTGCCGCTGTAGATATGAATGGATTTTCCAGTTTTCCACAGTCCCTGCTGCACTTCCTGCTGGTCTCAGACCAGCTCACCACACTTGCCTGAATCCTGAGGGCATTTATGTTGGCCACACTGGTCTACGATGTGCATTTTGCTGCTTTAATTATATTATTACAGAGCCTAATTGCTTGCTGTGTGTTTGCCTTCTCTTTGTATCTAAATTCACATTCCTGGAGGGGAGAGGCTCTGCCCTGTATCTCTTCTCAGTCTCTCTCAGTAGATATCTCAGTGCTATGCACATAACAAACACGGGCTTAATAAATACTTTTTAAATAATGAATGAACAAGTGATCTTTTCTGCTAGGTTATAAATGTAAAGTAGAAATCCTAAAGCAAATGTACAAAAGAATTCTGTTAACGTTCTCTGGTGGATTAAAGGCAGCTACAAATTCTTTGACACCTCCTCCCGGTGAGAGATGGGTGCCTCTTCCCCCTCTCTGTGAATCTCGGTTGGCCTCTGGCAGCTTTGACCAGTGGAGAGTGGTAGAATGATGCTATGCCAGTTCTAGACCTGGCCTGTAAGAGGATGGGCAGCTTCCACTTGGTCTGTTGAGAAGTCTGACTACTCGGAGGGAGAGACAATGTAGAGAAGCCCTGAGAATCTATGGAGAGGGGGAGGGCCTAAGTGAATCAAGTCCTCCATCCATCTCTGCCAAAACACCAGGAATGTGAGGAAAGCTGCCTTGGACCAGCCCTGCCACCAGGTGAATACCACATAGGAACCACATTCAATACCATGTGAGGCTGAAAAGTCACCCAGCAGAGCTCTGCCCCAATTCTCAGTCCTCTAAATTGTGAGACGTATAGTTGTTTTAAGCCACTAAGTCTCGGAGGTAGCATGTTACATAGCAATGGATAAATGAAACAATTTATCCCAAAGTTTCCACCGTTTACCCAAATGACATTCTTATCATCAACATTCAAGTCCTTATTTATCTTTTCAATGTTAAGTCATACACTGAATATGATAATGCTTGTCTGGCATTCTGGGTGAATAGTTTAGGCTGCTCATAGATGGAGACCGACCATGTGGGAGTTCTGCCTAGGGCTGAAACAGCATCTCTTGGCACTCACACCGGTGTGACGAGCACTCTGGTTGTGAATAATTCCATTGTCACGTCCTTCTGTAATGGAAACGGTGAATAATGTTCTTGTTCTCTATAGCAATTCTGCTAACCCATTAATTTTGAATTTTGTATTTTACAAAAATATCTGTGTTATTTTGATTTACATAAATAAGCTGGCCGTGATTCTGTGCCTATGACTTTGTTTCTGTGACCATTGGGCTGTAGAATATGAAATTTGATAGTCTCTAAGAAATGTTTCATTTCAGCTGCCAGATCCTAGAAGTCCATAGGAAGTGTACATTTTTAATAAAAGCTTAACCCCTTTCCCAGAGTCTGTTTTTAGTCAATCACTACATTTTTCTTCCACTATTCTTATCATGTTGTAAAATCAGTTTCTCAAAGAACTGTTCTCAACTATTCCCATGTGTTTCTCAATTTCTTGTTGCAAACCTTGGGAACCAATTGGCAATAATCATGATTCAAGATTCTTTAGCAGAGAAACAAGATCTAGACAAGGCCAAGGTTGAGAAGGTAACGGAAACAGAGGTGGCAGTTACTTCATCCCTTCCTGATGCATCACTCCCCACTAAATAAACAGCTCAAAGTCTTCCCAAAGGCCACCTTTCTCATATTTTGATGTGGCCACTTTGTAATCATTTAACCAGTGATTGTATAAATATGAAAAACGTGTCTTTTTGCCAGAGGTTTAAAAAGCAGGATGAGTGGGAAATATACCGTGTATAAAAAATAGGGGACACACTGCAGAATAAAGATCTCTGGAATAACAGGAGAGAAAAATTCCTGACATAAAACTGGGGGGAAAGGAGTACTCACAACAAATTAGACACGTGGTAAAAATAAATGACACACAAACAAAATATTTTTGTCTCCTCTATCGTGTATTTACGGTCCTGCCCTATGCAATAAATATAAATTCGAACCTATATTAATTAAAACAATCTCTGCTTACGAGTGGTCCACAATCTGGTGGGAAGGGAAGTAGAAAGAGAAAGCAACTATCTCTATTCCAATGGGAGAAGTGATATAGGAGTGGTGTGAAAAATGTGTTAGAAAACATAGGGAAATATTAATTACATGCAGGCGGCGGGAAAGGGCATTTAAGCTGAGTCCGAAGCATAAGTAGGATATCTGCTTGCATAGCTAGAGGAACAGCATTTCTGGAAGAGTTCTGCTGAAGCCAAGATGTAGAAGGATGAAGGAGCAGAGGAGCTGTTTCCAGAATGCCAGGATGTGAGAACACATCAGATATGGCTTAGTCATGGGATGAGTTAATTGAGTGAGGGGTGGGGGAGAAATCAGTTTGCAGCGGCTTGCACCTTAATCTAGCGTTCGGAGCCAGATCATGAAGAGACATGTATAATAGGCTAACATGTTCGGATTTTATCATGTAGGCAATGGGCAGTTAGAAACCTTTTAAAATAGAGGGTGTGCCACGATCATATTTATGGTTTAGAAATATCACTCTGTACTGCTGGTAGGGTGATCATGTATTTGCCTTTGTAGAAATTGTCATAGTTGCTCTTTTACATTCGTTGGAGTGATTGTTTGATTACTACTAATTAGAGAACAGAGCACCTTGTTACGCTGAGAACAAGGTCCATGCTTGCTTTTCTTCAGAGCAGTCTCCCTACACCAAGCACAGAGCCTGGCCCATAGCAGAGGTTCAATGGGGACTTGTTGAGTGAATCAAACTATTGCATATTAGTGTAGCTAAGCAAGAGATGACGAAGGCCTGAATCAGGGCAGTACCAGTGACAACAGGTAAGAAGAGCTTTGACTGACATTTCGAAAATGAAAATCCTGGGTTATCTCTGATCAGTGTGACAGGAGGAAGGAAGAGTGTTCCAGGGAGACTGAAGTTTCCGCGGCAGGTGACAGGGGGAAGGGCAGGTATTAAATCAGCAGGAGGAAGGAGAGTAGGTTACGCTGAGAGGGAAAGATAAGGAATTTGGTTTTTGACATGTATTTGACAAGCCTACAAGACACCCAGGTGGAGATATCATGTGGCCAGGAGGTGGGATGTCATAGTGAGAAGAACTAAGAAGCCAGAGGACCTTGGAGGTGGGCTTTGCCATCTATGTGATTAGTTTCTCTTAACTCAGGGCATATCATCAGCTCCTCTCTCTCTCTGTCTCTCTGTCTCTCTTTCTCTCTCTCTCCCCCTGTCATTAGCTTCTCTTAACTCAAGTCTCTAATTTATAAAACGTGGATGATAAGAATCTCTGCCATAACTCATTCAGGATGATTTTATAATAATCTAAAATTTAAAAATGTATGAGAAAGTGCTTTTTAAAATGCACAGAGCTTTATGAGAACTCATGGTTATTATGACTATCATTGCCTTGAAAGACAGCAATGCATCCCTGAACAGAGCCCAGTACTAGTCAATTCAAAGTCATAGGTTTAATGCATATGGGCCACCACCTGACTTGTTAAAACTACAGATAAGTCCCTCGCTTTTGGCCAGCAGCCTTGTGAATGAGTGTGACAATAGAGTAGTCTAGGCACATCGGTAGAAGTAGAAAAATCTCTCTCCATATGTCTTCGATGGAGAGTGACACATTCCATTTTAAAGAGAAGGAGGAGATATTAATGTAAGGATTAGGAGGTGTGTTCTGTTGCTGGTGACAAGAAAACCACTCACACTCAAATAAAGGTAGCCTCTTGACAGGCTCTGAAGTCTTTCCTCTTTCCAGAAAGCCAAACACAAATCCCTCAATATAACACACTCTTACTTCTAAAGTTGTCACTTTCTTCTTCAGCCATCATCCAGGACTTCAACCCCGTATATTAGGCCCATGGATTTGATACTGATTCAGGCAGGGTGAGTCACTCCTATGCTCTTTTCCCCAGAAGCCATATACCTGCTGAGTATCCAAGAGCTGAACACATCTCAGCATTTTGACTTTAGGTCAGCTGTAAGGTTCTTTAAGAGTCTTGTGGACAGGAACATAAAAGGGTCCTCAACTCAGATGACTGACTCCAAGATTTCTAAAACCAAACACTATAGCACCTCTGCCCTGACACAGAGGTAGACTTGTTGAAGACGGTCTTCTGTTAGAGACTGACTCCTGTCCTCAAAACGAGCCTTAAGCACAGATTCCTTACAGAATGGAAAATTTGAGTTTCTGAGAACAATCAATAGGGCTATATCTTTTTCCTGTCTCAAGTTCTTTGATGTGATATAAAAGCAATAATGTGCCTGGGAATGAACTCATAAACAGTTTTTCATTTTATAGCATAATAAAAGTGCAGCAAGATTGAACTGGGATTTAGGCAAAGAATTGGGCTGCTGGTAAGATCTTTTTTTTTTTCTTGCCTAGTTGCTCATTGTGTCATCTTTAGTAAATTACCAGTGGCTCTTGACCTCAGTTTTCCACCAGTGAAACATGAATAGAAGTAGTAGGCATGGAACTGTAGGTAAATAGGTCATGATAACAACTGTAATATATAGTAAAGGTTTACTATGTGCTAGGTGCTGTTTTTGAACTGGAAATATATTGATGAACAGAACAGAGAGAAAGAATTCTTGCATTCATGAAACTTACATTCCAGTGAAGGGAGAGACAATAAACAATACACATAATAAGTAAATTATTTCGTATGTTGGAAGTTGATAGGTATTATATTAGAGTAAAACACACAGAGTGGGTGCAGTGAATTTGGAGCATGAATATGGGTGGGAAGTGCATTGCAGGCTTTGGATGGCTCTGGATTCTAACTTTGGCTAATGACTCTCATTCATAACACATAAATAATATAATAATGTACTCAGGTCATACATAGGTTGCTGTGATGACTCAATGAGAAGAAAAAGCACTTAGTACTCAAATGCTACTATTATTAACTTTATTTTCTAATCTCAAATGACTCCAAAATCATGATTCTCAGATGAAGGTGCCATAGCGACAAAGCGCAATATTTTAAAATCACAAAGGAAACCAAGGATATAGTTTAGAACAGGTGGTTTGCTTCAAGATATGGCCAATTACAAGAACAACAGCAATACTTGCTGAAATAGGAATATCTTTAAGATTCACGAAGGACAGACATCTGCGATCCTCAGTTTTAGTTTTAGGAACTAAAAAAAACCTCAAAACAACAACAGAAAAACAAATGAAAGGGATTTATACACTTTAAAATAAAGCTTTAATTTTATAGCAAGTCTAACAAGCCTCCAGAGGTTGGCTCTTTGGAGAATGATACACCTGAACAATAATCAAAAAAGGCAAAATTGCCTCCTCTGGGTATTGGCTTTAACAGATTTGATTTTTCCTTTCAACAGAAGTGCCAGGAACAGAGCGCTTCTGGCAGAGGTGTGAATTTCAGTGCATCACTTCCAGAACTGCTGACCTCTGTGGGAAATGCTTAAGTCCTTTGATGTAACTTATTGTTGAACAAACAGTATGTCTGGCACTAAAAACATTTTGGGTTTATATCTGTCTCCATTAATCTTTATTCAATGACATTATCATTGCTCACCTATTACAGATATTTCTCAGCTGAGACTTCTCGAAAGGGTAGCGGGTTGAAGAGAGCATATATTGAAATGACCAAAAGATTTCGTTGCTTTCCCTTTGCCCTTTGCTTATAGAGGTCATAAAATCACTCATGGGAAAAGGCTTTTTAAAACCAGAAAACAGTAAAAGTAGCTCCGCCTTATCTTCTTCCGGCATTAGGTAAATGCTACACATCTTGAGGCTGATACTAGCAATAAAAGGATGCCTCATTCATTCATTCGCCTCATGCTGAGTTTTTATTATGTGCCAGGTGCTGTGCTAGGTAGGCATAGACATAACTCATGAAGGCTCGTAACTCCAGGGGAGAGGCTTCTGCCTCTGAATACGAGGCTGCATTGTCCGGAACCCAAACAAGGCACTGAGTCTGGCTCCCCAGTGCTGCTGGGAAAGCTGTGTTGCCAGGGCTTTTGGCGGCTGCTGGCTCCCAGAGAGGATCAGGAAGCAATGTGAGGGAGAATGGGCTTGGTGCCATGCTGGGGGCAGCAGAATCACTAACTGCCTGCAGGGGGATAGGGTTAATGGGCCAGTACCTCTCTGGAGCTTTAGTGTTCAGGAGTTCGACTAAGTCCCTCCAAAAGCATGTTGAGCAATTTAGGCAACTTTATTTCAACTCAGCGAAACTTTATGAAGGGACTTATGAGGCGCAAGCTAGGCCCGGATGTGTAAGGATGAGGATTAAGTGGTCCCCGTCTTTAAGGAGTTTACAGTTCAAGCCATACCTTGGGACAGGCCAGGTTTGGTGGGGATACTCAGAGCTTCATCTCAAACTCACTAAAATATCAAAGCATCTCTGCAAGACCAGATGATAAGACAGGCTTGAGAAGGAGAGTCACCTGGCTAAGGATGCAGTGAATTATAGCTTGTTTATTCCCCAGAGTAGCTTTGATCACCTCTTCAGGCTTTTTAGGAACTGGGTCTCCAGATACAGACTTGACTCAGCCAACTTTTCGAGTTACGGGATTTATATGTATGCAGTAGGAAAATAGAAGAGTTCACACATAGTGAGGGCTTTGTGTCAGGCGCTGTCCAATGTGCTGATATTTCATATTTATTACTTTATTTAATCCTCACAAACCATTTGGACAGACGGCACCATCGTTGTTCCCATTTAACACATAAGGGTACAACTGAAGAATAAGGAGACTAAGTTCCTAGCAAGACTTCATACAGACGACAGCTCGATGAACCAGGATTCAAATCCTGGCTCTTCCTATGACACTGCTGCCTGAACAAGCTCTTTCTTTCTGAGGCATATTGAAGACTGATATCAAATAGATACTTCAGCAATGGAAATTCTAGCAGAATGTGGATAAATAATTATGGTAGATGATCTAAACCAAAAGATATCAGAAGGATTCTATCTTTATCAGAAAGTCAAGGCAGCCCCCCTTGACAGCAAGCTAGCTTCTAATATTTCTTTAAATCTCAACCTTGAAAGACCTTCTATCCATTCATCTGTCCATCTATCCATCCATCCATCTATCCAACCACTCAACAAACATTTATGGAGGGTCTACTATATGCTGTGCACTGTGTAAGATGCTTGGGATACAAAGCTAAGTATATACACGGCACCTGCCCTCAAGACAATTATCAGGGGTGGGGAGAAGTCTTGTAAAAAAATAATTAGAATCCAGTGATATTCTGTTATAACTGAGGTAGAAGCAAAGTTCCTTGAATGCACAGAGGAAGGAGATAGTAGGACAGCCTGGGGGAGTCAAAAACTTCAGAGAGGGTGACACGAAAGTTGAAGGAGAGAGATGCTTAGAGGAACATGGCAGCTTTGAATGTGTGTGCGGAACAACTAAGGAATGGTAAGAAGACGAATGAGTGGAACATTCCAGAAACCACTGGCAACATTAGGAGTGGGGGACACTAAACTAGGAATTAGAAGACTTGGGTTTTTTATCCTAAGACTGACGTGACATGGGAGTATGACACTGGGTAAGTCATTCTGCCTTTCTGAGATTCACTTTCCTCATTTATTAGACCAGAATATTGACATGTGGTTTACCTTTCACTCATAGAGATGCGATTGAACATTTATGGAACTTTAGAAGAACATTTTATTAACACAAATTAATATGATTATAAATCAATTTATCCTCTCCATTCCCCAACTGTCCCTTACCATATAAGGAGAGGTCTCAACCTTAAGGGAAAGACAAGTGACCCATGACTGACAAATAAGACTTAGGAAAAATGTATCTTCTGTACAATGTCCACATTTTCCTCTCCCTGACTTATGTGTTCCCACGGTTCACAACACACCTTCTCATTAACTAGTGCTCATTTTGTGTTTCACATTTGGCCTTCCCTCATCTCCCCCTTTCCAAATTTACACCGTACTTTTAGGCCTACCCTTCCCACGTCCCCAGGCAACATTTTCATTATTTTTGCTCCTGTGGTGTTGACTATGATGACTAAAGGCTGATAATCTACAACAAACTCCAGGAACTTAATGAGTTAACTTGGGCTGGGATCTGACTCTCAACTAAGCATATTGGGATGAAAGTATTCAGAAAATGAACTCCGGTATCATCTCTCTGGTTTCCCCCTTCATTATAGACACTGCGCATCTCAGGTTCCCCTATGGGAGGACTTTCCCAGAATAAGAGAATACGCACAGCTGTCCTACTATGACCAGTAATGACTGCTGTCTGAAGTTCAAGGCGGAAGCCCAATTAGCTACATTTATTGCATCAGATGCTTCAACCTCTACCAGCTCTGGGGTGCAGAAATACTACACTTCCTCCTGGGATGTAAACTGTCTGTGAGAGGAGAAACATGCATCTGCCATTTGGGAAAAGAATTTAAAAAGAAAGAAAACGGAGGGTAACTGGCCTGGATGAGAAATGTTTTGCGGTGGTTGGCTTTGCAAACCTGCAATGCTGCTAAGGAGGCTGAGGAGAAGCATAAGGAGTAGGAGGGTAACAATGACAATGGCAGATTGTGCTTAATGAAGGCTCACTGTGGGCCACGCACCATGCTAAGAGCTTCCTTTGGAATACACATTCAATTCTCCCAACGACCTTACGACACACGCGCTACTCTTGTCACAATCTTCGAGATCAGAAATAAAGAAGCTGAATGATTTACCCAAGAGACCGTAACTAGTAAGTGACGAAGCGGGATTCTAACCCAGAGAGAAATATCAGACACGTGGTTTCCTAGACTGCTACACATCAGGATCCCTGGGGGAAGCTTTTCAAACTACTGATGCCCGAGAACGTAGAGAATATACTAAACTAGAATTTCTTGGGATGCCGCCTGGGACAATATGGTTTCCTAAAAGCTTCCCTGGTAGTTTGGATACACAGCCAGATTTTAGCACCTGTGGAAGACACATGCTTTGTATGACTTGAAGGGACAGATCAAGTACAGATATGGGGATAGTGCAGAGAGCGAGGTTTCAACTCAGTGGAAGACAGGAGCTGCTAAGAATCAGGGATGTTAATGCCAGGATGGCAGTGCTATTTTGGGGAGTGAGTGTGCTTTCTACTAAGGGGTACTGGAGATCACTTAGCCAACACAATATAAACATGGTGATGTTTAAGTCACTTCTAATCTCAATAGTCTATGATTTCCAAATTACTAATTCATTCGACTGATACACATTAAGCATAAACTATATGCTGGGTCCTGTGCCAGGCACTGCCATTCAAATAGTGAACACGGAAGATGAATAAGGCAATCACATTTTTCACCTGCCTCTCTGACCATTGGAAGTTTGCCCTCTTTTAACTTGAAGTAGCTGTGAGAAGGAGATCCTGTACCATAGCTCAGAATACATCAAGGGGATGTCTTTTGCAGTACATTTTTTCACTTGTTGGTTCATTCATTTATTTAGCAATGATTTATTGATTGACTACTGTATATTAGATGGCTATCTATCCACCAAAATTTGTGCTCTCTTTTCCGTACGACTTTTATTAGGAGGGGCCTCCTAGCCAGGGACTACATGTCCCAGAACTCCTCGTAATTAGGTGTGGCCACAAGACTGAGTTCTTGTGAACAAAAGTGATGTACACACCTCTAGATCTGACCCAGGAAAGCCTCCTAAGATGCACTCCTTCACACTATTTTTCTTTTTGGCTGGATTAAATGGAGAAAACTTCTAAGAAGACTTTGAAAGCCACTTTTTGATGATAGTAGAGTCTCTGTTGGCCTTGATTACTGAATGAGTGCATGGATGAAGGCCATCCTGCCAAACTACCAAATCTGTCCAGTACTGTTATCCACATAAGAAATAAAAGTCTATCATGTTAGAGCTTTTGCACATTTCTTTGGTCAATGTGTTGAAGCAATTAGTCTACATTCATAGAGGTCTGTGAACAGGACAGACTTTGCTCGGTGTCTCAGAGTTTGCAGGTGCATCTGAGAGACAAATTACAATCAAGGTTGTGACGAGAAGCTCCCCATGGCAGTACATAATAGGGGCATCTAAACCATCATGCTGGGGGATCACAGAAATGTCATCTTAGTTGAGAGCTAGAGGGGAAATAGAGTTCATGAGAAGAGGAGGGAGGAAGGGTGTTCCCATCAGAGCAAAGCCTAGGGCAAGAAAAAGCAGGCGGTGTTTGAGTAAACGGAACAGATTCAGTAGGGCCAGAGCAAGGTCAGAGGGCAAAGCTGGGGAGTGGTAAGGGATGTTGTTGGAAGGTTCAGATCATCTGCTAGATCTGCAGAGGGAAAGAAGTCTCATGTCCCTTTTATAATCCCGGGATCAGAGGCTCCAACTTCACTGGAGGAATATCTTCTGGGACAGACTGTTCTGCATAGCTCCCCTTCCTCGTTTCTGCTCAGAGCGAGAGCCCAATGTTTGTGAATCTGTGTGTCTGTGTGTGTGTGTGCACACATGCACGTTGGGGGTAAGAAAGGGAGGCTAAGAGAAAGGGGAGGAAGAAAATTGATTCAGTCATTTTTGAACTGAGTCATATCAAAGAGGCAACAGAGGGTGTTGTCGCCAGGCTGTTCTGGATGAAGGCCATGGCGCCAGGAGATTTGTGTGGTGGGACCACCAGCTTTGGCAGGATTAACAGAAATGAAGAGTAACAGCCGAGTTCCAGTTTAAACAGCCAATATTCAAACCCTGCCAGGAAGAATCTGAGCAATATTTTGCAAACTTTAATAACAGCTCAGAGAAACCGATCAGAGCATTTGGCTTTGCCATGCATTATTGCTTAGCTGGACCCACGTAATAGCAGAAAAGAGTGAATCTATTTTTTTTTTTCGCCATTCACAGAGAATAATATTTTTCTTCCTCCCAAAGGGACAGGATTTTAGTAAAGCCTAAATGTATTTTTGTTCCTTATGTCAACTTCTTTATAAATTGCCCATAGGGTTTTGGCACTCACTGTCAAGATAGTCATTTTACTGCCTGAAATATCTTCTTATTGAAAATTGTATTCTAGAAACTTTCTTTAGTTAAAACCTTAATTTGTAGCTGTGAAGTCCCACTTGCCAGGCACTGACCATGAGAATTAGGTGTTTTTGGATATGCTGAGCAGTGGGAAAGTTCCAGATGATGTTTCCCTTTGGACCAAGAAATGCTGACAGCTTTCTTAATCCATGTAGTAGACAGAGCATGAGATGGTTTTGAAATCTAAAATGGAACCAAATCCCAGATCAACCTCTTATGAACTGGATGACTTTGAAGAAGTGATTTAAGCACCCGGGCTTCAATTTCCTCTCACCTGTGAACTGAGGACATCCCTGCTAAGTTGTAAAAATTAGACAAGGTAAGGTGTGTCAAGTGCTGGGGCAGTATCTTTTAGGAGGATGCTATCCAAAGGCGTTTCCCTTCCTCTTCCTCCTCCCCTTAAAGGCTGAGAGAGGAGGTTGTGGAGCCCCAGACGGCAGCACGAAGACCTGTTTCCAGGTTAGCACACGGTGAGCATAACTCCTTACTCCCAGCTCCATGCAACCCTCATCCACGGTTTCGCTTTCTATGGTTTCAGTTACCCTCAGTCAACTGCGGTCTGAAACTACTACATGGAACATTCCAGAAATAAACAATTCATACGTTTTAAATCATGTGCCGTTCGTTCTGAGTAGCATGAGGAAATCTCATGCATCCCCCCAATCCCACCCAGGATGTGAATCCGGCCTGGGTTCCGGTCTCCACGCTGCATGCCCTCCCTGCCCCACTAGTCAAGTAGTCATGCAGGGTTTTAGATCTCCTGGGGTGGTATCTCAGTGCTTGTGGTCAAGTCACCCTAATTTTACTTAATAATGGCCCCAAAGCACAAGAGTCATGATGCTGGCAATTTGGATATGCCAGAGGGAAGCTATGAAGTGCTTCCAATAAGTAGTAAGGTCAGAATAGGAAAAAAAAAACAGTCTATAAATTTAGGGTTCAGTACTAGTTATGGTTTCAAGTACCCACTGGGGGTCTTGGTACGTATCCCTGTGGATACGGGGGACTACTGTAACACTTTATCAGTCCTGGGTAAATAGGCAGGTCAGGGGTGATGTGAGTTTGTTGAATGTTAAGGTGCTTCCCACGGGGAGATGAGAATCTGAAGAGTTCACAGGACGAGTCAGATCCAAGCAAAGAGAAGCCTCCAAAAAGAGAGGCTGCAAGCTAATTGCTATATGGGCCCTTGGGCAGAGCTGCTAAAGTTTGGCTCAAGTTCAGGAAAAGAGAAATGCTTTGGCCTCACTTTGGGAATAACGTTAAATGAAAGACGGACTCAGATCTTTTCATCTGAGATAAATATTTTACAAACGAAGCAGAACTAGGAAAAAAGTGGCAGGGGAAAAGGTAGGAGAGAATGATTTTCCTTGAGGTAGGACTGGGGGTTCCTCGAATGTTTTCAGTGAGGAATTTGCACATAAAAGAGATCGGATCATTCATAAGTCTCTGCTGGGATTCTATCTCCTTAAAAGGCCTTGCCTGACTACCCCTTTTCCTAAAGAAGGCATTGTCTACTTCCTAATCTTGTTTTACGTTCATCATAACATCTATCATCATCTGAAATTACACGTATCGATTTGGTTTTGTGCTCATAACTTGTGTCCCTCAGTGAAATGCACCTATGATGGCAGGTACTGCATCTTGATTGCTACTGGATCCCTAGTGAACAATGCCTGATGGAGAAATACTTATTGAATGAAGCGATGAGCAAAATAATATATACTGTTATAGTGATTGCTGTTTTTATTTTTAGAGGCTAGGAGGGTGATTAAGTAAAAACAAAATTTAATTATTGCTATAAAATATTAAAAATAGATAATTTCCTGGCAAATATAGTCATATTTTTTTCTTGATTTATAAGTATTTTTAGAAGGGGAATTGATTTTCCTCCACTTTTTCTTACATAAGTATCTTCAAAAAGTTCAACATTTGGCCAATGAATCCCAAGTTACATTTAGGTAAATATGCTTACATTTTAGAATTTCATTTCATTTCTCGGTAATCAGAAGGTATTACTCAGATAAACTGTCATTTCTGCCATCATTTATCTTAAAATATGCTCCATTGTCTCAGATGTATAAACCTTACGTTTCCGGGTAAGATGTCGCTCTCGGTCTACTAACAAATGACGTACGAATTACAAATACTTCGAATAAATGTGATTACCATACACCCATTTTTTTTCACATGTGTACTAGTGTCCACAGGGTTTAAACATTTTGGTCAAGGAATAATTGCTTTTCATCAGACAATCAAATGTGAGTCTCACTACAAAGTGAAAGAGATCTTAGCAGTGGAATTGATACGGCTTCATAAGATACTCTTTACACTTCAGAGTAAAAGTCATTCTGCTTTCAGTGGTTGGGTCAAATTTGAATAGTGGATCGGGGAGGAATACAGGAATTAGGATTAGCAGTTCGTGCCCTGACAAGTCCACCTGGGAAATAGGCAAGTAAACCTCCAGAATGTAAAACTCATTTGGGACTCTCTCCATTCCTCTTACGGTGTCATATGTTTGAGTTTTCTGTCTCCGAGTCTCATTCCTTCCTTAAAGTTTTGCAAAAATAACTGAGTAGCCTGGGGCCGGGAAGACGATGTAACAGAAATTGCAGACCTTTGACTCTGGAGCAGGCATTCTCTGCTGCGGACTCTGTGACCTATCATAAATGCACCCCTTCGAGCTGCTGTAAATGGATAGTAGCTGTAGCTACCACCTAGGATTGATTGTTTGAGATGAAATGACTGATGGTACAGTGCCAGGCACTTAGTGAGACCCCCACCATTGGATGTTAGCAGTTACGAAAAGCTGTTTGGTGATTGCTTCACGTCCTTAACGGATCCTCCACAAATTCTGCACGGCAATAATCTTGGTTTTCTTTTAATATATTGAAGCAGAAAAGCCCCACTAAGTAGCAGCATCCCATTTGTGAGAGAGTCCTAGCAAAGACGAGGGGAGTCAGCAGCCATGTACCTTCACAGCATTAAAGCAATCGTCATTAAACGCTGTCATGTCTAGTTCAACTCGTGAAATAATAACTATTAAATACAGTCCAAATAGTAGTACTTTCCCTCAACCATGGAAAAGTGGTGCTCAACAATGAAGTTCCCTATCTAAATTACCAAGTGTAAGTCCTAAATTTAGGATGGGGCAATTCTGAAATAGTTGATTACTGCATCTAAGATTATGGGTGTTCTTGTGAACTGTTGAAATTGATGAAATAAATACAAAGCGGTGGAATATTACAGGTACAATTATGGGAAAACCCTTGCCTGAGCTGCCTGCAGTCATTCTGCATTTCTCTGCAGAAAGATTAAAAAGCCATTGCATCTCGTGCCCAGAAAAGGCACTGCTAACAATATTCACCTTCTCTAAGATATTTGATATAGGGACTAAATAGGACAATTTATTTCATTATCAAATTTGACCCTTAAGAGGAAAAGACATGTTTTAGAAGACTGGAACCCTCCTTCATGCTTAACTCAGACTGGGGGGAACCCCTCTCTAAAAAAAACCCCAAATAATCAACAAAAAAACCCACAAAAAATCCCCCCAAACCAACAGAGGCTCATAGCACAGAACCACTAGGAAGACCAGACAAAGTGGTGCCACGATAGTCTGAAATTTACCTTCTTGGTTTGTAATCAGCTCCTGAGAAGCCCAGAGGGCAGAACATATCAGCATTTGTGCTTTGGCGTAAGACAGATCCCACAGCTCTGTGTTTTCAGCCAGTTTCCGGCCTTCCGTAAGCTGTGCTTTTCCTTCAGGAAATTCTAGATGGTGGATGGTAGTCATCGGACCTTCTTTAAAGGGTTGCTGTGAGGTTCTGGGTTAAATGTTTATGTGAATTATTCCTTTCAATCCTCGCGACAACTCCATGGTTAAGTGTTCTGTAAATGGTGGCCATTTTCCATAATTCTGTTCTGTCTCTACAACTTAAAATCTTTGTGACCTTGGACAAGTTGCTTAACTTTTAGGTGCAGCTGTTTCCTCACATGCAAAAAGACGATGGCTAATGATCGCGACTTAGCTTACTGAATTATTGGGTGGAATGAAAGAGTTACGTATGGTGTGCTTACCGGACATATGATAAGTCTTCTAGGTGTTAGCTGCTATTATTATTATTACTATGACTACCATATGACTATTTTAGGAATCAATCAAGTCCATAAGAGAAGACTGGAGAGCAACTCTCCCAGGGCTGTAGTCTTAATAGCTACGACTTGTCAAATTGATGATATGATGGAGGCTTTGGACTTGCCATTCCTTTCTCCAGGTGTGGTGTCTTAGAAGGCTTGTCTATGGTCTATGGGTGTGCCAAGATGAGCCACCTGAGGTTACATCACAATGCCACTCAGAGCATCTCTATGCGAGAGGAACTAGAGGGTGAAAAAGAAGAGGCGGAAGCTGGAAACTGTTTGCTCAGGCCTTCCAGTTTTGTAGGGCATTGACTAGGACCTTTGTGTGTTTTTTTTGTGATGAACTTTTCTTTTTTAGCATTTTATTTTATTATTAGTTTCCAGTACATAGTACATTAGTTAGACATTTATACAGTTTATATAACTATTTGCCTGGGACTTTTGATGTTTTTGCTCAATAAGGTATTTTTTGTTATTATTAAAACTATACAATTTAACAATTAAATGTAAAGATTTAAGAAAACCCAGCAAAATATTGTTCTTTTTTACCTTCTCTCTGTTTTTTTCTCTCCCTCCCTTCCCTCCTTTCCTCTCTCCCTCAGTTTCAATATATTGGGAGCTTCAAAGAATGAGAGTAGTCAAGCCCTTTCTCAAACTCTAACACGTTTCGACACCACCTTTCCTCCAAAAGTCTTCCTTGACCAAGATTTGGGCTGTGGAAGCCCGTGATTTGGTGATTTGTCCAAAAAAGCATCAGAAAACCAAGTGGCAAACGCATGAGTTCTCTAGTGAGATGCACACTGCTTCAACCGCCAGCTCCGGAAATTTTAGCTTGAGCTTCTGTTTCCTCATCTGTAAAATGGGGGTAATGATAATACTTTGCTCATAGAACCACTGACAGCGTTACATGAAATCATGTAGCTGACATTTTTAGTAGTGCCTGGCATATAAGAAAAGGGTCATACAGGCTAATATTTTTTTTCTCAAGCTTTAGAATTACAGTATCAGAAAGCTAGTACTCAAGTCAGAGAGAACTTTCCTTTTTTTTCTCACTGTGGTAAAAATATACATAAAATTTACCATTTGAACCATTTTTATGTGTACGGTTCAATGGCATTAAGCACATTCACATTGTTGTGCAGTCATCATGTCCCCTTACTCTGTGAGACTCTGAATCCCACCTTATGACTTGCCCAACATCACATGGAGCCCTGGAACCTGCATCGTCCATCCCTGAAGAGTTCCCCAGCATCGGAAGGATCTCTTTTTCCTTTCATGCAAGTTTTGCAGTGAGTAGTGAAGTTGGGAATATTATTACAGCATTCGTTTAGTCAACATATTTATCCCATAAATATTTATTGAACATTTACCATGGAAGGGACGCATGCAAGAAATCTGGCAAAGAGAATGTCAGTTATTCCTTACAACAGCTATACTGATATTTAGTTGGTATTATTTTTTTTACTTCATAAATGAAGCCACGAAGGTCCAGGGAGGTCGGTAGCTGACCCAAGGCCACAGAGTTTACTAAATAGTGGACATGGGATTCAATACTAGGGGGGGTATGACTTGAAGAGATTTTGGGTGAATCTGGGGACAGAGCTGGTTAAGGTTTGTTAGGGATAAGGATTATTTTTTCCTTAAGCTATAACAACATAATACCAATATGGTGGACTAGATTTTTTGTTACCATGGGAAAGAAGAAACAGAATTCTCGTGAACTAAGGGTATCTGAAGTGGAAGAGGAATTAGGTCTCATGTTTATAGACTGAGAATGTTGTTGAATTATCACACGACGGTATTCTTGAGCCTTGGGGATGGGAATAGTGATGGTGGTGATGACGATGATGATGTTGGTGCTGATGTTGGTGATAAAGATAATGCTGATAACTACCAACCATGGAATAGCTATTATATATTGGGTTCTATATCAGGTATATTCATTCATGTAATACCTGCTGGACATCTTCTCTGTTTTAGGTACTGAAAATATAGAAGTAAGACACAAAAACAAGACTCCTCATGGAATTTGCAATCTAATGAACAATAAAGATGTTAAATAAATAATTGAATATGTTATCCTAATCCTCAAAACAATCACATGAGGTTCAAATGATGACAGTAATAACAAAACTACTACTATATTTCTATTTACTGAGCACCTACTATGTGTCAGACATTCTCCTGGGGTGCTTTACGAAGTATGTTGTTCTACAGCTAAAACAACCTGAATGAGCATTAGTTTCTCCATAACAAATATGGGTTTATCCTATACCAAAGGCTTTATACCATATTCTCCTCTCTCAGGCTGAGCTCTGGCTTCATTTTCTATCTAGACCATCTGTTACTTCCATCCTAGGTTTGGAGTCCAATATCCTGGGCTAGAATACAAAAAGGTCTGGGTGCTTATTTTCTAGCAGCCACCAGGTCTCTGTGGGTGAGAATGCCTTCTTTTCCTTCTAGCCAACATAAGGGGAAGAAGGGAATCCTGGCTGGACTATCAGCTATGAACTGCCTCATTGGGGCTGTGTGTATAAACCAGATGTCCTCATCCTCTTCATTCTAAGGAGCCCTGGATGAGATGTCACTTCCATAGGGGCTGGGCTTTCCTAGGGCTTGGAGCTAATTAGGCATGATCTTGGTCATTCTTTTGCATAAGTCAGTATTATCTCTGCTTCCCCGATCTCCCTATGAAAGCCAGTGATCAATTCACGTGCTAAGAATAATATCTAAAATTTGTGTACCTCATTTCAGCTTACATACCACTTTCTCAGAGATTGTCTCAGTTGATCCCCATAAAAATCCTGTAGAATATTTTATGTTACAGATGAAACTCAAATAGCCCTGTAGAAAGGCCCACATAGCGAGAAGCTGAGGCCTCCCACCAACAGCCACGGGAGTGATGCTGATGGGACCTTCCAGCTCTGGTCAAGTCTGCAGATGACTGGAACCTGGTTGACGCCTTGAGTGCAACTTCAAGAGCATCTCTGAGCCAGAAACACCCAACTAAGTCACTCCCGGATTTGTAACCCTCATAAGAGGTAATAATGCTTGTTGTTGTCACAGCTAAACTTTGGGGTAACTTGTTAGGCAGCAATGGATAACTAATACACATTTTAAGAGCATAGAAATTCATCTTTGGAATCAGATGGTTCGGAATATGCATTCCAGTTTTGCTAGTTATTAGCTTTGTAACCTTGGGCAACTCATTCCATCTTTCTATGCCTCAATTTCCTCACCTGCAAAATGGAGATAATAACAGTACTTATGCCCTAGGTTCCCCCACCTTCCAGAGTAAATGAAATGAAGCTCATTAAACACAGTACTTGGCACACAGTAAGCAGTATTTCAAAGCTATAATTATTATTGCTATTATAATCTCTTGTACTCATTTGGCAAACATTTGAAATGCTGATTCTTTTTAAAGTACCGACTATAAGCCTTGCTCAATTGGATTATGTAAAAAAAATCTTTTTACGAGGAAGACATGCTCAGTCAGAGAACACAGGTGTTGCCTGCTATTGCCTGTGGTGCTGAAGCACATGCCAAGATTAAAAAGTCCTAACCAACCAGCAGCAAAGTGAGCTTACTCTTTGTCCACAAAATGCTGAGCAGCATTTTGTAATATAATTAAGATTACACTGAAGAATGAGTCTTCGATCACACCATCATTCAATCACCTTTTCCTTCGCCACGGGAGCTGAGAAATTGGCTTCACCTTCCCCTATAAACAATCACCTGATCTCCAGATATTAGTCCAATCTCTGGGATAGTATTCATTGGCTTTAGGGGCCAGAGTCTAACATTTCTCTTAAATCTGTCTTTTTATGGTCAGCACTGTTATCAAAAACTGCATACTCATTTTCTGAAAAAACAAAAAAACAAAAAAAAATATTCTAATGTGAGAGTGATTAGACACTTTCCTACTTTCCATTCTTCATGTTTCCAAGTTTCTGTTCCTTTTGGCCCAATGGTTCTTCAGCCTCTGTGATCTGAGGGCAAGTTTAGAAGACAGCTCACCTTGAAAACCATACTTTGTCTATAGTCACTGCCTTCAGAACAGGACTCATTATGGAAACTTATCTCCCACAACTGCATTCAAAGAGATGACTTATCCATTCACAAACTGGCGCCTCTGCCTTTTTTGAGAAGAAGACTACTGGCTTGCTTTTTAGACCAAAATGACAGGTCAATTAGGACTTACTAAAAACCTATGTTCAATGTGACTCTCTCATGGAGAAGATGACTGTACCTTGTTGGAAACAATCCTGATCTCTTAATAAGCCCCATGGGGATACTGCTGGGAGACAAGGAACTTGATTGTTGATGTTGGCTTGGCCACCAATTAGCTACATGAACTTGGGCAGGTCATACTACATCTCTCTGAGTCAAATAAGTTTCCTCGTCTATAAAATGGGGAGAATAAAATCTGCTTTGCCTAGGTTTTTTTTATAAAGATCACATGAGATGATATCAACAAAAGTTCTCTGAAAATAATAATTTTAAGGACCTTCAATTTACGTAAACATTCCAGTTGTAATAAGAAACCCTATAAATCAAGTTTAACCACCACATTTCCCCGACACAAAAGAAAACAATGTAATATGAGATATATGCACCATAAGTGTAAATAAAACTATATAGACAAAAAATATTAAGAATTTATGTTTGGCATAATACAGAAAGAAAGTTAGCACAAAATGGCAGACTGTCAAAATAGGTACCGTCAAAAACCTCAAAGTATGAATTATCCTGAACCTGCAAGAAAATAAACAAACATATAAACAGAAAAGGAGGCAGGAAACCTCCTATCTGAAATAATCTAAAGGTCTGAACAGGATCATCTTAGAATGGGGAAACTTCACTGGCTAAGAAGTATCTGGAGTATGTCCACACTCCCTGATTATCAGAAAATGCAAGTTAAAACAGCCAGATATCACTTTATACCTATCAGACTGGCCAAAATTAGAAATCTGGATAATCCCATGGTCTCCAAAGAAAATACACACTGGTTCACCCTTATGCGTTGCCATACGACAGCACTTAGTAAAATTAGACACGAAGGTGTCCTATTACCCCGGCATCTCCATCCTCGCTCTAGAGCAGATAAATTCTTCCCAGGTCTCTGTATGAGGCAGCCCCAGTGTATGTGACTAAGACAGCAGTTACGTAAAATGTGATGGAATGCAAAGCGACAATTAGAACCACGGACTAGATATATACGCAGCCACCTGAATGATTTCAAAACAGTGTTGAGTGGAAAAGAAGAAACTGAGGTCTATAACGCAATATCATTTGTATGAATGACAAATACATCCACACTCAGAACAGCAGCATATATTAATGGCATGTCAAACCCACTGGAATTTTTGCTTAAGTGGGTGGAGATTGGAAATAAAATTGGACCAAAAAAAAAAAAAAAGAGAGAGGAAAAATCTACAAGAGTCCCTTAAAAGAGCTGCAAAACTTATGTTCCACAAACCAAGTAGTACAGCTAACTAAACCCTGTGCACCTCAGGTCTAAAAAGAAAGCCGGCATGCAGGATATGATTTCATTTTTGTAAAAAACTATATACCCAGGTATATATACATCTGAAAGATGAAAAGCATTTGCAATGAAATATTAATGGTGATTATTTCTGGGTGCTGGAATTGGATGTAACTCTTATATTCTTATTTTGCTTATTTGTATATTCTAAGACTTTCTACAATGGACCTACATTCCTTTTGTACAAAGGAGAACAGCTTTGATTAAAAATCCTAAACATCTGTTATGTTTTTCTGTTTTAGTAACCTGTACACATACCCATGGTGTAAAGCTTTGAATACCTGTGTCCCTGAAAGATGACTTAAAGTTCTTTTTCTCGGATGTCCTGATGAAAATGGAGAGGTGTAAAACTTGAAAGAGCTGAGCCTTTGGCAGTTGTATTTACCAAAAGAAACTGCCTATTCTGCATGAAGACAGAGAAAATGGCTCAGAGGGACAGTAATTTTCTTTTGTTGGCTCCCCCAAGAAACTCAAGAGTGTATGAGTAAAAATGTCTCTAAGAGCTGCTAGGCCTCCCCTCCACCCTGTTAAAAATCCACTGGAAGGAACACTTAAAATTTCTGCCCTTC
This sequence comes from Pteropus medius, assembly GCF_902729225.1. Taxonomy (NCBI): domain Eukaryota; kingdom Metazoa; phylum Chordata; class Mammalia; order Chiroptera; family Pteropodidae; genus Pteropus; species Pteropus medius. The sequence goes on along the minus strand of NW_024354502.1, from coordinate 7,759,921 downwards.
TCCCATTCAGGTGTCAAATAATGTCATTGGCTTCGTTTTGTAGTCATTGGGATTTTGGAACATTTGTAGTCCTTTCTATGGGGTGGTCCTTTTCGAACATTTTTGCAGGGGAAAAAAATCCATTCACATTTACATATGAGATGAATGTGTTATTAATAATGATTATTGTAATAGCTGACATTAGACTTCTTCTGAGGGAGGGGACGATTTTTGTGCAATAACATTTTTTTCATGAGCTCTACAGGGTGGAAGGAGACTAGTAGTCAAAATCCATAAAAGATGATGACAAAATGTCCTGGATGAGATAGTGAGAAGAATTTCATTTTGTTCCCAAAAGGAAAGTGGGGCAAACGCTGGATGGAGAAGGGGAGGGAAGAGAATATAGAGAGAGGAACCGAGAGGAAGTATAAAGGTCTGAAGGAATAACCAGATAATAGCCCCTTGTGGGGTTTTATCCACAGGGACGTTGAAAGAGAAATCTGAAGTTGTTTGAGGCCTACAAAGAACTTCTCTTCGCCGCCACACATGTTCAGTATGGATTGGTTTATTTTCAGAAACATGAGAGGAGGCTGGGTTTTCTATTGTGGAGGCAAGAGTCCAGAGTCAGAGAGACCTGAGGACACTTGCAGCACCTCAGAACCCAGAGCACGCCAAGATGCGCAGGCAAGCGCCGTTTCGGGAAACTGGATAAGTTATCAGAGATTGCTGGGCGGCCTCAAGCTCCTGTGCTGAGACACTGTGAGGCCAGGAGAGCCTCTCTCGTAACAGGGAGTTTCTTCGACAGCCCGGATCACTCGAAGCTTGGAATTATGGAACTAAAAATATTAGGCATTTCAATAATGGAGGGAAGTCAGAGCAACTGACCGTGTACCGTCCCAGCCATATCACACAGCTCATTTTATTTAACCCTATTATAATCTTGAGAGGTGAGTATTATTAGCCTGACCGTACACAGGAGGGGGCTGAACTCAGAGATGAAATCATTTGCTCTAAATTTCATAGAGTTAAGAAGTGACGGTCCCAAAGTTTGACCCAGACCTGTTTGCAAAGTCTGGTCTCTTTCTACTCTGTTATACTCTTTCTTTTGAAGGAACAATCAAAAGACATATAGCAGCTGCCTTCGAGGAATATTTAATAAAAAAGGGCTGACTGACAAACCATTATCTTGATATTTCCATCATTTCTGATATGTTCGGACCTATGTTCAGAATCTTCAACTTGTAAGGGAAGCTTTAGAGGGCCTCTATACAAGGAGATCTTTCTCAGACTAGGGTGGCCACGGGTGGGGTTTAAGGATAAATTTTTATTGTGAAAAGATAACCCACGATAAGGGAAAATGGCAGAATAATTCATATAGTGGAAGGGTGAGAAGTAGCTGCAGGAGGCAGCCGGCACGGAGGTGGGGCTGCAGAGCTAAAGTGGGAAGCGTGGACAACAGCAGGCATGAACATAGGTGTGTTCTTCAGTTCCAAGCACGCTCAATTCCCTTCAGCTAAGCAAATATGTGTTGACGATCTAGTCTGCATGTATCAAGCACTGTGCTACATGCCGGGAACCCAAAGATCTATAAGGCAGGGGGTGCATGACCATTAGGAGCCTGGTCTAATTGGAAAGTATAGTTGGTGGCCCCCGAAGTTTCTTTTATCCCTTCTCCCTTCCTACAAGGACCTAATCTTTTCAGCCGTGGAATCTCAGCCAATCATCATATTCCCATCTCTTCTGCACGTGTAGTTGGTTTAGAGATAGGCACTGAATAAGTCTTTTACTGATTCAGTTAGTAAAAACTCAGCTTTTGTCTGCTGGTGAGAAGAGAAATTATTTCTTCCAATTTGGATATCAATGAGAAAATTTGTGCTAGGAGCTGTCGTGATACCATGAGGGACTAGTGTGATGGTAAAGCCAGGAAGAGAGGATCAAAAGAAATACAACACAAAAAAAATGAAGCCCAAGGATCCTATGAACCTCTGGCACAAACTATACCTGAAGCCTGATACCTCTTTTCATTTATGTGAACCAATGTATTCCAGTTTGCGCTGGATTTTCTGTAACATGCAACAAAACATCATCATTTAAGGAGATCATTCCAATGGTGAGTGCCATAATAAATATAGGAATAGAGTGATAGGGGATTTTAGAGGAGAGGCAGTGATCTTGATTTTGGAAGACAGGGAACGGTTTCTAAGGAAGTGATGATTTAATGGAGCTTTGAAGGAAGTTCGATGAGGAAGGAGATTCAGGTAGAGCAAACAGCATGAGTACAGGCACAAAGGCATGAACTATGTGATATTTGTGAAGAAATTCAAAGAGTTCAGTATTAATAAAGATAATAAAGTGCAAAGCTTGGCTGGCTGGCAATGTGGCTGGAGAGATGCTGGGTTTCACTCAATAGGTAAAAAGTAGACATGGTTTATGGCTGTAAAATGGAGGATACAATGAAAAGAGGAAAGCAGCTCATTTAGGAGGATTAACTAATTCATACTCGCTCATTATGCCAAATGGTGCTAGGCGCTCATGTGCAATGAATGATAAGGAAAATGGACACGGTCCCTGCCTTTGAGGAGCTTCCTGTTGGTTGAGATTACTGCGGAAGTTCAGGTAAGAGATGGTAAGAGGCAGAATGAGACAGTGTCTTTGGAACTCGATGGTAGGGGTATTTCCCCAGTGGAAGACATGAGCTTTATATACCACAGAAATGGTGCTTTACGCACCTTAAATAGAGCCTAAGTCCAAATGATCAATTGTTTTCCTACGCTAAAAGCTACCATCCCACTGCTTCTCATAATACAGGAATCACATGGTGTGATTCCCACAGTGAAAATTTCCACCTTTATTATTATTCCACATGGAATCCTGTTCTTACTCTTGGCTACTCTTGGATGAGCATTGGCTCCGACTATGGAGAGACAAAAGGACTGTGAGCTCAGGGTCAGACTTGTGGCCAACGCCAATGAATTGGTGGTGGCTACGCGTAACATGGTGCTGAGAAGAATGTCAGGATCACTCAGGTTGACTTCTGACGTCTGCCATGGGCACGGGGAGGATCTGATGCCAATAATGACAGGACATTTGCTAACCTGGTCTTAGCCCACTGTATGTTTTGGCCACTGTCTGATAAAATGATCAGTGAGTAGGTGACTTTATTTTTTTAAACAATAGAAGATGTACACCCTCTTCTGAAAACGTAAGTGCAACAAATGGAAGCCAATTAAAATATGATCAGCGCTATCTGACAAAAAGCCCCAGAAAGCTTTCTTATTAAAAGTCTTTTAACTTCTCCACATATGCTTATCCTTAAAATACTCAACTCACTAAAACAAATCCATTTTAAGATAAATACAGCTGTGAGCACCTCTTTATTCATGAGAATCTGTTCACACTCAAGGACCATCCTCTGAATGGAACTGTTCCTACTGTCGAAATACTACTTGAACTGACAATTATTTCATTTTCTTCAATAAAAGGGAATATACAGTATATATGTATGCGTATATGTGTACTATATATGTGTATATATGTAATTTTCTTCAGTTGCAGCTTCTGTCCTCATAAATTATTTTAGATATCCCATGCAACAGCACCTTCTAAAAGATTTTGTATTTTAGAAAACAAGAGAGTTCTAATGACAAATAGCTTCTCATTAATTAAAGACATGCGGTAACCCCAGAATTTCTGTGTATTGTCTGTGAGATAACAGGCTTCCTTTGCTTTTGTTTTAAGCTCCAGTTACAGTTCCTTAGAATGACCTCAGATGAAATGTAAACTTCAAATAGGATTATTTTTCAATTACACTGTGAACTTCTGATGGTGGAAGGCGTCAGAGGCCCAGTGTGCTGTTGGCCGGATCACTAGTTGGGTGACACAGGGCACACAGTGGCCTCTAAGTAAACACAGGTGATTCCACACTCCAGGTTGGGGATGGTAGGGGCTTGATGAGAGGCTGAGGATAAACTGAGAAAATCTCCCGCTGTATCTTAACTCAGGCTGAGCTTCTGGCCTTTGGGACAGGATGGATGGCCAGTCAGTCTGACTAAAAACTTCCCTGATCACGGAAGGAGAGGGGTCTACGTGGGCAGGCAGAGCATGGCCCAGTGTCAGCACGTCATTTAATTGTCTGATGCCTGCTCTGTGTAGGAGGCCAAAGGAAGGTGGAAATAGCACAGAGTTAGAGCAATCTGTGTTTGAATCCTGGCCCACCGAATACCAGCTCACCACCTTAAGCTAGTTATTTAAACTCTTTGAGCCTTACTTTCCTAATATTTAGAATGAAAAAAATAAGAGGGTTACATAAAGATGAAATAGAATATTTTCTGTCAAGTACCTGAAACAGTACTCGGCATGCAGTGGGCTCTCAATAAATGGGAACAACTGAAACTCGTTCAGTTTGATGATTACCCCCAAACAGCCCACCATTCAAAGTATGACGTGCCGGGCAGGTAAACCATTGAGATCGAAAGTTCATCAGTAAACTGTGCTTCCCACTAAGCTGTGAAAACACACCAGGCACTGAGCTAAGACCTGCGAGTAGACGGGGCTGGACTCCAAAGGCCTATGATATTTACCTGTAATATTTCCCATGAGCCAAGTATTGATTTAAGTACTTCGCGCTCAATCCTCACAACCCTATTACTATGATCACCGTTTAAAATGCATAAAACTTAACATGCACAGAGAGTAGGTAACTTGCCTGAGGTTGCAGGACTTAGCTTTGAGGCAACGCTACCTCATGTTATAGATGCCACACAGATACATGCGTAGGGTCTGAGTCAATGAGACACAGAATGGAGTGGTCAGGTGATGGTGGATAAGTGTCAGCAATCAGGAAGGGCTTCATGGGGGAAGTGATCTGGGATTATTCTTCAAAATCTTTGAGTTTGGCCTTAAAATTTTACCTTATTTATGGTACTGGGTAAGGAAGTTGGGCAGCCACATATAGTACAAAGGGGCACCAGATGGCTCCCTGCTGCTGTAATTGGGGTATCAAAGTCAGCACTGCTGTGGTTATAAATAAGGTGATTATCTGAAATAAGCTGGCAGAGGTAATCCCATACCTGAAGGTCTCCGTCTGTCTGATGCATGCTGGATCTTTTACAGTCCCATCTTCTCTGTGAGCACCGAAAAACTTCTGCTTTTTGGTTACTCCTGCTTTGGATGTTCTATCCCCAACTACTTTCTCAGAATGGAAATTTAATCTTCAAAACTGTTCTGCACTGCTGGACCCAGAATTAAAAGCAAGCACTTTCAATGGTGAAATTAAATTTATTTGAAATACCTGTACATGTATAAAATTGGATCCAGCATCCATTAGATGTGCAAGCTCACACAAAATGCTTTTCGCTGTATTTTGTACCTAATACCTAATTTGTAGCTGAAAGGGAGTGACCTCAAAGACCTTGTCACCTACCGATCCAGAACAAGGTGTTCATATTAGGGTGTCATTTTCCATTAGAGCTTCTCCCCTGGCATGCAGTGGCATCGTCAGCTGAGGAGTCTTCCTTAGGGAACTAAATATTCAGTTGAATGAATTTTCATTAAAAAAGAGAGAGAGAGAGAGAGAGAGATACCCAAGGGAAAAGACACTTCATTATAAATATCTATATTTCATTGCACTTTCTCCTTCTGAAGCTTCCTGGTCAGGCTCCACCTGGGCGCCGCAGAGGGCAGAACCTGAGGTTTGCATTGCCCGGACTTTGGCTTTAAGAAGGTGATAAATGAAATAAGATTTGTTCTTCTTGAACCCTCTCGGTAGTGTGTTTTCTTCCTTACATTCGTTTAGGACACTTACGAGCCTAATAATAAATGACGACGGGGAGAATGGCGAGAATGAGACTGGGTCAGAGTGCTGGCCGCCGGGCCGCTTTTGCTGAACCCTGGAGGACGAGAAGAGAGACGGGGTGCTCATGCACAGAGGGGCTCTGTCCGACGTGATCTGCTCTCATTCCCTCCTGTTCCAAATCATGTCTCCCTTTACGGTACACTAAGGTTAGGTATCTTGTCTGAGGTCCTGCAGCTTGCTACTGGCTGAGCTAGGAGAACCTGCCATTTTTCTCTGGCCTGGACGGCATGCCTCTGTCTGGACTAGCGGTCACCCCTTCTCCCAGCCCAGCTCCAGCTCCCCTTCTTTGCTGCCTTAATTTGCTTCTTTCTTTTTCTTCCTCCTTTTCCCCTCTCTTCCTTTCCTCATTTCTCTTTCTTCTTCCTTCCCTCATTTTCTCACTTGTTCTCTCTTTTCCTTCACTTTTCCACTCTCTTTTTTCTATCTTCCTCCCTCTCTCCGCTTCATCCTGCCCTCCTTTCCTTTCCTTTACCAAATATTGTCTATTACGGGCCAGTGGCTACACTCAGCACTGGAAACACACTGGTGGCCCAAGCAGCCCCATCTCTGAATGAAGCTGGACTCTGAGCTGAGCCATCAGAGACAGAAAGCAAGTCCCACCTTCTCATCTCTAGGATGCTGGCTGCTCTGCTGGTCTCTGCAGCAGTCCCAGGCCTGCGGGAATTCCTGTGAAATGTGACAATGGAGTAGAGTGTGGTAGCACCACAGAGAGAGACCCCATGGAGTGAGAAGCTGGGCACAGGTACCTCATAGACAGCATTGAGGCGGGAGAGCTGGCAGCTCACCAGGAATGAGGAGAGCTCCCTGGCCAATGCAGCTGCTTTGGTGAGAGATGGGACACTGCACGGATATTTCTTTGTGAATCAACTACTAATAATACATAACCAAACATATCTAATTTTTGTGTTTGCCAAAACTAAGTGGAGTTGGGTTGGTATTTCAGTGGGAAAGCTGTGGAAGGCAGTGTACTCTCAGCTCTCCCTCTTTATGAATGTACAATCTCGGGTAAGGCAGGTGTGATGGTTAATTTTATGTGAAAACTTGACTGTGCCACAGGGTGACCAGATGTTTGCTTAAACATTATTCTGAGTGTGTCTGTGGGGGTGTTTCTGGATGAGAGTAACACTTAAGTCTGTAGATTGAGTAAAGCAGATTGCCCTCTGTAATGTAGGTGGGCCTCGTTTAATCAGTTGAAGGCCTGCATAGAAAAAAAGCCTAAAGGAGAAAGATCTCTTCTTTTTCTTTCTCTCACTATTTCTCCCTTCACCTCACCAAGTTTGGTTCTGTTTCTTTGGATAACCTAGACAAACACATCATGTTTCAAGTTTTGAGTTCAAAACTCATTTTTTCTCAATGCCAAACTGGGAATAGTGGCAAGACATATTCTGCACTATTTCTGTGCAAAAGGTTCAATAAATGATCTATATTAAGTCATCATAAACTATAGTGTTTTATATTATTATTTTAAAATAGAATGTCATTCTTTTTTTGTATGTTTGAGGATATACTGTATATTCTTTGTATCTCACGGCCTAGAGTGCATTGCCTTGTAAATAATAGGCCCTCAATTTGTCTTTGGCATCATTGCCAGGAACAGTAGGTAGTTTATGAAGTTTATGTTCCTGATGTTGCTGATGCTGAGATGAGGGCACGAAGTAGTGATGTGTTCTCCGTGCCTCACATAAGTTCAGATGTTTAGCAGGTATTCAGTTAGTTAAATAAACAAGGAATAACCCACGAATCCATCAACTAGCTGAGGCCAGGCCCCAGAAAAGGAAGATAATCTGACCAACGGGTATAACACAAATAGGCAACAGAGAGGTGATTTGTGTGAAACCCAAACCCACTTATCCTTACTTCCAAAATATTTATCGAGTACCAGCTATGCACCAAGAAGAAAAAGCTCCAAGTGGGAAGTATGACAATAAGGCTTGCAGATTATAACTATATCTTCTGTTAAAAAGTTCTTACACTTCAATTTTGTCGAAAGGCTCTATTGTATCCAAGAAAATGATCTCGAACAGTTCTTAGAAGTAGGTAAAGTTTTAAATGATAATGACAACACCACCACAACAATAAGAATGCTTAAACCATAGTCTCCTGCAAGTAACATAGATTCCATCTCTGGGAAAATTGGCCCCATCTGTTGCAGACAAAAGATGAAAGATGTAGAAGAGAGTGGTGGGAATGGGGGCTGGAAGCCACTCATTTTGGAGCATAACTTTTGAAAAATTATTTTAGAGTCAATCCCCTATATATCAGGCATTAGGTTGCAGTGAATGTTCCACCCTGAGGTCCTTCAGGACAGGTTGACAGGATGGTGAAGAACAGTTGCAAAAGTGGCAGTGATGTAACACTCAATCTTCCCAATAGCCCTTATCAGTGCTGTAGCCTCCTTGTTGGAAACAAGAAATTTCCAGAGATTATGATTCATGCCACATGGAAAGAGACAGTGAGCTATGTTAGAAGGGATTTAAGTAATATCCCCAATGTCGTCATCCATCTTTTGCCACACCAGGCCCTTTGGAGACAATAATTAATAACACGTATCTAAATTGTTTCCATTTCCTCTGTCCTGGGGTCCTTACTCCTTCTTTCCCTCACCATATCTTCCGATGACAAATGAGTCACAAGAGTCCCTCTGCTTCCGACATAATCACACCACATGACAGTGCCCGCTGCATGGCCATGCTGTTCCTCAAACTTTCCACCGCACGGCTTGCAACTTGTCTTTACCTAATTTCCTTGTCTGGTGTTTATTCATCTTTCGGTGGCCACTCTCATGCTCTGAGATCCATCCTTTGTTCTTTTCCCAGATTGATTTTAGAGGTTGCGATGGACAATTCTCTTGTTAATTTCTCATCTCTCCCACAAATCAGTGTCTTCTGACTGAGGGTCTATAGATCAGGTATTTCTATTCCTTCTCTCTGGTTTCCCATATTTCTTCTCCATTGCTTTTCTCAACTGTTCTCTCAATCCTAATTATCATGATATGCCTCAATTTTGTTGAGTTGATGCCTTAAGAATCTTGACACCTGCACAAACTTTAAATTAATACACTCACAGGATCAACTTCAAATTGATCACGTAAGCTGTGTCACTGATGAAACCGATACAGATCAAAGAAAATGGACTACAGAAGGAGAGAAAACCAAATACATCTAAATCTAAAAACAACCTTCTCCTTCATTTCTTATCTGCCTAAGGAATATAATTTGTGCTCTATTCCCATTGTAGAAAAAAAATTTTAGAGTAAAACAATAAAATGAAATCACCCCAAATCCTATCTTTTGGAGACAGTTATTTTTAACATTTTAATATCTATTGTTCTGGGTGTAGTGGATACAGTATACATTAAATAAATAACCACTACATATACACACATGTACACATTTACTCATTATTATAGAACTTACTTTTTATAACTAGTATAAACATATATAGTTAGCCTACAAGTTACAAATGGATTATGTTTTAACAACTACTTTTCACTACTTTTTTTTGCTACAAGAAAACATTTCCTCATTGACGCAGTACTATTCATGGTGTTTAGTTTCCCAGGCTAGACCTAAAATATGAATTAACTTATGAAGTATAAGAAGAACTTTATCTAGTATAAAACGGATGAAATCAGGAAACCTGTTTTCCAATCTTAGTCTGCCATTCCCAAATAAAGCCCTGTTACACATCAAGTTTCAGTCCAAAGTATTCAAGAATAATAAGGAAGAAGCCCCTATTGTCTCATCTTTAAAATAAAGTTAATAATTACTATCTCAAAAGCTTCTCTTAAATCACATATACAAAAACAGCCGGGACCTAGCGAGGACTCAATAAATAATTACGAAATGGGCAGCGGGATCACCTTAACATTTCTGCATTGGAGATTTTGTTTTCAGCCACAGAACCCACTGCTCAACGAGTCTTGTAGGATACCGTGGGTTCAAGCAGATTGCAGGAATTCTATCCAGAATTTCACAACTGCATCACCCCACTGTCGTCTAACTCCTCCTCCTCCTCCATTTCCTAATTGGTTACTAATCCTCAGCCCTGCCTGAGCTGAACTCATCTCATACCACTCTGCTGTTTGCTCATGCTCCAGACACAATGGCTTCAACAAATTGCTGCAGATCTCGTGTAATCATCTCATTAGAAAATACCTGTTGGTCATTCAGAATCATCGACTGCTGCTTTTCGTTATAAATGGAGACACAACAAAAGCTAAGTACCCATCAAGTTCCAAAGTCACTCCGTGTAACAACTGCTCTGTTCTGGGGAGACTAAATGCCAGAGAAGTGGTATCTTTCACCCATAGTAGCCTATGATTTGATCAGGTACCTTTTGCCGGAAATATGGTCAAAAGTCACCATAATAAAAAGCACCATTAACCCAGCCCAATTAACCAGTGACATATCTGAAACGTCAAGACTGCCGAATCCAAGAGACACAAATATCTTTTCTGACTAATGTTGGCTTTTTGAAAATACAAATAGAAGGTTATTATGTTCTAAGAATTTCTTTATCTTTCAAGGACTGGCTATTTTCTTGACTTTGACCAGGTCACATTGTTTTGATTTCTTCAAAAGAACTCCTCACAGAAATGACCATATATGAAATCTGTAAGTACAAGTCGCAGCCTTTTAGGGTTCATTTGGTTGAGGGGACACACAAGGGTTACCAAGGATTCTGGGCTAAGACCTTATGGTGATCTCAGGCTTCATGTTCTCAGGTGGAAACTGGTCAGTCTTGGTCTCTTTTCTCAAGGGTCTGGCTGGTTCAGAATCACCATCTGGAAACCTGGCACCCATGGGAGCTGTTAAGACCAGTCATGACCCTGAGAAAATGCAAGTCAAATGCCATCCTTCTCCCAGTGTTCAGAGTCCTACTGGACACTGATCCCTTTTTCATTATGTGCAGAGCCATTTTTTAAATGAAACGATTTCCTCTGACCTTACACGCCATTCAGGTAAGAGTTCCCATGTAGGTTTCTTTATTCTGGCGTGAGGGATTATTCCTTCTACCGCAGACAGAAACGGCCTAACAACCTGGACAAGCGAGCTGTTGGAGATACCTAAGATTCCACCCGCCGGCGTCAGGCAGATACCCCACCTTTCTTCTTGTCCAATGAAAAACACAAACATTTGCAATGGAGGAAATAAAAGGAGGGGGATTCGTCCTGTGGGCTGAAATCTGCTGGGCCTTTCCCAATCTGTGAACTCAGAAGAGAACTGAAGCAGAACAGGAAATGGGGTGATGTTTAATCATTTTATCCCCATGCCTTGGGGACTATTCCAGTTCTCTCTTTGTCACTTGAAGGAAGAGCCTATACTTTCATTACAAAGCACTTTCCACATCTGGATTTTTAAAGTCCTTATCTTTGGCTCGCCACACCTTCCGTGAGTATTTTTTTTATCCTGACAACTGGGAAGTGAAGTTATATTCTTATTATTCATTCCTGTACTTCCTCCCACAAACATTATCTGAGTGTGTACTGTGTGCCCGGCACCATGCCACTCTATTAGGTACTAACACATTAGATTTATTTTACTTAAAATCTTGAAGATCATCTTATTGGCTTCCATTATATCAGGCTCTGTGCAGCCTCACAGATGATATAAATGACATATTAGCCCCTCATATAATTTTCAAATGGAAGCAGAAGCGAGGAGGGTAGTGAGACAATAAAAGACTAATTGTTCTCTGTAACGTTTGTACCCAATTGGTAGGAATGTTTTGAACTATTATCAGATATTTTATCCCTCTCTTATTTCATCCTAAATCAAGGATGTGGGAAAGTTGATGTAACATCATACAGTCATATTAATAATCATGATAACACCACATGGCTCAAATAAACCAAGTCCATCTGCCAGGCTCCCGCACTCCCGGGCCCAAACTCAGCGACTGTTAATTCTCATTTTAGATGCATTCTATGAACACTGGCTTACCGCTTTTAAAAATCCTCAGCAGATTAGAAATAGCAAATTTGTACACTTTGATGCTTACAGGAAAATGACAGCTGTCAGCCTCACAGGGAGAGAGGGAGGAAAGATAAAAAGCATGAAATGCAGACACAAGGTCTACAAAAATATAACAGACCGGAGATGCGGGCAAATAATTCTAACATATCTTAACGATGTTATGATGGTTACAACCAGTATTCTAGTATAGCAACTGGGGAGCTCAGGTTTAACAGGCTAGGATGTGACCAACATATTTTAGAGAGGTTTCCATATAGAATGGTAAAGACTGAAAAAGAATGTTTAATGCAGTGATTCTCAATCAGGGGATGATTTTGCTTTCTAAGGGACATCTGGCAAAACTGGAGACATATTTGGTTGTCAGAGTTGGTTATAAGGATGGTGGGGAGTGCCCATGGCCTATAGGTAGAGGCCAGGAATACTGCAAAACATTCTGCAATGCCCAGGACAGCCCCGTGCAACACCAAAGTATTCTGGCCCCAAACGTGCACGGTGCTAAGACTGAGAAACTCTGGCATAATGGAACATGATTTAATTATTGGAAAAAGTCACTTATAAGGCTCATCTTAATTGCTGTGAATGCTGGAGAAGGAGCCATTATTGCATTTTATCCATTAAGTTCTTTATACCTGTCAAGGTACCTTTGATCTTCACAATAATCTTATGAGATAGCCGAGGGAGTGAGCACAATTTCCACTTTAGAGAGAGGAAAGCTGAGAAACAGAGGCTAAAAGATGTTTCCAGTTATGAACAGAGGTCCTGACCCCTCAGCTCCTGCTTGTTCCACAAAACCACCGTTCTTGAGATCTACTTATTTCTAGAACAAAAAAGAGGAATCAAAATAGTGCCACTTGCTAATATATTTTTACTTTTAACAAGTTAAAAGCAAAAAGTCAAATTTACTTTGAATAAATTAACGAAGCCGTGGGACTTAGGTTTGCACACAACAATTCTTTTGTTCACTTGTCCATTTACTTTCCAAAGAGCTATTGAGCATGGTACTCATCTCAAGCAGTATCTTACTGGTAAGCAAAACAGACGTCTCTTCTCACAAAGCTTGTGGGTCAAAAGTATCTTACACTTTCTTATGAAACATGTTGTGGTGACTCTGGATAATATTCTCCAACAATTCAAAGAAAGCCTCATAAAATCCCAAGCCCTTCCCCCGTGTCCCACATACCTTATCACTGCGGTCATGCTGATGATTTCTAAGCAAGCTCTGTGTATTTGTGTGATTTATATATGTCTTTTCCTCTGCCCCTTACGACGTTCCGCCTTCTTCCCCCGTCATGCGGCAAACTCATTCATTCTTTGAGGTCCGGAATAGATATTCCCTAATACCAGAGCCGGTAGCTTTCTCATCTGGGCTCTCATATCATTTTCTAAGTATCAGTATAATGTTAGTTACTATGGGTATTAAGATTACTATGGGCTGTGTGTCGGCATTCTACCACTAGACTGAATATCTTCAGAGAGGCCACAGTTGTGCCGGACTCTTCCCTCTGACATCTCCAGCTCCTTCTCCATTCTGCTTCGCGCCCTGGAGGCTGACGTCTGTGAAATGCACCAATGGGATCCGGGAGGGATTTGCCAATGGGCAGCACCAGCAGGAGTTTCCGAAGGCAGGAGAGGAGTGACCTTGGAATTGATCCTCGTCGGCTCCCTCCCTGGCAGGCCATCCTGAATTGGCTGTAGATCACTGCGTGAGGCCCAAGGCTACACCTCCCAGAGGTGACCTACTCATTGTAGCTTCTCTCCAGGTTCCAGGCCTCACTCCTTATCCTTGCTCGTTTGGGCCAATGAATGGTAATGGCCTCCCTGTGTCATGATGCCTGGGACACTGTGCCATCCCTTATGACTTTATCTAAGCCCAGTCCACACATTTGCAATTAGCTCCCTTTTGAAATTCTCCTCAAATTATAGAATTTAACAGAACTATTCCTCTCCTTTTACAATAGTCTCACTCATTAGAGTACCCCATGTCTAACAATATACCTGGCTCAAAGAAGATGCTCAGTAAATGTATGCTAAAAGTGTAAATGAATGAATATAGATGTTACAAAAAAATTTTACTTTCAGAATTCTTCATGTCAGAAAAGCTGCTCTCATCAAAGGCTTCGATTTTCTCAGAAGCAGTGAATTATTTTTTTTGAACTCAACTAGACACAGTACCACTTATTAGCATTGCTATTCTTTGTCGCTTTCGACTTTACAGAAAACAGAAACAGGGTGACGTCTGTACTTTCCCTAGAGCAACCATTCTTCTCCCGAATTCTCATTACTAAACTCAAACATGAAACAAAATCAAAGCATGAAACTTCTGTGCTAACCAAGCCCTGGTCAGAAAACTTTCACCTCTGAGGATATACATAACGACAGCTGGGTAGACAAGAATGGAAAAAAATAAATAAATAAATAAAATAAAATAAAAAATTCAACGCGCCTCTTAACATTTCAGCAAAAGTTGTCACCCAGAGCGGATATGACACATTAAATGAGCACCAGTCTCAAAAACCTTCTTTTGGAGCCTCTGGTAGCTGTGTTTTCTGAGTTAGCAAATGCCTGCTGTTAATGTGAAAACTGATTTCAACTTAATTTGGAACCAAGAAAATATATTATTTTTTTTTGTGCTTACTGTCTGTGGTTAGTACTTTCCTACGCTGCTAGCGACTTGTAGAGTTCATAGTAATTATAGCTTTTGACCATTTATAAAATTTTTCCAATAGGTGACAGGTCACACATGCTGGACACTTTTCAAAGGTTCTTCATGACAATACTCGAAGGTAGCGATTATCCTGCCATTCTACAGAGGGCAAAGCTGAGCCTCAGGAGGCTACTTGCAGAGGTGGGATTCGAATCCGAGAATGCTGACGCAGAAGCCAGAGGCTGGAAACTGCCTGTCTACGGTTACGAGCTGCTCACACCCAGTATCGAAAAGGGAGATGTAGATATAGTGAAACTTTTGAATTTTCAATTTACTATATACCAGTTTTTTGGTTTTTTTTTTGTTTTTAGGTGTGGAAGTGTTCGACTTTCAGTCCGGCCAGGGACACAGAGTCACTTAATTCTGAGAGTGGGTTTCAAACAATGCCAAGAAAAAAGGCGAAGAGAAAAAGAATTGAGAAGAAAAACAACTTTACAAATTTTCAAAGGCAAAGTGATTTCTACTCGGTAAGAAAACCCAACTTTCACTCCTGTTAATAGTCTGAGAAATTCTCCCACTTAGAGATAGAAAGCTCGAGGCACATGCTAACGTGACTGTCTCTTTAAATGTTACCCAGCACCTATGTGTTACAAAGAGACTACAATGCAGAGCAGATGGAACGGCATAAAGCAGATGCAAATCTGCAGTCTAAATAGAGAGGAACAATTCTTCAGTTAACAACAAGAGAATGGCGGCACGGACGACATGGAAACAAGCCGTTTATGCTGGAGAGAAGTTACTGGGAAATGCGCACATTATCACAAGTAAACAGAGCAAAAAGATTATTTCTTGGCATCTGAAATGGCATTCTCTTGTGTCTTCCTGGGGTACAAAATAGGCTTCCGTATTATACTAAGGAGGAAAGCTAAAGGAAATCTGAAGACTTTAAGCCTATGCATGGGTAGGTATTAATGGCTGGAAACAAACCCCCACAGGATTCCAATGGACTTCTGGCATAGAGTTCAGCTAGTAGGAGTATTTTCTATACCAGGGGGAGGCATCCAAATAATCTTAACCAAAGATGAGAAGAAAGGGAGATGTTATTTTTCCTGGCAAGTTTTTAACTTACTTCTATTTTAATAATTAAACAACTTTAACTTTGTAGACATTTCTGAACATATACAAAAGTAGCAGGACTAGTACCATGAACCGACGTTACCCCCCCACCCAGTTCTGATAACCGTCAACGCCTGCCCCTCCTGTGTCATCTTATTCCCTCTCCATTTATTCCCTCTCCATTTATTTTTCCAGGTATTGCAAAGCAGCCCTGAAAAAGTGCTTTTTCTTGGTGTCCTTTTGTTTGTAAAATGTGCCTACTTTCTATGGTTGATGTTGGGAAGAAAAGTCGCAAAGTGTTAAGGGAAGTATCCAACAAAAGATCGCTTTAATTCTTATGTAGGGACACATAAAAAACAATGGCAGAGGCTGTGGAAAGATGAGACTCTCACTGTCCAAGGAGCGGAACAAAACAGGACAGGAAAATCAGTGGCTTTTAGGCATTTGGCATTGTTTTAAGTATCGACTATCGGAAAATATGCAACTCTTCAGACACATGTGTAGCTGAAGTTAACTACCAGAACTCTGTTCTGAGTCACTGAGACATGTGTCCCAGGGGAAAGAAATTCTGTTACTGAGCCATTCCTCGTGTTGAAGGGCTGGCTTTTTATTTGCAGCATTGTCATAAATGCACCCCCCACCCCCCCCAAACCCCACTTCCCCAAAAAGACATTGCTGTTAGCTTCTAGGAAATTAAGACTTCCATGGCGAAGGCAGAGCAACTGCAAGAGAAAGACCCCAACGAAGATAAAGAGGAACATGTGTGAAAATGCAACGGAAGCATTCTATATGGAAAGACTTAGGAGATGCTGAATAATTGGGCCAGAAGCAACACCCGTCAGGCAGTAAAGATGGAAACGGAGCTGGTGCTCTCAGTCAGGGCGCTGACAGTAAACATAGAAACACGCCTTCAAAGGTTTGCACGAAGTGCAAATGCACTGACCAGCCCTCTCCTAAGCCCCCAGAAGATGGTTTTAATCATGTAATTTGAGACTTCCTTTACTTTTGTGAATGCTAAAGCCATATTCCATTGTAATTAAAATAATGCTGCCTTCTGTTGTTTCTTAACATGTTTCAGTTTTATTTTCAGTTTAAGTTCAACTCTTTTAATCTGTTCTATCGATGCCTTTACTACCCTTTGAGGTGTCTTTGTAATATCAATGTTGACATGTCCTTCTCCCGTCCCTCTCAAGTTTCACTAACAGATATAAGTGTTAAGGGAAGATATAATAAGATCCTGGACTTCTGGCCATCTTTTACGAAATTTTCCTGCCTAAAAGGTTGTCCTTGTGTTTCATTTTAATGACATAAATAACCTGTCTTGGAGTAGTCTTTTGATTTTTAAAGCCAAAAAGGGAAGACAATATTATTTGGATATAAAACCTTCTGTAAGCCTTGCTGACCCATCACAAAGCCTTCGGGATACGCATAGCTGGCTGTTTTCTAACTGGTTTGGGATAACCACTAGGGTGAAATGGATGCACCAAAGTGAAATGAGTGAAGGCAGAAGGCCGGGGAACACAGGGAATGAAGCAAATGCACACGAGAAGGGGAATCTCTGGGACCGAGACATGGGCACCTCCGTCATCTTACATGTGTTCCCAAAGTGATACAGAGGCACACCAAAATTTACTTTCGCTAGCTGTCCCTACCCGGTTGGAGAACTGGTAGAATTTTGTGGACCTGGCAGCACTGTAAGGTGAGGACTTAAATTGAGAGTTAACTGTCCTTTGCGGAACAGAAAGGACCACTAATGGCGTAAGGTAAACTCCTCAAGCGCTGTCTTGTGATCTCTTCTGTATTTCTCTTCACATGACCACTGAGAGCTTTATTATTCTGCAAAGGGCAGGGGCTCAGATACTGTTGCTCAGTTACTTCTGGTGACCACCTGAGGGAGTGGAAATGGACTGTGATGAGGCATTTTCATAATGAGAGCATCCTGCATCCAGTTACCCCAGCACTATCCTCACTGCTCAACTAGCTAAGTATTTCCAACTCTCTTTTGGACTTGTATATCTTCAAAACATCCACAGCTGGCTAACTGATTAGGACTTGGCCAGACAGATCAAGGTGGCTAACTGGTAAAGTGATATCTCAAAGACGATTCATTTTTCATTGTGGGCATTTGACATCTTTATGTAGGCTTTATGAGATATTAAATACATTTGCATTAGACATCCATTGAAGCCATGTGGTAGCTGTGAATATGTAGGACAAATTGGGCCCGATGAGGCTTTATTCATTCATTCATTCATTCATTTATTTATTTATTTATTTCAGCATGGTAAGACTTACTGTGGAGGGTACTTTTCACAAATCGAGGCTAGAAATTCAAGAGTCTGGGTAGTAGTGAGAACATTCTTTAAATATTGCGTCAGCATGGATGGGGGACATTATAAGGGCAGACAGAGACCAAAGAGCAAGGAGAGAAAGATCCAAAACCAATCCTCCATATTCCAAGAGGAAAATCAAAGACAAAATAAAACAGGGCATTGATTGCGGGTCCTTGTTTTCATCCAATAAGTCAGCTGGAACTAGAGTCCTTCTCTTTAGGTCCATTCAGCCATTTGATTCAACACATAATGAATCTATTTGCACAGCAAGTGATATGGATCAGACTCATAACAGGTTCGTGGATACTTAAGGGGCCCATGAATAGGCATCGGGGACTCTGTGATTCTCCTAAAGTGTGTATAAAATCTGTATACGGGAATTTATCTGAAGAGCGGGTTCATAGCTTTAATGAGATTAAAAGCCCAATGACTGAAAAAAACATTAAAAACCACAGAGCTCCGTATCCAAGACCATAAGACGTACAGACACGAGGGTATGTGAACATTGACTGTCCCCTGCCAACTCAGCCTTTTAAAAGTAAAAGGCATATATATAACTTATTTATTCTAAAGAAGGTAAGTAAGTAGACACCATAAATTCCAGAGAATTTTTCAGTCTTACGATGGTGCCATAATTCTCAGAAAATAATTTTTACTATCCGTAAGATCAAAAAATATCCTAAAGAAATACAACCCAAAGTGGAAGATATAGAAAAGCAGTTAAAAAATGAGATATTCTGAGAAGGCTGAAGCCATCTGGTTCCTATTATTTCTAAGCTAGGGTACATCATTTCATCAGCTGGAGATGAAGACATGACAGTAGCACGTGGACAGAGTGGTTTGTCAGGAAAAATGCAAAGATGAGGAGAACATTTTCTATTCCTCCTCATCTCTGAGACAAATATTCTTGCTAATTTGGTTTTTCAGCTTATATTTTCATTTTATTTTTATTAATTGGTTTGAAATATATATAACATATACATATTTTAAATCAAAGAAATCTAGGTCAATATTTAAAGAATTGAATTATTTGATAAGTTTTGCTATAAAAAAAATCCTATACTGTCCCTCCTCTCCCAAATGATTATCTTGGCATTTACCTCCATATCTCTAAAGCATATACTTCTATTGCTACTTTTTAAGAAAGATTTCAAACTTTAAAAAAATTGATTACCCACAATCGACACAGAAGACTTAACTCTTTCACCCTCTGCTTCCACTGCACATTTTCCTTCCTCTTCATCCCAATACCGTAATTTTCATTATATCAAAATCCAGTGTTGACATCATTATGTTATTTAAATGCTACCTGAAACTGAGCATGGAGTCAACTACCATCACCATTCCCTTCCTGCATGACGACTGTTTTCCCAGGAGGTAATAATTACCTCACTTAAAAAAAAATTGTTTGGTTTTCTAAATATTTTTCACTAGCTCAGCTCCAAATCCTTTACCAGTTGTGGAAATACCCTCTCAAGATGTGCCATACTTCATGTAATCCATCAGTTTCATCTTTCTGGAGCCTTGCTCTCAACTGAGCCTGGTATAGCCATTTCCAGAGACCGTTTTTACCCTCTTCAGGAATATAGCTTTCCTGTTGGCCAAGGTTAACCATGGCAGTCTCCTGAATATAAAAAGTGGGGGAGGGATCTGGGGATGATTGTTTCTCAAACTTTCCAACAATCTTAATTATTTTAGCTCAGATATTAATATCTTGGGTCTGCTAAGGTATTTTCCATGTGTCCATATGCTTTCTAGCTTCTATTTTTTTAAAAGTAGGGAAAAAATGTCGAATGTGCATCCAATCTGCTTTCACTGTTTTGAGAATGTTTCAGAAATCAGTATTATGGAAAACCCAGGCAAATTCACTAAGTAGGCACTTCATCAACAGCTATTCACAAGACAAAAACCAACATACACTTATCTATAACTTATAGGTGAAGAAAATGAGGCATATTCTGCTTCGAATATGTCATTTGCTAGACTGATATAAATACAAGATATCTTATGCCCCAGTCCCTTTTTACTTAAACTTCCTAATTTTAGGCTTCTGTAAAGCATTGCCTTTTTGATAGTCTATGGCTGCTTTTAGGTCCCAAATACCTGAGAATTGCTTTAGCCAATCAATACCTCTGTCATGCTCTATTACAGCTGATCAATATGGACAAGAATGCAATGAGGTGGAAGCAAGATGTTTTATTCAATCAAGTTTTTGGTCTCTTTTATTGACCCCAATACTTTGGTGGCATTTACAAAACTTCTATACTCCTCTCAGCTAGTTTTACTCCAGCTAGCAAACACTGTTTGTGTAAAAACACCTGCATGTACCTTCCTTCATGGTTTCAGGTTTGAGCCCATTGGCATGAATAGGTCTGGAATCTAGACTCATCTCTGCCTCTGTGTGATTCTGGGTAAATCACTACCATCATAGGCATCTCTCACCTGTGCAATGTGAGTTGTTAAAGCTCGCAGACTGTTATCCTATGCATCAGTAGAGGTCAACAGACATAGTGTGGCTGGCACAATAAAGAAATATTTTTGGAATGTGACTGCCTTTAGTGGTAGTGGGGGAGGGGAAAGTATGTCATAGTTTCCTGCAGTAATCATTACTTCTGACTATAACATTGCCAGGCTGCTTCACAAACTCCTGTGAATTCTGTGCTCCCTATATGTATTTATGGTTTTTCCCCCCCTCTAAATGACTATTCGCTCATATGCCCTTTAGCACCAACCTCCTCTGAGGTTATGGACACTGCAAATAATGTTAGCCAAAATATACCAGAATCCTGGGGGCAGCAGAGGTAGATGAGTTGTGTAACCATCTAAAATCAGAAGAATGTTAAAATGAAGTGACCTTCCTCTCTTTTTATCTGTTTGTGTATTTTTCTTTGATCAACACCCGAGAACAGGCTGACTCCTCTTTCTACATATTTCCATTTCCTGAAGGCATGTCAGTGATAGCAATATCATCACCACCCACTTTCTTTTCTCTTACCTCACTCTACCTATTTGTCATTCTTAGATTGTGAATTCTTAGAGGGTAGGATGGTCTTGTTGGAGTTTTCATCTTTCTGTTCAAAATGTTTATTTGGATTACATTTTTTACATTGTACACACAGCACATTGCTTGGAAAGGGTCCTCATTTTTATTTGGTATTTTTTTGAGAGGCCAGGGAGTCCCAGAACATACCGTGTGCTGAATTTTAGTACTTTCTGGAGGTTGGCCACTAAAAAAAATTAATAACACAGATAGAAGAGAGCATTTCCTACCAATCTCCTCTGCACATCCTCGACCATTTTGTAGATGATATCCTTGACTTATAATACAAAAGATAACAGTGACTTATATCCTGGATTATGGAGACAAAGAACACATAGCAAAAACAGAGAACAAAGATAAAGAAGAGATAAAATATTTATAACACGAGCAGGCCCAAGGGGCAATTGCATCAGTTGACAATAATTATTGGGTAAGTGGGGGTCACAGGAGCTTCAAGTTTAAAGCAAATGGAGCTAGGATAAGTTATTACATCTCTTCTAATAGACAGGGAAGCCGAGATTCATTGTTGGAGTTCTGAGAACTGCTTGAATGCAAGGAAAGGGTGTGAGGGGGAGAGCTAGTGGAACAAAAAGAATATTTGAGGATCTCGCATGTCATCTGTGTAGTAGCAGCTTTTATGCTACCTCACTGAATTTTATTTAAGGCGAAGGGCCTGTGATGACTGACTAGAGAGAGTAGATGGGCAACTAATCAGCCTGAGAGACGACAAGGGTATGGTTCAGAGTGAAGCCCCTCAGGATGTTCCTGTGATGAGCCTTGAGATACCGGTGACAATAACTATGAAACAGATTCCAGTACATGGCCTTCAAGAAATCCAATAAGCATTCAGGACTCCCCCATAATAAATCACAATAGGCAATGCAGATACATAGATGGGAAAATAGAGAACCTGCCTCAAAGAACACATCCTAGGGGTTTTGGTCAAGATGGCAGAGTACGTAAACACTGTGCTCGCCTCCTCTCACAACCACATCAAAATTACAATGAAACTACAGAACAGCTTCCCCAACCTGGCGAAGGAAGCAGAAACACGCCCAGGAAACACAGAGTCTCAGACAAGATGAACCCAAAGAGGCCCACATCAAGACACATCGTAATTAAAATACCAAAGGTTAAAGACAGAGAGTGAATCCTAAAAGCAGCAAGGGAAAAGCAGTTAGTTACCTACAGGGGAGCTTGCATAGACTCTCAGATGATATCTCAACAGAAACTTTGCAGATCAGAAGAGATTGGCAAGAAATATTCAAAATGATGAAAAGTAAGGACCCACAACCAAGATTTTTCTACCCAGAAAAGCTATCATTTAGAATTGAAGGAAACATAAAGAGTTATCCAGATAAGAAAAAGCTAAAGGAATTCATAATCACCAAACTAGTATTACCAGAAATGTTAAAGGGACTTAAGAAGAAAAAAAGATAAAAAAATATGAACAGGAAATTGGCAGTAACTACATATCGATCAACAACTACGGTAAATGTAAATGGATTAAATGCTCCAATCAAAAGACACAGGGCAGTGGGCAGAATAAAAAAACAAGACCCTTACATATGTTGCCTATAAGAGACTCATTTCAAATAGAAAGATAAACACAGATTGAAAGTAAAGGGATGAAAAATGATATTTCATGATAATAAAATATACCAGACAAAATAGATTTTAAAGCAAAGGCTATACAAGACAAAAAAGACCCAGAAATTCCACTTCTGGGTATTTATCCAAAGAAACCTAAAACGCTAATTCAAAAAGACATGTGCATCCATATGTCCGCTGCAGCATTATTTACAATAGCCAAGATATGGAAGCAACTTAAGTGTACCTCAATAGATGAATGGATAAAGAAGTGGTAGATATATACAACGGAATATTACTCAACTACAAAAAAAATGAAAAACTGTCATCTGCAACAACTTGGATGGACCTAGAGAGTATTATGCTAAGTGAAATAAGTCAAAGACAAAGACCAATACCATATGGTTTCAATTATATGTGGAATCTAAAACAAACAAACAAACAAACAAACAAACAAACAAACAAACGAGACGAATTCATAAGTACAGAAAACATGTTTGCGATTGCTAGATGAAGGGGTGAGGCGTGGTTTGGAGGCTGGGTGAAAAAGGTGAAGGGATTAAGAAGTCCAAATTGGTAGTTACACAACAGTCGTGAGGATGTAGTGTTGTATGGGGGACATAGTCAATAATATTGTAATTACTATGTATGGTGTCAGATGGGTACTAGGTTTATTGGGGTGATCACTTCATAAGTTATATAAATGTCTAATCCCTACTATGTATACCTGAAACTAATATAATACTGTATGCTAACTTTAATTAAAAAATTAAAAAAAAATAATTAAAAAAAAGAACATGTCCTATGGAAATAGGGCTGAGCAACATGGAAATGGGTATAGTCCCAGAAGTATGGACAGTCGTCTCCAGGAGGTCATCATCAAAGGGAAATAAAGAAGTCCTGGACCAATGACACTAAGAGTGGCTGTGATGTATTCAGTATCTACTCTGTCCAACATTTTCCTGAAACTCTATGCTGTGAATGAAGCTACTTCACTTCATAACTGCAATCAGTAATAGTTAACATTTACTTAGTACTTACTAAATTCCAGGCTGATATCATTTTGTTTAATTCTTACTCTCATGGTATGAGGTGGGTATTACATTTTCTGCTTTGCAGATAGGGAAGTGAGGGAATTTGCAAATAACCAAGTGAGTACATAGTTACGGGTGCTGCATGACATGGACCTATGGTTATAAGAAGTGAAAATGTAGATTTAGAAGAATCTGAAGGAAAATAAAATAATGTAATTTGGCCACAGACCATGTAGCTCAAAGAACAATAGTTAAATGATTTCTATGTCAGGTTTCTTGCACATGACATTTGCAATTTTCAAGAATGGATGCCTTTGACAAGGAAATAGGACAATATATCAAGAAAGAATGTTTATTCCATCCAAATTCATATAATTTTGTTTATACACTATGAAATATCATATAGACAATACAAAATGAAGAGTCTAACTAATAATAATACCTGTGTATCTATTACCAGCTTAAACTATTGAAAATTGTACACAAACCCATCCCTGCTCCCATCCCCCATGCTGCCCTCTGATGTAATCAGGATTCTGAATTTTGTGTTAATCATTTCCTTTTCTTTATGGTTTACATACATATGCACTTTCAAATATACATTAAAACTTTCCTGCTTGTGAACTTTATGTAAACTTTGTATAAGTGGACTGATACTGTACATGTATTCTTCTATGATTAGCTTTTTTGTTCAACATTATTTATCCATGCTGGCACACACAGGTAAGATCCATTTACTTTCCTGCTGTATAAGAGGTCATTATATGAAGAAGACACAGTTGATTTATCCATTCTATGTCAAAGGATAACTGGATAATTTCCAGTTTTCTGCTATCAAAATCGAAGTTGCTATGAACATTCTGGTGCATGTCTCCTGGTATACAAGTTATTCTCTAGAACTTCCAAAATTCTGTTGTACAGAAGTGGTGAGCTAGCATTCTTATAACTGTTTCTGATTTTCAAGGGGCTTTTAAAACTACTTCACCATTGAATATGGTATTTACCATAAGTTTTTTGTAGATATATGTTATCAAGTTAAGAAGGTTCCATTCTATTCCTAGTGTGCTAAGAATTTTTATCACGAATGTTTATAGAATTTTAGCAATCATTATTTTTAACATGACATATAGCTTCCTCTAATCACATATAGGAGGAATCGCATGAAATAATTTTCTAATAATGAACTAACCTTGCTTCCATGGATAAACTCAAATTTATGATATATTATTTTAAAATTCATTGCTTAATTTGGTTTGCAAATGTTTTTTTTATTTGTTAATGTTCTAGATATTTGAATGGTGCGTAATTTTATTTCCTTAGACTGTGTTTCAAGTTTTAGATCCAAGGTTAATATTGGCCTTGTAGAAAAAGTTTGGGAATATTCTCACTTTTTCTATTGTCTAGAAGAGTTTATGTATTTTGGAACTGAATATTTGGCATAACTCATATGCATAAACTCCTGGTCTAGTGTTTTCCAGTAGAAATAAAGTTAATTACTGATTTCATTTTTTTTCATGGTTATAAGACCATTCAGATTTTCCATTTTTTTCTCAAATTAATTTTGATAATTTTATGTATTTTTAGAATGTTCATTTTACCCACATTTTCAAATTTATCTGCAGAGTAGTTTGTAATTTTGCCTCATCTGATTAACTTCTTGTGCATTTGTAATTATAGACCTTTTTATGTCCTTTATGTTGTTTATTTGTGCAATTTCATATTTTGGTCAATCTCAATTCATTATTCTTTTCAAAAAATGAACTTTTGTTGTTGGAGATCCTCTATTTTTGTTTTCTATTTCATTAGTTTTTTAAATCTTAAGTTTTCCTCATTATCTCTGGGTTTACGCTGTTCTTTCTCCAAAGTTTTTATTTGATTAGCCCATTACATTTTTTTTATAAGGCTATAAATTTCTCTTTAAGTACTGCTTTTGCTTCATCTCACATATTTTGTTAAGTAGTCCTTATAATTTAATTTTCATAGTTTCCATTATGATTTATCACTTATTTAAAAGTAGATTTCTAAATTTCCATATGTATGCATTTGTCTTTTTATAAGAGATTTGTTTATACTCTATGATAAAATGCATTTTTTAACATGTGTTGAGACTTGCTTTAAGCCCTAGAATATGATTAATTTTTATAAATTTTATGTCTCCTTTAAAGGAATTTCTACTCTCCAATTGTTGGAACAGTGTTCTACATATATCCTTGAGGTCAACCTTAATCATTGTGTTGTTCTAGCTTTCTATATTCTACTGAAAACCATAAGTAAAAATTTCTCGCTATGATGTGAAGTTATATATTTCTCACTGTAATTTTGTTAGTGTCTTTAATATTTGAAGCTATACTATTTATTACCTTTTAAGAAAATTCGGCATAACTATCTCTGGCACATTATTTTTTGCCTTTAACTCTGCTTTTGTTTGATATTTTTACTATATTAATGAAGGCCTTCTTTAGGTTAATGTTTGCCTGGAATAGCTGTTTTAAAACTTTACTTTCAATCATTCTGTGTCTCTCATAAACAACACATAGCTGTATTTTGTCTGATGGTGTGTGTGTATATGTTTTACTCTAGTTTTACAATATTTGTCTTTTAATAGGGATGGATAATAACAACTGCTTTGAGTTTGGTTACTGAAATATCTGGATTCATTTCTACAACTTTATTTTTGTGGTATCTATTTCACTTTTTCTGTATTTCTACTATTACCACTTTTCTTTCTTGACTCGAGAATTTTTTTGAAAATTTTTTTCTTTCTCTTTAAGTTTTTTTTTTTTCTACAAGCTTAGAAATGATAGATAATGGTACCCTTACTTGGAGTCATGAAAAGCAAGTCTTTTGTGGTGTGGGTCTTTCTTCCTAATTCACCTACTAAGAATGTCACCCTTTGTGTTCCCGGCTTTTTGGCTTTTTTGTGAAGGACATCTGATTCAACCTCCCATCCTGCTCTGGGTCCAGGCTTTAACTCCTGTTCATCTCTCTCCTACATTGTGCATACCTCTAAAATCCAGATCACGAAACGTTAGCTTTAGGATTTGCTTACCCCTGTGAAGTAGAGCTTTCTGGATGTTTCTGGACTTTGTTCTCCTTTATATCTCTATTTGTATCTACCTATGAGCCTCAGTATGTATGTATGTATGAGATCTGGGAGGGTTTTCTTTAAACATCTGGTCATTGCTAGAAGTAGAAGACCATGCTTTTGTCTGATACAATCATTTCCTTATGTAGTTTTGACAGGTTTACGCAAGCCTAGGACAAAGGGGAAAAAGTAATATATTTGATTTGTATGTCTCCTGCAAAATTTGCAGAATTCTGCTCTTAGATGATATTCTTTAGGGATCAAGAAAAGGAATTAACCCTAATAAAATGCTCTCCTTCCACTATGTGCATTATTTTCATATACTCACTTTATTTAATCCTTATAATGACTCCATAGATAGTTATTATTACCCTCATTTTATAGATGAGGTGCCTGAGACCACATTTTGAGGTTTTAAAATTGCCGAATTGGGACTCAAATTCTTGCCTGTCTAATTCCATAGTCCATGCCTTTTATCCTGAATCATGCTGCCTTTACTTCAATAGAGAGCTCTGAGGGATTCTTTTCAAAGCTGTTAAGAACAATCCTGGTTAGTCTCTCACTGGTAATTTTCATAGAAAACAATGCAGCTATTTACCCAGTACTGGTTAGAACTCTGCTAATTGCTAGCACTCATTCTGTTAGCAAACATGGTATTTATCGACTCCAGAAAGAGTCCAGATTGTGGGAAAACATAAACAAATGCTTTCAAAGCAAACTTTTGTTTGGGTCCTAGTGTCAAGCAATTTTTATTTTTAATTGCTATTTTTACTTTTGACCAAATATCT
Organism: Pteropus medius; assembly: GCF_902729225.1. Taxonomy (NCBI): domain Eukaryota; kingdom Metazoa; phylum Chordata; class Mammalia; order Chiroptera; family Pteropodidae; genus Pteropus; species Pteropus medius. The sequence goes on along the minus strand of NW_024354502.1, from coordinate 7,732,480 downwards.
CACATTTGACACTCTATAAACCTCTGAGAGTAATTAAGCCTTCCAAAAAATCTTTTGATGTCAGTTCACATACCAAATCTCATAAAATACATGTATCTGTTTATGCAAGAGCCTGCGTAGCTCTGTGGGCTAAGCCTAAGCTGTTATTAAAGGCCACTTTACTGAGTCTAATGGATGACCCGAGAGTGCCATAGATGAGCTAAGCTTATTTGATCTCTGTGTTTTATCACTGTGGGACTTACCACCAGCAAAGGGTTGAGGAAAAGGCTCTCTCTCCCTCTGTTTCCAGATGCCCCTCTTTCCCTAGCTCAACCTGAAGGTCCAAGAGAGCTCCAGCAACTGGGCATCTTAGAGAACAAACTATAAAGCTGGCTCACGGGCCTGTTTTCACCAGTGGAACGTAACCATTTCTGCACAAGACAAGGTTGGAAGCAACATACTCAGAGACAGCTCACTTTCAAAACATATGGGAAGGGGTTATAGTTTGGATCAGTATTATTTAGAGGTCAGTGACCACAAATGCAAAACCAAGTCAGGCAAGGTTTCTATTTCGAGCTTCCATACATGATCAAAGAGACCAACATGGCAGTATAAAGTAATGTGAAGAGAAGTGAAGGTGCATTGTTTCCATTATGTGTAGCTATGTATATTTGCAAAGAGGCTCATAAGATGTTACCATACCCTGGGTTATTAAGGCTCTAAATCCTTCTTTGTGCAATGTTTGCCCAAAATACAATTTAGAGTAAAAAAACATTAGCATGCTCTCCCAGTGGGTGTCTCTAGTGCTGTTGTTTAAAATGAAATGGGTGTGTTTACATAATCTGGGAATTCAGGGGAAAAAATTACGCAATTCTGTGTAATTTTCCCCAAAGAGTTGAAATTGAACAAAAATCAAGTGCACATCTGGGTCTGGGGCTGCTTCGGCCTCTGATGCAGAATGAAGATGAATTCCAAGCGATCAAAAAGCTCAAAAGTGCTCACCCCTGACAATTTTTTTCCCTCCTTGGAATGGAAAGCATAACAACTGTTTTTCTGAAATATAAATTACAATCAGCTGGTGTTTTATTATTTTTAAGACCTTCTACTGATCATACCAAGTCTTTTATTACTGATTGAATACACATGAAATAAAAAAATCCTATGACCCGCCCATGTTTTTAACTGGAATGGAAATTTAGATCAAACTGGGGTATGCTCTTGTATATTTTAATATTAGGCAATAATCATATAGTTTGTGATTAATAAGAAATGGTCACATTTGAGAAATGATGCAAAAATTGTATCTTTTTAAACTTGATTTTAATCACCCACTTCTGGTCCACATTTGAATTATGCTTTGAATTGTAGCAAAGACTTTAGTTGTCAGATACAGAACTGAAAGAGTGAATTAGCCCATCATTTCCTTGTTTTGACATCGTGGGGTGCATTGTCAGTGTTTTATACACATAAAAGGAAGTAAGTAGAAAGTCGGTTTTAACATTGCAATCTGGACATGGATATTTGATGCATTTCCTGATTTCCACGCAGCACAATTCTGTTCCCTGTGAGTCTGAGATTTCTACGTTTCTTTTTGGGGCAGCTAAGTGGAGATGTACCATTTGGCCCTGTGGGATTCATTTCACCCAAGAGGATAACAACACATTCAAACACACAGACACACATGACTTGCTTTGGTAAATTTCTTGTCTAAATAATTCTCTTCTAAAGGATGCTACTGAGACTCAGAGCTGACCTTTGCACTTTTCACTTATACATGGGATTGGGCTATTTCGTTGTTTTAGTGGTGGGGTGATGGGGGGAGCACAATAAATGCTTGTAGGCTTTGTTCTGTTGCAAGTACTCACGTAAACCACAAAATCAATAGACATAACACTTTCTTTCGCTGAACAAGGACTTTCAAAAGCAAATCCCTGTGTAAATGATAGCACAATGTCTTCATTCTTAGTCAAAATACACTTTTTAGTCCAGTTGTTATGGTGTCACAACAAATGCAAAACATTCTCTTAGTGCCATCTTGTAGCCAAGCAACTCACAATCACTCAAAGCACATGGAGCTTATCTCCAATCGGCAGCATTGCACACTCTGTGCTACAATGGCAGGGACAAACTTGAGTTTGAGATAGGATTAAGGACACAATGATCATCACTGATGCCTCATGGGTGATTCTGTATTATAACCCTCAGCAGAAATGTGCCTAAGGTGGCCTGGATGCTACTGATAGCATTTAATGACCCCAAAAGGGCTATGAACTATCTGGCTTAGGAGAAATAAAAAAAATTGTAGGTCTGCCTCCAAAAGCAAGCCCCCAGCAGTAGCCAAAGGGAAAGAAAAGGCTCATACCTTTGTCAGAAATGAGAAGAAACCAGTTTGAGCCTAGCTTCTAGAGAACACACATAGATGGTGACCGGAGGTTATTTTCTCATTAGGCAACTGAGACTTACCTCAACTGGAGCACTATGGACATTGTCCCAAGCACTTTGGTGTGTGTGTGTGTGGGTATTTCTAGAAACAAGAGTTCTTAATAATTGTAGGCTATGTCAGCCACCTGCAGAGGGGCAGGGATCTCCATGCTTTCAGTTTGAGTGGCAGAAATGTACATTCTGGATCTCCAAACAAATTGCATGGCTGCCCTCCTTTGTCCTGTGTTAATGATCACATCCTAGTCAAGTCTCAGCAGCACCGTATGTTTCCATGGACACTTTATATTGTTAAAACTCACTCACATATTATCTAAATTCAATTTCAGAAACAGTGTTGTTAGTACGACAAATATAATTTCTCTTGAACAAATATGAAGCACAGCTTTTCCTAAGGTCAAGGAATTAGGTTATTCTAGAATTAAAAGGATCCTAAACTCATTTTGGCCTCTAAATTCACAGATGAGGAAACAGAAGATGATAAAGATCACATGATGAGTTAGTAAGAGAGAAAGAATAGGTTCCACAAAGACTCACATCCAGTGCTCTTTTAAAATATAGCATCACACATGTCTAGAGAGGAGGTCCCTTTTCTTCAAGGGTGTTCCTGTGTGCAGTGGCCAGGGGACTCCGAATGCAAATGCTGTGAGGCAGAGACTCTTTCTACCTTGCTCACCATTTAATTGTCAATTCCTAACAAAGAACCCACTCTGTGACACAATAAATGTTAGGCGGATGAGTGCATGTCTCCCAACAGATACCAGCCATTTAGCAGAAAGTGACAATCTCTTATCTGCATGTCGATCACCTCTGTAAATCATATGACACATCTAGAAGAAGCTTAGAAACCTGCCTCGGTAGAGAGGGGTCCTGAATCGGGCCCTGAGACAAGCTGGTAGAGCAGTGAGTATAAGTAGCATCGGTCATGGTAACTGTAAATACAGACTTCCTACCGAGTATGATTCCAGGGATGGGTACAAACTCTTCCTGAATTTCTGAACCCATATCTCCTCTACTCCGCCCTCCCTAAAATATGCTCATTCATTTTCCTACGTTAAAAGATATGCTTCTCAGAGACTCGTGGACATGGACTATAGACTGGTGGTTACCAGAGGGGAGGGGATGAGGGGAGGGGGCAGGTAGATGGGGTAAAGGGGATTAAATATGTGGTGACAGAAAGCAATCTAACTATGAGAGGTGAACACACAGTGTAAACATATATATGCCTTATTGCTAAAGTGTACAGATGAAACTTATTGGATTTTGTTAACCAATGTCACCACAAAAAATAAATTAATTAAAAAACTAAAAACAAAGGTCATGGTTCTCATAGAAGGCCATTTCAAAGCATAGTGGGCCCTTGAACAACACAGGGGTTTGAGGCACTGAACCCTTACCTGCCAACCACCAACTGCAGAATCAAAAATTTGCATACAACTTTTGACTCCCCCAAAACTTAACTACTGATAGCCTACTGTTGACCGGAAGCCTCACTGATAACCTAAACAGTTCATTAACACATATTTTGTATATTACATGTATTATATACTATATTCTTACAGCTCCAGAAGCTGCCTTTTTCTTCTGTGGTACAAAGAACATCTGATCCAAAGAATGGGAAACTTCTGTGTAAACCCTGTCAGTCTCCTGCAATTTATTCTCCTGCTCGTCAAACATACAATATTTCGCTCTAAGCTTACAGAAATCGTTGACGTTGAAATTCCAATGAACCCTGGCAGAAAGCGCTGTAACTATAGGGGAGTTTGCATTTTTTATAAAATAAATAAAATAATAACATTTGAAGTTTCAAATGTTATTGGAATTTTCTGAAACTGGACAGGAATCAGCATTTGGATGCTTCAGTTGACACCACACAGACTGGAAATTCAGGGAAGAGGTACAGGTTTTTAAAGCAAATGTGACTATTTTTAGCAGGCAGTTTTCATTAGCTGTGGTTGCCTGAAATGTTTTCTTTTTCTTTTTACATTAGCTATATATATATATATATATATGTAAGAGATATATATATATATATATATATATATAAAAGAAAAATTCATATATATATATATACATATAATTTTGAAGCATATCATTTAAACCTAAATTAGGCATCAGAAGGAGCTGGACAACTGCCCTCATGGATTAAATACACAAACAATAAAAACTCAATGAGCCTAGACATATCGCAAATAAAAATCTAGTTTTAAGTATGGTTGTATGTGAGGATTTTGCTTTATTTTGCTATTTGGCTACGATTCATGGAGAAGAATACACAGGATTCTTTCCCTGGCACTTCATTTTTAGAGGAACTGTTATCTCTTGGTAAAAACAAGACATTGCTTTCCAGACACACTTGGATCTTCTTCCTGATGTGTTAATGACACCTTTTGAGACATCGATCAACAAATATTTTTGAGCTCCTGCTATGAGGTCAGAACCACACCAGGCGTGCGAGGGATATAAAATCCAAAGTAAAGGATTCTTATTCTCTAGGTACTTACAGGCTAGTTTTGGAAGGGTGGACATATAACTGAAATGTTCTTTTCCTTGCTGCTAAACGCATGAAAGATTCTGCTAATCCATCACAGCATTCACAGACTCTGTAAGTGGCCTTGTGATCTTCCCCTAATCGGCCATACCCAGTCCAAAATGGCATATTAGATGAAGCCCACTGGCCATGCCTGAACTAAAAATGAGACGAAGCTAAAGACAAGAGTAAAATCCAGCAAGCAGTGAACACCAGGGAAGGGAGGTACATCATGAACTCAGGTGATGACAATTCTGTAAAGAGGAAGGGTTGCCACTGAGTCTTGTTAGTATGGCGAGAACTGGGAAGATGGAGGAAAACAGAACGAACAGACTCCAAAGAGCAGATGTATGGAAAGAGGAGATAACTATGGAGTGTGAATGTGAATGTGGCATAAGGGTTGGAGAGTATGGGTCTAGTCTCATTATCTGGGAGTTTCATCAAGAAACTCCCCCTATTATGGTCTGTTCCCATTCATAAGTTCTAAGAGTGGAGATAACAGTGGTTTCAGCTCTATAGATGCCTGCTGGCACCCAAAAGTAAAATGTATCATATTCTGGAAGGTGTGTGAGCTCATTTTCAAAGAACAAAGATGACTCTGAGTCATACTTTTCATGTCAATAAAATGGATAAAATAAAGGTGACTTTAAAACACTGCCAAATCTTCCATCCACCAAGCTCATTAAATGAAGCCTTTCCCAATACACTCCTTTGGATTCATTACGGGCAATGCTGATGGTTATTTTCTGCCCCACTTTCTGAGAAAATAAAGAAAGCTCCAGATTTCCTGTACTTCTTGAAGATAGATGAAAGAATATACCAATCTGTCTTTTACAGTTTGGGTGTTTACCTGGCTTGAGGCAGAGCTGGCTAGGATGACCTCATAACTTTCCTTCGAGCAATATGAGTCTATAAATTTTCACACTGAATTAGACAAGAATCAGCATATCCTGTTTTGAACATCTGCACAATTAGATCGACGGTGAGCGATTCTGACTGCCTGATCTTCATCCGTAAGGAGTGCAAAACCGTCTTACCCTTTCTATCTAGACAAAAATGAAGTGTCAAAACTGGAAATGATGGTGTAAAATTAGTCAAATTCTCTTGCAATTGCCAAAGGCAACCCGTATGTACTCAGCATCATTGGTTTCTGGAAAATAAACCTTGGAGAGTCACGGAGAAGTACTGGATAAAAATTCATCTATTGCTGAAAAAGTCATGATTCCAGGCAGATAAATGACCTGGCCAAATTTCCCTCTAATTCCCATGTGAGTGCAGAAGTCTGTGTTTTGCGGTGCCATATTCTGTTATATTCTGATTTAATTTCTCTGTTTGCTCAGGAAGGTCATAAGAAAGAGCCTGGAATATTAGCTGCATGACTGAACTTCCCACCTGGATATTCCAAATCTGAGTCATTTGTAAATCCATTTTGCCCAAATTGCACAGGCGTCTTGAATCAAGTTTCCATGAGTCCCTGTGTTACATTGATCACACATACTTTCAGGAAGATACAGGGATTTCTTTTTTAAGCAGCAAGTAAGCAGGGAAAGCTAAACAATCCATAGAGCAGTTTGAAGGTTTGTTGTATTTAATAAATATGAATGATGCCATTAAAAAAATAAAGAAATCATGATATTTTCTCAGGTCACTGTAGTATCAAGAAACTTCTTGGAAAACCTTTTCCTCCACCCCAGCACCATCTCACTAAGAGAGGCCTTCTAATTTGGAATGGCATGCTTGGACACCTGTCCCAGCCAAGACACTGTGGCATTGGGGAAATGAACACATGCTTTAGGGACAACGGGGCTTAGTTTCAACACCAGATCTGCCTGTTTCTGTCTGACAGTAGGCAATTTCTTTAATTTGTTCAGCCGTGGCTTTCTTGTCTATAAGATGGGTATCATAATTTACCAGTTTCACAGAGTTATTGCAGAGATGGAAAGGGACCTAGTCTAGTATCTGGGACAGGGTGGGTGTACCATAATTCGTAGCTGAATACTTGGACAAAGACATGGCATGGTTGGTTGTACAACTGTGGTGCCTGGGTTTGATGGGTGGGGACAAGCCTATGTTAGAAAGCTGTGTTGGGCTTCTCTTTCTGAGATGCTGTTAGGAATGGCAATTTTCTTGTCTTTCTGGGGGGTTTATTTCTGAATGTGGCTTGTTTCCTGTTTCTCATCAATCCCTCTTTTCTTCCCTCTTCTGAAATCCATCCAAGCTTCTTTTTCTTTCCAGTATTTTTAAGAAATATAATAAAGGCTAACACTACCACTCCCTCACCCTATTACGATGAGAACATTTTCTTCTGTTACCCCTGAGGCAATGTGTCATAAGCTGGCAGGGTTCTCCTGTTCTTTTTAACTTGTGGTGGGACCAGGAAGCTGTGAGTATGAAGGGAATGGATCCAAGGAGGATGGATGGATCCATGAGAGTCAGCTGGATTTGCAGCTCATGATCAACACCTACGCATCAGAAGAATTGGGTAGATCCAGTGAGAATGATAAGGGAGGTTTGGAGAAGCCTGCTCTCGAGTACCTGAAAGAGCTCACTCAAGCCCTTGCTCCAGCACTGACTATCTCTATGATGCTACATTGTTTTTCTCAGCTCTATAATGAGTTGTTTTAAGGATTAATTAAGAGAACATATTTGAAGCACCTCGTGCCTGGAATATAAGAAACCATCAGTAAACCTAGTACCAGAAACCGACAGACTAAGGAAGAAGGTTCTCTAAATCAACAAAAAAAATGAAAAAATAAGAAGTCAGAGCAGAGAGCTAAAGACAGTAAAAGGAAAGAGTTTATTGATGAAAACAGTTGGGATAGTCTGGGAGTGAGAGGGAAACCCTGAACTTGACATTTTATCATCTCTGCCTCCGGACAGGAACACCTGGGTGCTCAGGTTTTACTGACCTGTATAACTCATGATATTAATTTTTAATAAAGAACTCAGAGAGGACCAGGGGAAATGGGTCACTTACGGGACACATCTGTAGGTTTTTTCTCATTGCTCGACGTCTGTTTTTCTGTTATTGTTGTTTACCTGTTGTTTGTTTTCCTTCTTGTCCTAGGGAGATGTTGGCAAAGTATAAACTTTGATAAAATTATGAAAGGATAGGCTTTCAAGAACTTGTTGGTTCATGGGAAAGCCCCTAATGAATATATGGCCTGTACAGTCATACCGTCTACCCACACTTAACCAGACCATGGCCCATCAGGATAGGAAAATAACGAGGGAAACTTCTGCTTTTCTGGATTGTTTCCCTTAAATCCCATGTTCTCGGTAGATAAAAGCTTGTCGCTGAAGACGACATTGTCACAAGACACCATGGACTGACTGTCCTGAAGACCAAGCTCGGGCCTCTGAGCAGTAGTAAATTCCTATCACAAATATAACAATGGAAATGATACCCCCCAAAATAGCTACTATGATGCCAGCTTCTGTGCTAAAAATTTTATACACATTATCTTTAATCCTCAAAACAATGCTGTAAGGTTGGTGTTATTATCCCCATTTTCACATGCAAAAAAATGAGGCGTAGAGACATTAACTAACATACCAAAGGTCACAGTTAGCTTCTTGTAGTGCTGGAATAAAATACGGGTCCATGTGACAACACAGATTTTTATGCCATCACCCTGCACAGCTGTTTGTGATGACCTTCAGAAAATCAGAGCTTTTCAATGGCGTGAAAATTCACATTTTGCTTGTGTTGGATCCTCTTTCCCATCAATTTTTTTTTTTTCTTTCTGGAACTGAAATCTGCAACCGCTGGAGAGTAGGGCTCTGAGGCAGTGCTTTCAGATTTCTTGAAGACCATCATAAACTACAATTAGTTCATAATAATTAGCGAGAAACAAATGCCTATTATAAAAGCACCCATTCGCTTAAAATGATTTTTAATTTTATAATGACTAGTATATAATTATAGCAGAATAGAGCTATTTAGTTAGGAAAAATAGCTTCAAAAATGAGAGCCCATTTAGTGTTTATTTGCTCTGCGGTTCTAATTACTTTGAAAACTACCAAAACTTTATGTATGATTACTAACAGCCTTCGCTAGCAGCTCTGGGGGAAGCTGAAACAATCTTTTTTTTTTTTAGCTCCATTAACATGGGGGAAATAAATAATAAACGATACCAGAGGCATGTAGTCACTAAGTCATTATTACCTTCTCACTGTGACCAGTTCAGGTCTCTCGTGCTAGAAAAATGGAAAATAAAACCAAACGTCTTCCTGGTTATTTTCAAAATAAAACCAACGGAAACAACCAGTGAGGAACATGATATTATTTCTCTGTAATATATTAGCAGATCCTGGTAGCTTCAATTTGGTTTCATTACATTTCCAATATGTGCATGCATCAATTCATCTTCTTTCTTCCCATAGTTAAGATTTATGCATTTTATTAATCACCTCGTGACAGTCATTTCACCAGTTTCATTTAGCAAAGTAAACCAGTCGAACCCTGTCAGACTTCTGGGGACATCACATGGCAAACTTCGGATTCCTGGCAACTTGAATTACTCTTGCCAATATGAGATTTTCTGGAGCTATCCATCTTAGGGCCATCTCATACATCACAACTGCCTCCGCTATCCTAATTGATAGGCTGAAAGACACCCGCTAGATCTCGCAAACGTTCTCCTGAAACACCCGACGCATAGGGGTTGTGTGGCAGCAGCAGCTCAAAATGGCAAGTGGTTTAACATTCTGTTTTCCAAAATAAGTTGAACGAGATGAGAGGGCTGTGTGGCGTTCAGTGAGCCCACACCTTCCAAAGGGCTTCGCTAAGCAACACTAACCTTCCATGTATTCATTGCATGCTCAGGTAGTCGAAAAATATGTTGTTGCCAGGTGTCACTCTTTATGGCTTCTCTGCTTACAGTAGAGCTAACCACACTCAGGGGCGGCTGACACTTCCTGAGTTGATGTCACCGATTCTAATTCTTGGTCATGCTGTATTTTTTGTGTTATCACTTTTCTGAAACCAGTTCCACTCTGCCTAAAGTTCTGAAAGCACACAGTTCTAAGCACACTTAGCATGGATTGAACTAATTTTCAGATTCTCTTTGTTAAGTTCCTAACAGCACATCTGAGTCACTGGCCGGCTTGCTTTGAGATACAGAATACAGAGTTGGATTCCAAATGTAGCCATAACCAGAAAGAAGCAATCTGAACAGAGTGATTTATTTAAGAGAGGTGTCCTCTGAGCTCTCCTCAGTCTCATCTGTATATATGATCAAACAGAGGGCTTGAGGGTAGCACTTTTCATACTAAAGAACTCAAGTAAGAAAGACTTCACGACTTGTAAGCTCTTATAATGGGTTAGCTAAGTAGAAATTACGGCCCTTATATAACAGCATGGCACATGAGACCAAAAATAAAAAATGGCCAATTTGACATTAAGAACATTTAATAAGAAATCCAGAGAAGAAAATGGGTTACAACAGAGCTCTCTCTATGGTCTTTCAAATATAGCTGTATTTCCAAAATCTAGGAATTAAGAGCACTCAAAACTCCTCAGCCTCACAAGTTTATAAAGTGGTGGTGTGGTTTAGTAAAGAGAGTGCTAGACTAGAAATTGAGAGACTTGTATTGTAGCCTTCACCTTGTACTAAACTGTATGTATGGTCTTAGGCCGAGTCATTAAACCTGCCATACAGTACAGGGAGGGGTTGAGACAGATAGTAGTTTCCAGCTGGGCAACCTCGAAGGTGGCAGTGGGCCTCCTTGCACTATTTTTTGCTTTAAATTATATTAACTGAAAGAGGTAATTAGTTGTTTCATGCTAATCTAATACTCTAATTGGAGGATCCTGTTTTTATCTAGTGGGAAATCAATTTACTACTTCATAAATGCACATTGTAAAGATAATCTTTCAAAAATTAAAACTCATAGGGGAAAATAGGTTTTAAATGAGAACTTGGTGGTTGCCAGTTTAGAAATGGTTTCACGAAAACCCCTTCCAGAAAATCAAACTGTAGGAGGCACTCAATGCAATATGTATATGACATAGTGTTTAATTATACACTTGAAACTTAATTTTATTAGTCAATGTCATCCTAATAATTTTTAATTAAAAAAAATCTCTTTCAGCTCAGGATTTCTATTACTACAAATCTGTAAATATATCTATATCTATATTTATTTACACATAAATATCAGCATATTTAGTCCAAAATGAATATATATACACATATATATGTATATATAATATCTTTAGTCCTTTTCCGGCATCTTTTGATTTTCAGTGTAGAATGGTTTTTATATCCTAAACCCATGACTTTGTAACTCCTTTCCCATTCAGTTCTGTACATACCTGCAGAGAGCATTTTAACCAAACCTCATAATTTTCCTTGGCTTACACACTCCTTGCATCGCTGCCCTAATTATTTCAATAAGCAGCTTAACTAAAATGCTGGCTTACATTTTAATTTAATTGTGTACAGTTCCCAGTAATGAAAACCTTGAGTATCTTTCCTATTTGTGACAGCGTTTCACTGCATCTGTTAGGGACACTAAAAAACAACTTCACCTTATCACTATCCATACATCTTGTCTTTCCTTTTTAATCCTCCTCCCTTTAGATTAACAATGCAAAAACAAGACCTCAAAGTTCTATCATTTTGGCTGTCTAAACGAAGAGCAAAAGACAGCCCCCACCCAGGCCCGCAGGGGAGCCTAGATCTGGCGGATGAAAATAAAAACGCACAGTGTTACGTGGGTCGGCCACACAGCCCAGGGTGCGTGGGTCCGCCCATTCTATTTGTTTCCATCATTTAGAAAAGTTTTCTCAAAGCGGGAAAAACAGGAAGTGGAAAAAAGAATGACATGGAAAGGCACTTACTAATCACAGTCCCCGGGGAATGGAAAACAGAATTCCCCTTATGGTCTAATTATTCTTTGGTATTTTTAATGAAACCAAATCAGGCGAGTTTCCAGTGTCTGGCTGATGTTTCAGAGGCTTGATTTCCACGTGTCCTTGGCTCTGCAAGGAAATATTTACTTATTTCATAAAGCTTCCTTATTATCATCTATTACCACTTAGTTCCCCCCCTCAAAATCTCTGTCATTCTTCTAACATGGAAGGAAAAAGCTAGAGGAAAATAAAGATCTATGTGAACTGTCATGTGCTTCGCCTGCTTGAATCTGCAATATCGTGACTTCAGAATCTGGTATCAGGTCAACATGGAGCAGCTGTCTTTGGTGACAACTTGTTAGGCACATGGCAATAGAGCCTAAGCATGGCTCTGTTTTCAGGGGCAAAAGTGAATATACTTGTCTTTTCATTTGTGCTCCTACCTGTGGGTCTATAAAAGAAGAAAAATGCTACAGAGCGATGCTTTAGAAAGAATTCTATATTATAAACGGCAGCATGCCCGAAACGGGATTTTGGTAAATCTTATAAAACACATTCTGGAATCCTTGAATCAGAAGCAGTATTTACAGATTCACAGAAGAAAATAAACAGCAACAGTATAATAATAGTTACATCTATTCTGCTTTGTTATTAGGCTAGGCTAGACTTTAATCCTCATTCCATTAAAAAATATTCTTGAAAACTGGGCATTTTACTTATGCAGAGTTTGAAACTCAGAAACGTTAAGCAGTGTCCCTAAGACCACACAGGTGCTGATGGCAGAGCCCAGCTGAATGTTTTCTAGGTATCTTCAGGATTATCAAGACCCACTACATATGAGATGTTGAAATTTAGAAGCCATCAGGTATTTAGACAAGGTAAAATAGTGAGTTTGAAGTATTAAGGCCATGGATTTATAAACAGTCGGTTCAGATGATTTGCAATAACTGAGAAAAGGATTACTTTGATGGTTAGCTTCTTGTGGGCCAGAAAAATGTCTGTTTTGCTCATCTTAGTGGTGGCACAAATGAGGCATTTAATCAATATTTGTGAATGAAAATACAATATATAAAATTGAAAACAGAAAACATACAAGTCACATTATGATTAGTTTTGAAATACATGGTTGTTCTCAGCAGGTTCATATTATATCTCCTTTCTCAGTGAGTTTGCTTTTTTTTTTTTTTTTTTTTAATACTGGTGAAAATCAGAGCCATGCATGTGCTGTTAGCAGCCAGATGAAGATGTGAAACGTAAAATACCCCTAATGTGCAGCCAGATCACAGGTCTGAGTTGGTGATATTTTCTACTCATGGGGCTCAAAGCTCATTCCTTTAATCAATTCCAACTCCCTTCACAGCCACTCTACTCAGTTCTCAATGACGGATAAGATGTGGAAGGGAGAGGAGAAGAAGCATGGGATACCAGCGGGAGGAAGAATGTACCCCTCACTAGGTCTTCAGACACACACCAGCTCTGTCGAACCATTCCCATTCTCAATTTCTTAGGCACTGAAGGCATGTCTCAGAGCTGATAATAACCCCACACCAAGGTAAGATTCATTATGACCTATTCAGTTGAAAAGAACTGGCTCCAAATTTGGGGTAACCTTACTTCCCAATCTGAGGGCAGCCTGCTTTCATGCCAGACACATCTGCTGGTCTCAGGTTAGGTGGGGGAAATGCTTGCTCAGCAATGAGGCGTGAGCTGACATTCGGGGACGTAAGCAGAGCCTGCCGTGCACTGCTGGAGAGAAAGCTCTTCCTTCCAGACTGACAGCCAGGAATGCCATTTTCTTGTTCGATGAGTACAAATCTTTTCATTTCTACTCAAAGGCTCTGGAGCCTGGCTATATGTCTTGACTCTCCACTGAGCTGAGCAGGCTGAAAAGACTGACACAGGTGTAGCAAACGTGATCAACCTAGGTGCGTGCCACTGTTGGCAAATGGAACATCAAGTTAATTGTTTCACTAGCGGAAGAAGAACTCCAGAGGCTTCATTCACGAGTAGTGCTAGGCGTGCTTCAGGCACCCTGAAGCTTGGCCGAAATTACCAGTGGTTACATGTCAGGAGGGCCTATTTCTGAAAGATTTTTTTCCTAATGTGACATTAATAATTTATGAATAGACCAGGATACAAAACCTATTTCTAAGAAGGACCGAGGGGTGGAATAAACAGGAATTGAACTTCTTAATAAAAGCAGAATGAAAAAAAAAAAAACAACAATAAAAAAGAAAACTCTTATGGATAATATGTGGAGTGTAAATATTACCTCGTATCTGCCATCAATAATCAGGAAAAAAAGAATCATGTAAGGTCATGCAACAAAAGGTGATGCTTTCTCTTCTGATCTGCTCGCTGAGCTTTGGGTTGGTTCGGAGTACATTAATCTAATTAAAGGGAGTTTTTGCAATTGTTTAGGCTCATCTCGTTAGGAAGACTGGGACGCACTCTATTCCGTCTTGTATATTGGCAACAGAATTATCAGCAAAGTCTGGAGTGCAGGAACTTTATTATACAATTATGTGAGAGAGAAAGAGGGAGAACCCAGCTTTGGTTTGCAGTTTTGGCAGTTAGAAAAAAAACTTGATATGTTTTTTGTTTTGTTTTGTTTTACTTGAAAATTGGGTAAAAAGGGCATACGGGGAATCTAGACACAGAAGAAATGGAGTTTGTCTAGGTCAGTTTCTGACATATGGTTGTACTTAGATTTCTCCATCAATTAGATACAGCATAACATGAACTAAAAAGAGAATTGGATTTCTCGAATTAACCGAATTACAAGGTCAGAGCTCTAAATTATTGCTTTGTTGTTTGAGCAGCACATTATTGGTAAAAAGATATTTTCATTTTTATACATTCACTTAATCTCTGCATTTATACACTCTTCTAATAGCTATCAGAAAAATGCTGTGATGCAAATATATGTTGCAATTCAATATATATAGATTACATTTCTTATCATTCTAATTCTTAGAGATGTTTTGAAGCTCTGAAATCACCAATACTCCACTTATTGGAAAACAAACCATGTCCAACCTGCACAATTAAACCTCAAATATTAATGGATAAAAAAGATGCATAATTCCACATATGAAAATATCAGATGCTAGAAACTCAATTTAGTATTGTAAATCCACAGCAATTTTTATTAAATAAAAACCTAAGTAAGAAAATATACGTAAAATGCTAGCATACAAATGACTGCTTAAGAATTTAAGTAACGGTCATTTACTGAGCTGTCAATTATTGAGCATTTATCAATCAGTTCTTACCAATATGGACACAAAAAAGGGATCCACTGTGAACTATAAGACCAAGTTCTTGTTCTTAATGAACTTAAACTATAGATGAAAAAAAGGAAAGAAAGAGGAAAATAAAATGACTAAAACTGAACATTTCCTATGGGTCAGACATTAAGTAAAGGGCTACACATATATGTTTTATATTCACAATAAATCTATCAGGTAGGTGTCACCAGGTCCACACTGTTGGTAAGAGACAGTGTACCTCTCACTCATCACATAGAAACTGCTACAAAGACATCACTAGCTTCATCTCTTGATGCTCTCCACTCTTCTCTGTGCTTCATGATATTCATTCTTCCTCCATTTCTCCTATGCACAATGCTCTTATTTTTTGTCTTTAAACTTGTGTTCAATATGTTCCCAAGCCGGCAAGTGATCAAATTTAGCAAGATCAGTAGGGGCAGGAAGGGGGCATGCACATCTAGGCAGAGTCCAAAGAAAGAGCATGGGTTGGATTCAGCAAAAGTAGTACCAGCAATAGGGTTAAAAAACAGGGACCTTCTGGGAGGCTCTCGTCACTTATGACTGTGATGAAAGATGTGGGTCACTCTGAGCCCACTGACCTTACTCTGAATACGCCTAAGGGGAAATTCTTCCCCAATCAAGTTAGTGTTAGAAATTCTGGGATGACCTCATAGGCAGAACAAGGTAGGGGAGGAACAGAGGCAGGCGAGGCAGAGCTGTCCTGTAACGGACTTCGAGTAAGAGGAAAAGGGCCTTGGTCTCATCCAGCATCAAACAAAGGATGTACAGGTAGAACCATCTAGAGAATACAAGAATGTAGGAATCCAAGGAGCAGGCAGTTGGAAAAGTTCAGATGAAAGCTCACCCAAAATGTACTAAGGTGAATTTAGGACAAGTTCCGAAGAATTGGCAAAAATCTCTTTGTAGCCTATAGACATGTGGCTCTAGGATAAGTATGTATAAATTAACTTAAACACTGTAAGTCTTCAACTAATGGCATCAATAGGTTCTTGGAACTGTGGTGAAATGATGTATAACAAAATCAGTTTTACCATAGGGTATAGGCTAGTTGACATAAACAAAGTTAAGTTCCTACAGCATCTTGTCAACACTGAAACCAAATGACATTGACTCAAAGGATGTTGTTATTCAAGGACCTGCTATATACATATTTGATGGGGACAGTGGATGGTAGATTGATTTACTCTCCACTCATAATAAAAGTTTCTTTAGAGCCTGGCATGGTCCTTCTCACGGTCACGTGAAAGTCATGTGTATTACAGTAGGTTAGGCAATGCTACCCTAACCTCAGTGACTCGATACAGCAAAGGCTCTTTCCTGTTTCACATGACAGGTTTATGTAAGGGAGCTTTCCTCCATGCACAAACTCACAGATCTAGGTGCCTTCCATCTTGGCGGGCTGCCATCTTTCACGTGTAGCCTCCACAATTCCCCAGGAAAGGGCAGGATGTTTGGACCATGCAGGGAATTTTGTGGCCACATTTGGAAGTGGTATACACATGCCACTGGCCCAGAACCAGGTGTCTGGCCAAACTTAATTTTGAGCACTGCTGGGAAACGCAGAGTTTCTGTGTGCTCAGGCAGAGAAACAGGATAGCAGTGGTTCTCAACGCATAGTCCCAGATCAACAGAATCAGAATCAACTGGGATCTTGTTAGAAAAAAAAATTTGTAGGCTCCACCACAGACCGATTGAATCAGGAGCTTGGAAATTAGTGTTTCATCGTGCCCCTCAGGGGACTCTGGTGCATATTAAATATGGAGAATCTGGGGTTGGGGATTACTAGCCAGTCTCACGTTTTTTGTTAATTTTAAAGTATTACAGATAGATACTACATGTTTGGAAAATAGTATCTGCTTCCGAGCATTTATATACTTAATCTACTAAGAATTAAACCTAGTTTCTGCAATGTGCAAATTTAAACATATCTTACCAATTTTGAACTTAATACAATACATAAAGATGTATATAGGAACTACATGCATTTTTGAGTATTGATTTATGGAGTCAAATAATTTTATGTACTTGTGTTTACTTAAAGGTTGAAAGGTTCAGAAATGTCTAACAATGGCTGAACCATTTGCAGAAACTCAAAACAAACAAGCCAGAGTAGAAATGCTAATTTAGAAGCAGGATCAGAAAGACTGACATGGGAATAAAACTCTGGGACAAAAATGACTGAAAACCCTTAACCAGAGAGAAAAATCTTTGGAAATGTGAAGAGTGGCATGTGGTGGGGACACTGGATGTGAATGAGCGACTGTGATTGGCGTGGAGGATCTCTCTCACGTGGAATGTGCTGCAACCGTGAACACGGCCAAGAGTAAAAACGTGAAATAAAAATATGAAAAACTGTGATGGAAACACAGTTTTTGCTTTATGCTAAAGCCATAAACATTATGGAAGGTTCCCTTGACCGGCTGACTGAAATACCTTCTATATTATTAAAATGCTCACGCAGGGCATGTTATTGAATGCTAAAAGCTCAGATATAAAGGCAGCTCTGCCATCATCTGCCCCCAAAAGACACCAGCATGAATCACTGACCAGTAAGTATTTAATAACAGAAACCTACAGATGCTTCAAAAGCTAGAAAACTGGACTCAGAAAGTGCTGTATCTTAAAATAAAGAGATTATTCATTTGTTTAGAATAAACATATACATAAACGAATGGCATTAATATGATTAAAACTTTCAAGACCTGCTAGAATGGTACATGTCATGATGAATATATTTTTATTTTCAAAATACGTACTAAGGTGAATTTATTTTTAAATCAGTTTATCAATTATAAAAGTAATACAGTCTTATGGGCAAAAATAGTCCATACAGATGGTTACAGAATGAAAAGCAGACATCCTCTTCTTTCATGTTTCTGTACTTCCCCAGACACACCCACTGCCACTAGTTACTTATGTTATTCTTAGAGAAATTTTCTACAGGTAGAGAATCCTCGACCTGTGTCTTAGGATGATCTCATTTAAAACAGGTATCTTAATAAGCTGTCACAAAGAAGGCAAAGACAATATACTTAGAAAATGACAGTAGAAACTGAGAAAATTAAAAAAGCTCAGGCTAAGGTCATGAATTTAAAAAATAGATAAATATACCAGCTGGAATATGGTAAAGCTCTTCACAATATTTTCTAGTACCATACGGCTGAGCCTTTTTGCTGGGGTAGGTTAACAGGGCAAAGGACCAGAGGGAGAAAAATTAAATGTGTATTATTCATGAGAGCCAGAAGAGAAGAATTTGGATGCCTTCCAGGGAAGAGCAGGGAACAGGTTCACTCTTCCTGAATTTCTCAGGTCACATCTCAAATGTGAATGCCGGCATCTTGACTCTGCGGCCACATTTATCTTGTCCTCTGCTCGTTAATTTATTTATGATATATTTATTGAGTATCTACTATGTGACGTTAGCTCTGATCTCAAAGAGCTTACGAGGGAGCTGGGGAAAACAGGAGGAGTGTGCGTGAAACATGTGGAGAATAGTAAGAGATGGTATATAAAAAGAGATAAACTGAATCTAATTAAGTGCCAGCCTGCATGGTACCGTGAATAACACTTAATTAAATTCAGGCCATACTCCATGTTCTGGTTCTAAGAAAAAGAGTCTCCTACAGTTCCTACAATTCCTTCTTTCCACTGTAACTAATTCCTGGAGTTCGGTCCAGTAATGTCATTTAGTAATGATTGTATTTCCATTCTCAAAAGGGAAATCTATTGTTCTTGAAATGTGCATATGAGTGTGTGCTTAAAACACCTAATAAATTTTTTGTGGGGAGGGAGGGTAGACTTGATTGAATTTAGTGACTGATTCTTTAAATTTGGTACCTCTGGCAAAAGATGTCACAGGATCATAAAATCAACAAAGACTGAGAAATCAGCAAGGCCAATCCCTCGCCTCCAGGTGGGAGAAAACTTCTGACTGATTACTTAGCCAAAAAGTTATGGTGACATTCTCGTATATTTTCTCTTCCTGCATATATTGAATCAAAGTACAAACAGGCATCTGGTATTAGAGCATTATAAAGCCATATGTGATGCTTGCTAATACAAAATGCCTGGAAGGAAACTAAGTTAATATATATGGCTTTAAATTTACAAATGAAGACTCATCCATCATCAAGGAACTGGAATATTCACTGCCATGACATGAAAAAGAATTTAGCAGAGATATCTGTTTTCATTTGTGCATCATCCGCTTCAACAAGAGCTACTAAGAGAAAGACGTGTGCATTTCCTGGGCTTGATCTGGGGTATGTGACACATTTTACAGGGGGATTAAAGGGCCGAGGTCTCTTATACAGGGCTATGTTATGTCGATTCCATGTCAGAGACAACTTATGTGGTGGAGTCTTCAAAGGAATAATACTTATGCATTATGCCAAAGCCATAAACATTACTGGAGGTTCTTTAAAAACTTATATGCAAGAGACAAAATAGAAAACAGCTCTGGAATGGAATCCTGCAGCTATATCCTGAACACTGTATGTTTCCTTTTCCAGAAAAAAGAATATTCAGCTCATATACCATCATCTCACATACCTGATTAGAGGAGACATTAATAACAGAGGTTTTTGTTTGTTTGTTTTTAAGAATTCTATGATTAACAAAAGTCAAAGAGGAAACAGAATGTCTTCGATGTGGGCAATATCCTCTTAGGATCTCAAAATGAAAGTTTCTTTCCCTTCTAATGTTGACCTTTTCTATTTGGCAGATGTTGATCTTTTTTTTCCTGCCTGTGTTTCTAATGGAGCTTGAAATTAACATGGCTTTCTGTTTACCTTCTAATTTGTGTGCCGCCATCATCAATGTTGTCAGCAGAGTTCTGGGAATAGGGTTTGTTTACTGCTTCTGTTGCACCAGCAAATGGAGAGATGTAAAAAAGACTGTTCTGCTCATCCCATTCCAGTTAAGATTCCCCTTCCATTCGCAGAAATGGCCTCCACTAAGGAGCAGATAACCTTCTTGGGTGCAAAAGCCCACAACCATCCTCAAGTGTTTGTCCTTGATGACATTTCTGGGCTGATCTTCACATAGCTCAGTGTATCCTCACTCCTACTCCTTGCTAACAGAGGACCAGAAACTCATACTTTCCCCAGTTATGTCCATTCTGCAAAGGATACCCTGGAGGCTCTCTGAGTCTTCACCTTGTGAAATTACCTGTTTACAAGTTCTCAGAGGCTCCCTTTATACATAGAGATGACACCCGATTCTACCCGTATGGCTCTGATTCTGCCTTTGCCTTTTCATTCTGAGTTACGCCTGTGCTCCAGGACCATGTCCAATTCGGTGTGGAAAAGGGGGAAGTAAGATTTTTCCTCCTAGAAAGTGTTATCGAAACTTCATGACACTCTTGGGAAGAGTTCTGGTTCTTAAGTTTGGTTTTTGAGTCTTCACGGTCTTTGATCCCACTGTCACATCTATTACTGAGCTTCTACTGCTTCATTCCCAACAGTCACCTTTTCCATATAGGGCTCTATAATCAGTAAATACATTTGAAAAGCAAAAGAATCCTCTTTATTTTTATGCTTTCCCTTTAAAAAATTTTATGTAAAAAATACAGTTTTAACTACTTTTAAATGTAAAATTCAGTGGCACTAAGCTCACTGACAATGTTGTGCGACCATTCACCACCACCCATTCCCAGAACTTATTCATCATCCCAAAGAGAAACTCTGGAGCAGTAAACAATAACTCTCCATTGTCCCCAAAGGCCCAGCCCTAGGTAACATCTATTCTACTTTCTGTCTCTATGAAACTGCCTCTTCTAGGTACTTCATATAAGTGGAATCATACAATATCTGTTCTTTTGTGTCTGGCTTATTTCACTTGGCATAATGTTTTCAAGGTTCATCCATGTTGTAGCATGTGTCAAAATGTCATTCCTCTTTATGGCTGGATAACATATCAATATCACACTTTTGTTCACTCATCCATCTGCTAGTGCACATCTAGGATGTTTCCACATTTTGGCTGCTGTGAACAATGCTGCTGTGAATGCTAATGTACACGAATCTAGCTGAGTCCCAGCTTTCAAAAGAAGGATCCTTTCATTTTGCAAATTTCTCAGCTTCTTCCAGAAATAGTGTCCAGCAAGGTTTCAGTCATTAGTAATTTATTCTCGTCCACAACTTGGGTTGGGGTGCTGCTCCAGTCACCTGTTTGGTTTCGTATCTCTGCTTTATTCTTTTTTGCCTGCTCTGTTTGCATAGAACTACATTTCCCAGACCCCTTTGCCCTCTGGCTTCCAGGTAGTTTTAGTCACCTTAGTGAGGCACTGGAAGGAGACTGAGGTGCAGGATAAGGGAAAAGCCAGCGTGTTTCTTCTTCTTCTATTGCTTTGCTTCTGGTGGCATATTGAACGGTGGTTGCATCGCCACCAGGATAGCCGACTGGGTTTCCAAGTTCTGCCAGGCAACCTTGACCTCTAAACTCTAGCTTCTGCTCTGTCCTCCAACCCCAGGGAAGGGAGAAGCTTCCTACTGCTGCTACTCTCTGGGTTATGGCATTTTTACACTTTAAACGTTCAGCTCTTCTATCACCTGTGCTGCAAATTCCTATCATTAAGTTCTCTCTTCTAAACATACCTGGAGTGGTTTCTGGGTTCCTAACTAGAACCTGACTGATAACTACGCCTTTGGAAGAAGGCGGCACAAGTTTCTCAGGATGCAGAAAACTGTGGCAACGACTTCTAGCTCTTCTATTAAAGTATATTTCAGTGCGATTCCATTTCCAGTCCTCTCTGGCAGTTCGGTGTGACCATGTGAACACGTTCTGGCCAAAGTAATGCAATCAGATGCGTAGGGTGACAGATTCTAAGCCTTCTCTCAAAGTCAGCTGCTCCATACTCTCTGCACTGTTTAATCCTCTTCTTCCTGTGGTGTGGAGCATAGTTATCACATAATATGTGATAACTGGCGTTTCATCTTGGAGCATGAGGACATGGGCCACACTTTGGGAAGATCAGGACCTAAAGCTGGAAGGAGGCTGAGTCCCTGAGAACTCCGTGACCACCGCCTTAGCCCTGCTCTGCCTGCCTCTGCAAATTCTCTTTTGTTTAAGCTGCTGCTATTTTAAGTCTCTGTTTATTGCAGTCAATCCCCAAATCATGAGCTCGAAGTCTGTCCCAGACTCCTGATGAATTTCCTTATACCTTTCCTTAAGAAATTAAAGCAAAGTCTCTTGTTCTCTGATCTTATTCTGAGTTTTGGCCTTCTCTTGTTTATATTCAAAATTGACCCATTCTCATCTACGAAGATTTCAAAAGCTTTATTCCCTTTAACAGCTTCTGCTTTGCTTATTAAGTTTTCTCTGAAAGGGGCTTAAAATCCAGCTACTCACCAAGCCCATATCCAACCTAGAAAATGATTAGCTGTTAGAGAATTTTTAATTAAAAGCCTGGGAACATTGTTCCTCAGGTATTAATAAAGCCAGTGAAATGGAGGATCAGTGTGGCCTAATGCCACAAGACAGACTGTTAGTGGCCTGGTCTGACAGCCCCTCTTCACAGAGCTGATGGGCTATAACTACATCTAATGGTTGCCAAGCACAGATAAATCTTACCTCTATTTTACCCAAGTGGGTGTCGATTAGAAATATGGACTTCTAGGATGGTGGTTCCCAAACTTTATCATGCATGAAAATCACTTGTGGTAACTTGTCTGAAAGGAAGATGCCCACCCTTCTGCTCATGATTTAGCTGGACTGGGGTGGGGCCCCCGAACCCACCTGTTAAAAAGGACCCCAAGTGCCTCTAAAGCACATGGTCTATGGGCCACACTACGAGAGGCACTGCTCCTAGGGAACTCATGGCTGTGAAGCAGCCACCAGTGGAGAGAGCTGTCATTAGCTGGGGGAGGGGCTGGAGAACATTAACTGATGCTCTGCTAGCTGTTTTCCCAACATCGTCTTAGTTTATGCTTATGATCACCCGCATAACTATTCTTATCATCCTTGTTTTATAGCAAGCAACCTGAGGCCCAGAGAAATGAAGCAACTTGCCTAAAGTTATAAAGTGGTTTCGAAGCTGGGTTGTGTGTGCTGGATGTATTTTTATTCCTCTAGTTTTGCTCCGCAACCTTCTCCATCATGCTCTGTTCTCCTGGACACTAACATGTTTGGACGGCATCACAGAACCGTTTGCCTTCTGACTTCCGGTTGGGTTGGGTTCTCCCAACAGGAAGTGCTCGGAGAAGACTGGGAGAAGGGAGGAGAGTGAGGTCAGGGTACTTATTCTCCCAGCCTCCTTCAGTGCTGGTCACCAGGGCTGCATCCCTTGACCGAAGGTCATAGCTCTTTGTCAGTGACTCTTGACACATGACTGTCTCCTTTCAGGTGATTTGCTCCTGCATTAAATATAAACACCCTCTAATGATCAAAGCTGTTGATAATGTCTCCCGACCTTACTTTCCGTGATGTCTCTATAACATTTCAGCATTTCATAGACAAAAATCTGTCAGACTCAGCCTGCGTCATCCACTTCTAAACAGCCTTCCTCATCCGCACCCCCAATCCAGTCTCCAAACCTCACCTCACGAATATCTGCACGACCACTCATCCTCGCTTTTGTTCTGTTCTCTAAGCTCTTATAGCCTTTATAACACTTAATTATATATTGTCTTGGAATATTGTTTAATGTGGTTTAGTCTTTTCCTTATAAAATATGTATATACATCCCTTCCATAGCTGTTCCTACCCCATAACCTGACTATCTTCCACTACAGCTTCTATGAAATCATTCGCAGTGAATATCTATCTACATAGGAGATGCTCTATGTATTTATTTTTACATATTATATCTAATGCAACAACATTTATGGTAACAACCTTATCTAAAGTTTATAATTGGGGAAAATGAAGTTCAGAAAGGTTAATTAACATATCCCAGCTGACACACCCAGTAAAAAGCAGAGCTAGGTTTAAAGGCCGTGCGAACTTCAAAACTCCTGTTCTTTCTAGACTCAGCTCTCAGATGACACACAGAATGAGCAGAGAGAAACTTAATTACCTTAGGTTGGTATTAAATAAAATAACGATATCCCTATAACTACTAAGAAACCTTTTTTGTTCTTAAGATGACTGAATCAAATTGGTGGGAGACAACCACGCGAAGAAAAATTTGGAATTTGCAACCACAAAGAGTAGATTATGTCTTTCAGATGGCAAATATCACCATTTTCCCTTTATTTAGAGCCGTTGGTACAATATCATTAATTTAAGAGAGTCCCTCCCTATCACATGTCCGCTGTTGCATTTGAGAGAGATATTTTCTATTATAAACATTTACACATCCAAGCTAGAAATCCATGTAGCACATAAAGTACTTTATGCCCCTATATTGACATATTAGTTCAAAACTCTGATGGCACACAGGTGTGAGAGCAGCAGGGAGGAAAATTAGATAATCTGCTGGTAATTTGCTCATTTATAAGTTGAGAAAGGTATTCTGGCTTTTCTTCACTCGTATTTTTCCACTTGGCCAAGTATAAAACAACAGCTGAGTTGGTGGCTATGGAACTCCTCCAAGATGTAAATGTGAGACCTCCTCCTTTCCTGCAGGTATTTACCTGCAGTGACTCTAACGGCAACCTGAAAGTGCCAGTGTTTATCAAGAAGTACGTGGAAATTAATAAATAATTTGTTCTCTTTTCCTATAGAAAGCATGTTATATTGGGACCATTTGGGATGTCAGATAGGACATATAATAAGGAATTTCAAAGAGCAATATGGTTTGTCCGAGCAGAGATGGTGGCTGGGGGTCGGGCTGAAGCAGGGAGCTCAGCGTATACACTTTTGAAAGGACACCTTCCACGACCTTATGGATTGTACTTCCTCCTAAGTCTAAAATATTCACCCCTGGTTTATGCGATTTGATGGGGAGAACAAATACTGAAGTTTACAAAGATTTTCACTCCTGACAGTAATTTAGTCATTATCTAGGTTCCAGTGTAGCTTAACATTTGCCTACTATATGAATACATGGAGAGGAAGGGAGAGAGAGAGAGAGAAGATTTCATGTTGATAATTCTGAATTTTTATGTGAAAGAGACAAAAGATGAAGTTTCCTTAGAAGGCAATTTTTTTTCTTTAATCTTGCTAAAATAAATGTGAAATAAAATGTAATTCCAAACATCTTCAAATGTCTATATTCCAGCTCTCGCTATTTCTATTAACTTAAAATTAAGTGGCAGGAACACAAATAAGCTTGACATCTTCCACACATTGTTCTCTGTATCCAGTATGCTATTTTAATTCATAAATTCTACAGAATAAAATAAAATCTAAATACCGTTTTTAAAGTTGGATAATGGAACTTTATTGCCAATGGAAAAAGGAAGATGTAAAATATAGCAGCATTCTTCATTTTTGAAGTAATTATAGATTCAGAGGAAGTCACAGAAACATGTTCAGGGAAGTCCTGCGTGCGCTTCACCCAGCATTCCCTAGTGCTAACATCCTGTGTAACTATAGTACAGTATCGACACTAGGAATCCGATTGGGGTACCATCCATCAGTTCCACCATCACGGGGCTCCCTTGCGCTACACCTCTGTATAATGCTGAGTGAAAAGGCCTGACACAAAGAGTACATAATGAATGATTCAATTTACAGAATGAACAAAACAGATGATACCATTCTTCGCTATTAGAATTTCGAATATTGGTTACCCTTTGCGGGGGTAGTAACTGAAATGGAGCAATGAGGACACTAGATATGTTCTGTTTCTGGATCTGGATGCCAGTTTCATGAGTGTGTTCAATTTGTGAAAGTTCAGTGAGCTGTACAGTTAACATATGTGTATTTTTCTGTATGTATACTTCAATGAAAAAGTTTTAAAAGACTTTCTATAAAGAAAACTGGGTGTGAGCCCCTGACACCCTAACTTGCCTCTATCTGCTTGAGTGGGAGGGGCTACTTTCTGATCCCAAGTCTAGTGAGGAAGCTTCAAGGGGACTCTCAAACAACTTAACACGTGTCACTGTGAGCTTGGAGGTCAAAGGGAAACTTCTAAAGAGCCAGAACCTACAGCTTGCTAACTGCTCTGCTGGCGGACTAAACAAAAGATCTGAAGGCTAGGGACAGTCTGCCCTCGTTGTTTAGGGCAAGGATGACATAAGCTTTTCACGAGGACCAAATCTGAGCCACCCTGCACAAGAGAGCTGGTGTGGGGGAGCTAAGGCTCCCTCAAAGAGGCTACTTAAAGGGGAAAACACAACTCAAGCCCCAAAGCTGATGCACTGCTAAAATACTGAGGGTTGAAGAAAAATAAACTCGTAGGACACAGATTCACTTGCTCACATGAAGCAACCCACAGGTGAGCCTTCTCCAGCAGTGAGGATGGTGGGATGGTGGTGGTGGTGTCTGAAGAACCTGGCAAAGAGCAAACACCAGTCAGCCCTCAGAGCGATGGCTGGCTTTTGATAGTATCTGTCAAGAAAGAACTTTCCTGACCTGCATGCCTCCCTTGACCTGCTCTAATCTGGACAAGGTTAGAAACCTCTAGTTAACAAAGAAGTTCTGTGTGACACTGGGAAGGGGGAGGTGGCCTGCTTTTAAGATGTTCTATACAAAGAAAGAAAGGAAAACCATCAAAATTTGAAATTTAAGTCATAAGTCAGACAGCAGACTCCTCGAGGAAGTTGTGATCCAGGGGTTATAAATTGATGTTATACTCACCAAACTTACACCTAAAATGTTTACTTCTCTCCCAGTACTACACATTCTTGGGCCAGATCAACCCCACCTCCTCAATGATGTAGACCAGTAGGAACTATTTATCCAGTAGAAATAGGAATATGGGAGAGGAAGCAATTGAGAGTAACCTTGCTGTTTTTAGCCTGTGTGATCAGAAGAGATTGACGTTAATAATCAAAACATGGATGCAGGAGAAAAGAGGGGTGGTAGCTGAGGCGATACAGCAGTCCCCCAGTTCCAAGGGGGATATGTTCTAGACCTCCAGTGGATGCTTGAAACTGCAGATAATACTGAACCCTATATATACTATGATATATATACGTATGATAAAATTTAATTTATAAATCAGGCACATGAAGAGATTAACAACAGCAATAAAATAGAACGATTATAACGATAAAATGTGGGTTATTTGAACACGAGCATTGCGATAACTGTGACAGTCAATCCGATAACTGAGATGGCTATTAAGTGACTAATGGGGAGCGTGCAGTGTGGATATGCTGGACAAAGGGATGATTCGCATGCCTGGTGGAGCAGACTGGGATGGCAAGAGATTTCATCACACTCTGCAAAACAGCGTGCAATGGAAAACTTATGAATTGTTTGTTTCTGGAATTTTCCATTTAATATTTTTGGACACGGTCGACCACGGGTAATTGAAACTGCAGAAAGGGAAACTATGGATAAGGGGGTGGAAGGTCAATACTGTGAATGAGTTCATCTATGATGTGCTGAGTTTGAAAAGCCTCTGGGCCATGAAGGTGAAAGTTTTCTTTGGGTGACTGGGAACTGAGGAATGAAGCAGAGGAGAACAGGCTGGGATTAGAATCAATGTGTAGGCGCAGCTGATGTCTTAGGAGTAGGCGTGGTTTCCCAGGAAGATCATTTAGGACATTATTTTCTGAGGAGTGTTTAGTGGGTTGGCCCGTAAAGACACTGCAAAGTCAGTAAGGAAAAGAAAAGAGTGATTTTCCTGAAGCTGATGCCAGAAAGAGTCCCTTGAAGGAAAATGGGATCAACAGCAGCAAAACTTTGCAGATGCATTCATTTAATTGTGGAGGGTTCCAGTGACTGTAGAGTGGCCATCTTGTGAAAAGAAGTCGGGGATGAAAGCCAGAAGACAGTGGACTGTGGGACAAATGGGACACGAAAAGTATAGACAATCTATAGACTGTTCGAGAAATCTGGTGATGTAGGAAAGGAGGGCAAAGTTTAAACACAGAAAGCGTTAAAGAGAGAGATCCTTCCATCTTTTGTGCTATGGACTCCTTTGGCAATTTGGTTAAGTTTATAGATTCTTTCTCAAGGATATGTTTAAATGCAAAAAGAAAACTATATAGGATTACAAAATAAACAAGTTGCACTGAAAAACACCAAAATAGTTTTAAAAACTCGTTATAGAGCAATACACATGTTTATCAATGCATTAAATAAAAGGATTTATTGGCAGGAATAACTACGATCGTAATTTGAAAGAAGTGGTGCGTGCAAATGGCATTTCAAGATATCTTCAACGACTGTTATGTGATTAAAATTACCTGCGATTCTAGTGACAAAGTCACATGAACTGCTAAGAGTACTGAGGTTTTGTACTTTTATTCATAATAGAAAAAAAGTTAGATTTTAGTAAAAATAAAATTAAGTATAAATTCCTACATTAAATTCAGGATAATAAAATTAAGTCCAATGCCATTTGGTTACAATAAAGTATATTCTCTGTATAAGTTATTCTACATAAAATGTAATATATATTCTGTTTCTCTAAATTCATCAGCCCCACTGAATTCTATCCCTGGTTCCTTTGGAGAAGAGTGGGATACAGAGATCAGAGCTTAAGGATCTTTTCTTAAGGGCAGAGAGATCTTTTTAAATAAATTTAAATGAGAGACAAGTTGTTTATGGTTAGAGTGGAAGGTCTGGAGTCTTTCTCTAGCAGGACGACTATGTAAGGCAGTGGTGTAGCAGTAGATTCTGGTGCTGGACTCCTGAAATTTAAGTCCTGGCCCTCCTGTTTATAACCTATGTGACATTATGCAAGTTATTTAACCATTTCACTTCTTTATAATCTCAGTTTCCTTATCTGTAAAGTGGAGATAGTAACTCACCTCATAGATTGTCGTGAGGATTACATAAGAATACCTTAGCCATTATTATTCTTGACTAGTTTTGACTCACTCAATATCCCTAGCCAAGGGAAACCAATGGCTCCCTGAATGTGCTCAATTCTTCTTGCTCAGAACTACAGCTTATACCATATTTTTCTTTCTGGAAGATTCTCCTCACTGTTCTTCACATGACTGACTCCTTCTCATTCTTCCTCAGAACTACTGCCCCAGAAGCCATCTCTGAAATAGGTCTTCCACCATTATTCCCTATTCTCGGCATCTTTTGTCGTAATTTGTAATCATTTTGTTAATGCTTATCTGTGACGAGCTCCATGTTTGCTGGGCTTGTGTCTGTCTTGTTCCTCTCTGCAGCCCTGTGCCTACCACATAATAAGTTCTCATCAATAGTCATTAAATGAGCTATCGGACAGGGAGAAACTGAAAGGAGATCCTGGCTCTATTTTATGCCTTTGGACAGTCCTTCCACTTTTGACCTGGTTATGGATTTTATTAATCTGTTCTCAATCTTGCTCTGGAGCTGGTGGAAAGCCAAGCACATTGCTTACATTAAAATATTTACAAGGTAGCGTTTAACCTTTCTTCAAGAACTAGGAGGATCCTCTTTCTGGTCTAGGCTGAACCAAGTAAAGCAAGACGAGAATATCAAATTCCGGGCTGTGCTATGACAGTTCACGTTCCCGCAGGCAGTACACAGGATCCATGGGTCGTGCTTCTCCCAAGCCAATATTTTGCTATCACTTCACTCCCAGGCAACACAAAGTGATAGCGGAGATACTGATCTGGTATTCGGGAGCCAGGCTTCTAGTTCTGATTGTTCACGTCTGAGTGATCTTAAGCAGATCAACCTTTTGGAGCCTTAGTTTTTTCACTGTACAAACAGCACTTTAAAAATATCTGCTGTGGCAGAGACTGCAGCTATCCACCCAAATCCATTCTTCCCTTCACCCTGGTACAAGACTAGGCAATTACAAGCTTCCCTTGAGGCTGCTGTGGTTATGTGATTAAACTCTTGCCAACAGAATGTAAGCACAAGTGATATTTGTAACCTCCACTTACTTGCTCAAGGCCCTTTACTTCCAGGCTGAAATGGCGAAGACCAGAGCAGTCTCAAAAATGGTCTTGTTAAAGGTGGCAGGGCTGGGTTCTCAGCCTGGGTTCCTAAATGACTGTGTGGAACCGAGTTGCCACTGATTTGCAACCTTCAGCTAGGATGGAGAACTAAGCCACTAACTTTTAGAAATATATTTGTTACAGCAGCTAGTGTTTCTTTGACCAATGCACATGTCCTATCTACTTTGTAGAACTGTGAGAGATAGTAGTTCTAATATATGGGAAAGAGCTTTGGGAGGTAGCGAGTGCTATAAAAATTTGTCATCATTATTTTTTCTAGCTTTATGAAGGTATAGTTGACATATAAAATTGTGTACATTTAAGGTGTACAGTGTGATGTGATACGTGTATGTGCTGTGAATCACCATCGTTATTAAAACAGAGAAAACAAGTACATATTAGAGCGTCTGACACATAGTAGATATTTATTTGTTGAATATCTTGATAAAAAGCCTAAGATTTAAAAAATTCTATATAATACAACAGCACTGGCAATATATTTGGTTCAAAGAAAACCTTTAATTAATACACTGGAGCTCATACAAATAAAGCGAAAACCTCCTGGATATGTGCTTCTTTCAAGAAGATCGTTTTTCTTTCTAACGCATTCCATCAAAAATAAATTATAAAATATTAAAGAACATTTTGAAAAAAGGAAAATATATCCTGAATCTTACCACTAAACACAGATCTTTCATTTCTACCCAGTGCTTTCAAACTTTTAGCTACAAGCATGTCTATTTTTCATAGTTGTAAATCTGTTACTTCTTCTTTTTTAAATAAATTTTAATTTGTACTTAGTAAGGAAAAGCGCAGATTTGGTAATTCTCCATAAGTTATTCCAACAAGGAACCACCTAATATTTCTAAGAGTTCCAATTTAATTTTGCCAAGGGGTTCCATTCTTATTAAAAAGCATACCAGGAAGAGGAGGTGATTTTCATAAGAGAGCACAGACGCGTGTTAATTCTCACTACGATCAGGGTGATCGAGATTACAAATGTCACATTTTCTCCACTTAAAATTTGAGAGATACCTTGTGGGTCTTACAAAAATTACATGGAGGGCTAACGATTGCATGTGAATCTTATTTAAAAATAAATTAATTTGATGACTAATTGAACAAATGTTTTTTAAGAGCCCACTGTGTGTCAGGTAGAACGGAGACGATAAAAAATAAGTCACGGTCTCCCTGCTTGGAGTTGCTGAAGTAGGAATGAAAGACAAGAAGACAGGTTGTAGGTGAGCTCAGAGGAGGGGAGAGGACAGGGATGGTACCTGGATTAAATCGGACCTAGGTTTGGCTGGAAGTTAGGCAGAGAAAGGGGTGGGCAGAGCCAGGCTCCCCCCACACACAGGCCAGAATAAATGGAAGCAAGAAAGAGCATGATACTCATGGGAATGTAAGTTATTCCACCTGAACGGATGTTAACAGAGCACACAGCGGGGTGAATAGATAAGAATGGAGAAGTGAGCAGAGGTCAGATCATGAAAAGCAGATAAGCTTCATCAGAGCACTGATAGTATTTGTTCAGTGCTGCCTAGGACAGCACTTGGCACATAAGCATCCCATCTGTATTTGTGGAATGAATTAACCTACAACATGCTACACAGTTGACCCATTACTGATCACAGGGATTGGACCCTGGCTGCCAAGGAAGAACACACAGCTGAGAAGTGACAGCTACTCGTCTCTCTCCAGAGACTCATTTATGATGGTGTTTATTGCCATGTTGGTTATGCTACGTGACCACAGCTTGCTTCTCAATGCAGAGATGCTGCTTGATTCTTGTCGGTCCTGAACTGCCTGCTGCTAAACAGCAGGGATCAGACACACTGAACCTTAATCTAAAAAATGTCCCTTATCTCAATTTCATTTTTTAATCCCAAGAATATCCCAAATGTAGCTTCTCCAGACATGCTTGCAAAGGAAATGTATTAATGCCATTTCCGACTTCTAATCTTAGACACAAAGAATTGGGGTGGGTGGGTAGAGAGGCGATGGAGTTGCAGAAGAAACGAGGGAAGAGGCTGAGAGGAAAGGCTGTGATTTCTTCTAAGTGTTTCTTCATCCTTGATTCTAGTCTTCTCTATTTTTTGAAACTTCTTTTAGTTGACATTGAGCATCAGTGATGTAAAAGTACCAGAAGTCTTACTCTCTAGGGAAATGAATGGATTAATAAACCAGATCCAGCAATCCTGAATAATTTGGAGGTAAAACCAGACTTGACTCACAACAGCTCAGCAGGGTGGCTTACTTTGGGAACATTCTGCCACCGCTCTGCTGGGCACGCTAAGCATGCACAGTGCTGGCTGACTCCATGGCGGGGAGCACATGGATTCAGCTGCTGAAAAGTGATGTGAAATTAAAGAGAGAATGAAATGTGTGATCTTATTTAATCACACCTGGTACTTCAATTTCTTGACAGCAACCTGCTCCACTGTGTCAAATTGGAGAATGAAAAAAAAAAGTATATATAAAATAGCTAACGGATGGATTAACTCTCTAATGCCTGCCAATCTGCTGTAGGGATACACAATACAAATGACAGCTGAGTTTTTCTCATAATTTGGAAGCAATTATCCCTGGACCTGGATCCGCATAAAATGACCATAAACTGAGGGAGGCAGTGAAATGTCACCTCCTAAAAGAGGCCCAAAACTCAGAGTCCCAGGCTAAGTGGTGGCTTGGGGAAGATTAGGTATTTTCATACCCAAAGTGAATTTTAGGTCATACCTTACTTGTGTTCTGATGATTTGAGTGTGTGCTTTATGTTACTCCAGATTTCTAGGAGGATGATAGGTACCAAGCAGAGTGGAAAAGAACCGTTTCAGCCTATTTAGAGATGTCTTTTAGTGAGGAGTTTAAACATTTATAAACCTGTACTGAAACTGATATTTAGTGGAGATCATCACCCCCTTGGCTCCCTCACTAAGGAGCCGCTACTTCATGGCATCTGGGGGTTTTTACTGACTATTAAACACTATGTAATTCTGCAGTACCTGCCATGTTTCCCTGGCTATTCAGATACATTATGGCAAGGAAGTCCTGGAAGATAAAAAGATCGTTCAGCTAATGTAAAAATGGTTATTGTGGTTAAAAATCCTTCTGGGGAGATGCCTTATGCGTGGTTTCATTTAGCAGCAGAATATTAAAGCTTAGTAATAATTAGCTTAATGTAGCCAGCTTTACATCACATTTACAATGAAGCAAATCAAAGATGAAAACTACTGGATATAATTTGTGCTTTTGAGATACTTGAGGAGCCAGGCCTTTGTGCGATAGTTTGCCTGTGTCTCTGGGACTTGCAATTCTCTAATAAATTCTTATCCTAAATAGTCCCCCTCCCCCACCAAAAAAATATGAAAACAACTAGACAATAGCTATATTGGTCCCTTCCACAGAGTGACCATGCAGTGGCCTGCAAACATGTATATGAGTGTTCCCCAAACACGCATTGCTAGTTCAGAGAAGATGTGTTTCAAGAGATTGACTCAGTGAAGAGAATTTTGTAGAGAATGGACTCCCTGGTATTCTGATATAATTAATTTTTCAGGAGCATGGGCTTTCATTTTTTTTTAAAGGATTCATAAAAATAATTCCTACTGCCAGATATCCAAGTAACTGAATGTGCTTCTGGTTTCCCTCTTTTCTGAAAATCAAGCGTGTCAGCCATCTGGGCAGCACTAACATCACAGACCATTATAAATCTCTCTACTCCTCTCCTAAGACTGGAGGCCCCTTGAGGGCAGAAAATCTGACTTGTTCACTTTTGCCATCCAGTTCTAAAGCATAAGATATAGCATCTGCATGCCACAGGTACTCAATAAGCAGGTGTGAATTGGACCAGTCGTCACTCCAGGTGGCATTATTCTGGAGTAATTAGTTATTTTCCGGTTTATGGAAGAATGGGTAAATGTTATTGGAAAAGGGGAAGGCTGGCAGGCAATCAAGTGAAGTTATGTTAAAATTAATTCTCTGATATTTAAAAAATACCTAACAAATGGGCTCTTCAGTCACTGAGTTAGAATCTATAAAAATGACTTCTTGATTTAAAATAAAGGCCCATTTCTTTTGCCATGTGGTACATTCCTTTGGCCCCTTAAAGAGCTTAAGCAGTCTTCAGGGTTGAGGCCCCAACCTTATGTTGGCAGAACGGTAGGCCAGTCTGCCTGGCGAGGGTGGACTGTGGCAAGGTCGATGCGGGTGACATCAAAATCTTGACATCTTCTCTTCAGAAGATGAAGCTTCAACTTGAAAAGCTGTGAGTGCCAGGGATGTCTTTTAAGGTTTGCCACATCTATGTCTGGGGGTGGCATATTTTCATTCACTTAAGGAGTCTTATAGATACTATCTATAATAATGTAATTAGTATGTATTAATTATTCCCTATTATATTTTGGCCCAGGAATAAGCAGCTTTGCTCTTTTCACTCTCTTTTTAGTACACAAAGCCATGGATATGACCCTGCCCTACCCTCTTCTTTAAATCCTGTAGAGATCTGTCCTTACCTTTGGGACAAAACCCAAATCCTAATCATTGTGGCACACATAGCTCTGCAAAGTGTGTTTCTCCTTTGGCCATGGTCTGCCTTTCTCTCCATGCATGGATGCTAATTTCTTTAGTTTCTCAAGTTCTTCCCAGCCTCTGGGCTCATCCTGCAGGCTCTCCCTCTATTGTATTGCTATTTTCCTTGCTCCTTTGCTTGATTAACTTATCAACTGGGGTTCAGCTTATTGGCTACTTTCTCAAGAAACCCTTTCTCTGACCCTATAGTCTAGATTCCCCCTTCCACACTATTATACAGTAACTCCTGTCATTTAATAGCTATTTGAGCAAATCTTTCTTTAATGTCTATGTTCCATTCTATATTTTAAGTGTCATGACAGCAATGAAAAGGTATGTCTTGCTCATTGCTGTGTCCTCAGCACCTGGCCCAGCACCTATTAGATGCTCAATAAATATTTGCTGAATGACTGAAAGTATCTTTTAACTTGAGGTGACTATAGACTTGAAGCACTAGGCATTGTGATGTAATGGGCAGGTGGCAGACTTTGGACTGTATCTGAACTCAGCTTCTTTCCTTGACAACAAAAGAAACAAGTCACTTCGACTCACTGAGCCTCGCTGTCATCATCTGTAAGGATAACAGCACCAACTCTGCCTCTGAAGAAAATGTATGCACACAGTGCTGCTTGAAAATGATGCTCTGTACTGTTCGGGAGCTGTGCCACAAGTAAAACCACCTCGTGTACATCTCTAGCTTTTTTTTTTCTGTTTCTTGGGAAAAGTCTCACAGGAAAGCAAGTGCCCCACCTTCCTCCTTTTCAGAAATCCAAAGAGAAGCAGAAATAGGGAATAGCTTCTCCTCAGTGCTGAAGCAGGTCACCTAGCAGAACCATTTTACAAGCATTAGATATCGGCATCTGATACCATATCGATAGCCTCAAACTGAGGGAATACCGACAACTTCTCATCCCGAGAGTGGAGTACGTTGTTCGGTGTCTTCTGTTTGACTCTCAACTCTGTTTCTGATGTTTGTCCATAGTGATACATGTAGCTACTAGGATTTGCATTTCATTGTGCAAATATATCACAAGTTATTATCCATAACTCAGATGGAATATTGGGCTTATTTCCAGTTTTTGGCTATTACTGGCCTTTTTCTTTTGTGGATTTTCTCCAGCATCTAGGGGAGAAGTTCTTACTATGGAGGGTTGAGATCATAAGGCAAGTGTCGTCACTAGGAGGTAGAGGGACTGACTAATATGGAACAAGGTGGACTATGCAGTCTGGGGAAGAAATGCACATGGTCCAATCACATGGAACTTCCATGAAGGTGGGATATTTTCCTCTAAACCAATTGTCACCAATGTGGCCATTCCTAAATAAACAGGACAAACATTCTGGAACCGGACAGGATACTGCCCCAACTCGTGTAAGCTTTATCCCACTCACATGGATAGGAATTTCATGCGAGATACTGGGTGTAGCTGCACTAGGTACACAGACTAGTGGACAGGGTGATGTGCACCCAAGGTATGCAGAGATGGGTCTTGATGCAAGAGTTCCCAAACGTGCAGAAAAATGCCGCGTAAGGCGAAGTACTACACCTGCTCTGCTCATGAAATTGGCTCCTCTCTGTGCTCCTCGGGATGCTGAATGACAAAACTTATAATGCAAATGCATATCATGCAGCTTCAAATTAAGAGAGCCCGGGAAAGCAGAGAAGTCACCTAAGGCGCCATTGAAGAGTGGGTTATCAAACAGGCCCCCAACACGGAATAAAGAGCTCCTCAATGCAATTATAAACACAAGGAAATAAACATAATATGCAGAAGATAAAAAAAAAAAAAGTATACTTTGGACAAGATCTGCCACAAGAGAAAGACAATTTTTAAGAGAGTAACTACTTTGTATTCTCAAAATAATTACTCAAAACACAAAGTTGCCAAAAGAGAGAGAATGAGGCAACAGACGGAGATAAAATGGGATTTTATGGAAAGAATACAAGCAAGCAAGAAATTCTACTGCAGAATTTAAAACTGGATGAAAAGCTATAAAGAGGAAAATCACCCCTGAATTAAGTGGCATTAGACTAGTGAAGTAGGACAGTGGTTCCCAAACCACTGTCCTATTAAGTAAGTATACTTAACATACACATTGCCGAGGTCAAATATCGATTCTGACTTAGTGAGCCTTGGGTGAAGCTAAAAAGTCTATATTTATAAAAATTCTCTGAAATGATTTTGAGAATCAATCTGGTTTAGAAACGATTAAGGTGAACATGAACTTGGGACAATCACCCAGCATTGAGAGGGAGAAAAAAGGTAACTGAAAATGATTAAAAGGAAAAAACATGAACTAGAAACACGAACACAGTATATGTGGCTTATGCATAATGGGAGTAAATGAGGCAGCAATCAGAACCAATGCAACAGAACCAATCTCAAAAATACATATTGAAGAAAATTTCCCTGAAATGAAAAAAAACACCTCTAGTTTAAAAGGTTTTACTGTGGACTTTGTGAAAAGTGATACACATTTGGATGTACTGAATATTACATCTAAAATAAAAATCTTCCCCAAATTGAGGAAAAAGAAACAGATCACATAGAAAAGAAAAATATGCCCACGGAATTTGTCTATGTGGTTTTCAGGAAGAATGGTTAAGGTACGATCTCCAAATTCTATTATCTGCCCGAGCTGCCGGTGATCAAAGAAGGCAAATGAGAAAACATGGATGTTCTCTCTGGTAACCGAGATTAACCAACAATCTGAAAATGGAGGGATGAGAACACTGTTAAACAGCGCTGCTTCTAAGAAAAATATAAACGAGATCATTCTTGAAACAAGAGATCCAACTGTGTAAGAATTGACAATTTAAGTATTACAGACTGGGACAAAAATCCCGAAGTAGAATAACAAAAACTGTGCGTGGGGGACTGGAGGAAGAAAAGTGGGGGTCATTTTTCATTTACATATAAGGGCGAGTCAGCAGATACTGTTTCGTTCTGGATGTTAATAGTCTGAGAAATAGGTTTAGATCACAGGTGTTA
This sequence comes from Pteropus medius, assembly GCF_902729225.1. Lineage (NCBI taxonomy): Eukaryota > Metazoa > Chordata > Mammalia > Chiroptera > Pteropodidae > Pteropus > Pteropus medius. The sequence goes on along the minus strand of NW_024354502.1, from coordinate 7,694,879 downwards.
AACATTTATCGGTATTATTTAATAATTTGACCGTAACTATCAGAGGAGCTTCAAACAAATACCATACCTTCTAAATTCATGGAGTGGGATGGGGAGGAGGGAAGGAATCAAAGAAAAACTCAGATCATAAAGCAAAACTAGCCTTTCCCTCTTTGCAAAAAGGCAGGGGAACAAAAGAAACAAAAAACATTGAAGTCGAATGTAAACTAAGAACAGAAGAAATAACAAAATAACCAGTTTTTATAAATATACATGTTTATGAAAGTCTGAAAGTATATGCACCAAAATGTTGACATTCATTTCTGCATAGTGAGTTTAGAGTAACTTTATTTTTGCATAACTTTTTTTTTTTTTAATTTTCTGGCAATGATTACATATTACGTATGTGACTGAAAATAAAACATAAACCTAAAATTTCTCTACATTCATCTGAATGAATATTGATCACAAAGCCGCTCATTAAAACCAGAAATGTCCAGCACAGCTACAGTGGCTGAGATTGACATTTGCTGTGATTATGCAACTTGTTTCACTAATTTGACTCATTTCCCCAAACAGGATGCACAGGTGGTGTTCATTTATTTAGTCACAACACTAATTACTCTTTACAATTGTGTCCTTCCCTGGTTTTCTCTGCATAACCATTGCAACTGTAGGAAAGCGCCCTTGGATGACTGTTTGCTTATGTAGGTGCGTGCAGAAGGTGTGGGACCTTGACTTACAGTAGAGTGAACCTAGGTCCTCTGCCCTGTAAGGCTGTGAGGACTTACTGGTGACATTTCAGTCCCTTAGCCCCATACACTTTTATCTACACTCCAGACTCAGTCCTCATAATTTCCCCTCCCCAAAACCTTAGACTCCAGCCAAACTAAGTTATTTCTTGAATGTTGCTGCTGTGCCTGGAATACTGTGCCATCTGAGGGGGAGCTAGAGGCCCCTTCTAGGGTCCACAGCACCCTCTGTCTTTCCCCTCATTTATCTCATGTTGTATTGTCACTGCTCAGTAATCTGTCTTGCGAAGGCAATGTCTGTCTCACGAGGAAGACCTACGGTGCTTGCTAGCAGGGAGTGTGTATTTGCCTTCCGGCATTAGCACAATGCCTGAATAACAGAAGGCACGCAACAGTTATGCACGGAGGGCTTCTCTGAGCTGATTCACTCCAGCTCCCAGCCCCTTCCTTCCTAGCTTCTGTTTCTTTTCTTGGTGGGAAGGATCTTACGATCTAAGAAGGAGGGTTTACCTGAAGCTTGTTCCCTGAGTTTCTGACTGCAACAGAGCCATGCTCTCCCCAAGTCCATGCTTCCTCCCCCACCTCCACCCCCCCCATCAGTGCGTGTGGCTCTGGGGCTCTCCACCATGCCCATGATCCCCACTATCCTAATACGCAAGGTGTTTGAGGTTGGTTTTCCAAGGAATTGTCTTCCCGCATTATTTGGAGGGGCTGGCAACAAACGAGTTTGTCCTAAGTCCCAAGTGTAATGTCAAATAATACCTGACAAAAGATTTTTCAGGGACTACTAACTATCCCACGACTTAGTGTGTTTTGGGCTAAAATGTAACCCCCTTCCCACATTCAGATATTGACGTCCTAATCCTCGGTCAGTCAGAATATAACCTGAGCTGGTGTTGCAGATTAATGATGTAAGATGAGGTGAAATTGGGGGAGCGTGGGCCTCTATTCCAAAACTACGGGTGGCCTTATACAAATGGAACTTGGGCACAAACACGCACACAGAGAGAATGCCATGTGACGATTTAAGTTACGCTGCCATACAAGAAACTACCAGAATTTAGGAGAGCGGCCAGGAACAGACCCTTCCCACGGAACACAGCCCTGTCAAAACCTTGACCTCAGACTCCTGGTCTCCAGAATTGTGAGACGATAAATTTCTGTCGCTCTAAGCTACCTAGCTTGTGGTTCTTTGTCACAGCAGCTTTAGTAAACTAATACCTAGTATGATACACTAAATGCTTTCTCATGTCTTCTCGCTATTCTAAAGGTGGCAAGCAAGGTTCCTTTTAAAGTTTATGCCAAGTCTTCAAGTTACGTCAGGCGCTAGTTACTACCTCCAGGGAATGATCTGACATTCGGCATTGTCCCTGTGCACTGAGGCTGGAGAATACTAAGGGTATCAGGTTAGCTAAACGAGGAATAGAGAAGTCACATATCCTTTTGTGTCAGGTACGGTACATGTATCTTTTCACTCCTGAAAATCACCTCACAATGTCAGTAGACTGTTGTTCATTCATATATTACAAATTAGTTAAGATCTGGCAAGATCAGTCATCTGATAACCATACAATCAGGGTGTAACAGCATGGACGTTTGAATCTAGCTCTGACTCTGAGGCCATACCAGGATTTTCCTTCTGGAGAAGGCAATTCAGCATCAGGATACGTTACCAAAGAAAGCTGGCTACTATCTGTTTCTTGAAGGCTTAAAAAAACAGGCACATGTTACTGTTTACGGATAGGTTATTCATGATTTTATGTGAAATAAGAAGGATGGACAACACAATATTCCAAAGTTCCTTTTTGGATCTATGACTTTTATGATCTCAGAATAATCTTCATGAACTGAGGAAGAAAGAGCCTTATGCTTCAGGAATTTTATCCATGTATTCCTCATTTGAAATGTTCGGCTCTCTAGATTAAGGGACAAGATTCTGCAACCAAGCTGGTTGCTAATAAATGCTGGCTTTGGACCAGTAATCACTGCTACATGCCCAGTTCTGCTTCTACACACCAGTGTCTCTTCCATGCCCTGGATCCCAAGGTATGGAGTGAATTCAGACCCCTGAGAAGCAGGGAGTCCAAGAATGCTGTCTTGACATACTTTCTCTAACCTTATTTCACCTTCCAGTCACCTCCAGCAGGATAGGCAATAACACTTTTATACACTTAATAACATAACGCCTACCTAAAGACAGGAGTCTTGGGCCATGAGATAGTAGATTTAAATCACCAGAAATAGCAGATCGCACAGGAAACACTCATAACAGCTCATTGCAATGCACAAGAGAACTACAGATCAAAGATGGTGAAACGTAAAAGGCTTGAAACAAAAATCAGCAAGTGAGCTATGCTTTCGTGAAGATATGTAGAGTTCTCCCCCTTGGCAAGCGGATGCCTTCAGCCAGAATCGGACGACGTGCACAGCCGGTGCCATGTCATCTGCACGCTAATCACCACTCACTATCGGCAGCTGCAGTTGCTATGGAATTTTAATAATATCTTTATTTTTATAATTTTACCTAATTACCAAGACAGTGAGTTTATGTTTACGTTGGATCCCAATCTTGAAATGATGAAAAGCTATTTTTTAGAAAAGAAAATGACCCTTGATAAAGATGACCTTTTCTCTTCCAAATGGTACGATGCTGACAAAGTTTTAAGCTGTGAGGGACAGAGAAGTGTGGTTGCTGCTGCTGTGGCTTTTACCTTTTCTTATAGAATTTCTACTTGAAGGAGCTCAGAGTCTCATAAATAAACAAGAGCAAATTAACTAGTGGTTTAACTATTTTGCCAGGTTTTACTTTGCACACAGAAAGCCATTTCTACCTGTCAGGCTCCGTTTCCCAGCTTGAACACAACCCCGCAGCTTTGAACTTGACAAGAGCGCCCTGGCCTGGCTCCCTAACAACTTCCTGACATCCCTGTGGTCTTGCTATTTAACATAAACAAAAAGAGACCTTTCCAAACCCAAATACATTTTAATCAAGACTGTACAATGTTGATCGTATCAATATATTGACACTGATACTCAGTCTCACTGGGATAATCAAGAGCAAGAAGCCACTTATCTTTAAGATTAAACAAAAGCCTGTTTCTCCTCTGTCTGACTTCATAAAGTCCTCGATTGTGAAGAAAGAAAGAAGGGAAAATGTACCAGCTGACACTTTGCCAAACATACTTGGGAAGGAAAAAAGAGAATTCTCGAAGCCCGTACCAGGTAGGCTGATTAAAATCAGGGCCTTCTTCCCATCTCTTTTAAAACACAAAAGCAAACGCCGGTGCGGGCCCTGCGTCTTTCGGCTTCGGCGGCAGCTCCGCAGCGTGGCGTGGCTCGAGCGGCCTTGCTGCTGTTCCTGCAGTCTGCGCAAGCAGAGCCTGATGGAACGATGTGTCAGTGATTTTGTTCCTGCTTTTCTGATGGGTCCCTGAGGGTGCTTTTGAGTAATTGTGCCTCGGCTCCCGCAGCTCGGACGGGCGGTCCTTCCTTCCTCCTTCTCATGACTTAATCTCAGCGTGAGAAGGCTGCCTAGTCAGGGTAGGTGGTTCGCGGTCCCCTGCCCTGTTCTGGGCTCCTCTAAGGCATGTTTTCCCGTCGCTTGTCCTGTCATCTGGGTATGGGTGTGAACGGCAGCTAGACATAGATAAAACGGTGTTTCTGAAGAGAAGAATGTGCTACCCAGGAGGCATGACCAGTATTAATTGGCTGCCTGTGTTCGATAGACTGTGAGCTCCTCAAGGGCAGGGACCGTGCCTCATTTGTCTCTGTATCCTCGGTGACTAACTCACATTCATTTGTTCATTCATTTATTCAACAAATATTTGCCGAGAGCTGGAGGTACAAGATGAGAAAGGCACAGGCTTCAACAAAGAATTAGACGTTTCTTTTGCCCCACAGGCTGGATTGCGATGGCATGAATATACTTTGTAATACGTTACGAGATACACGAACATACAGAATCTGAATCATACAGAAGCTGAGCTTTCTTGCTCTTAGACTCATCGAATGTCAAAGGTGAGTAGGACCTGCTTTTACAGATAAGGAAACCAGCGCTCAGAAAGAGCTGACCAATCCTTGAACTTATGCTCTTTTCACCTTGAGCAAGGTGGTCCATGGAAGATAAAGCACTTCAAGTAGAAATTTCCACTGTGCTCTGCATCGCTCCAGCCCTCACAACCTAATTTTGTTATATATACATTTAAATATTTTAATTTCCAAATTTCATATCATTTAAGGGTCTCCAGACCGTGGTTTAAGTAAGAATTGTGACCCCGAATTCCCACAGGAGCCCAAATGTAATATAATTTAGGTAAGTAAACCCGGGGATAGAATGCGGGTCAGAATCAACTGGAAACACATGCTCTTGTTTCCGTTAGACCCTCATTCGAGGCTTAAAGCAAGGATTTCTGTTGTGCTTATGCTTCTGTGGGTTAGGAGTTCCCGAAGGGCTCAGCTGGGTGGTTCATCTCTGATCCACATGACGTCCCCTCATCGAGGTGGAGCATCTGTTTTCGAGGTGGGTTCCTCAGTCACGTGTCTGGTGCCTCCGTGCTCCTCGACCTCCCGTCTTTCCCCACCTGGTGTTTCTTCTCGGACCTCTTCACGAGGCTTGGGCTTCTTGCAGCACGGTGGTCTCAAGGCAGCCGCACTTGTTGTATGATGGCTTATTTCTCTGAATAAGTGACCCAAGAGACAGGAAGTAGATGCTGTCAGTTTCCTAAGGCCAGGGCCCAGAAACTGACAGAACATCACCTCTGCCATATTTTACTGGTCAGAACAGTCACTGGGCCTTGCCAGATTTAGGTACCCAGACCCTACCTCTCACTAGGAGGAGTATTAAAGAATTTATAAACATATTTAATGTGCCATAGTCCGTTCTAGAGAGCGGCTACTATATACCATGTTACTGTGCCGTGAGATTGTGGCTCCGTATATTTCGGAAATTTTTAGACAGAAGGTGAAAATTTACATTAAAAATATTAAATCTCCTGATTTTTAAATATTGGCAACTAATTCAAATTTTCTGAAAAACCTGTGCCAGACAGACACGCACATTTGCAAATACTGCTCACGCCCACCTTCCTTCAAGCACTAACTAAAATCCTTACAAAGACGTTTTAAGAAAATACTGACATGTATTTGGAAATATTTGCCTACAGCGGAAATTAAGATCTTAAGAGCTTTTTACCATGTTTGACAACAGGTTTTTACTGAAAACATATTAGTAGGTAAATAAAGGATCTTTCTACATAACTATCATGACCCATGAGAAACTGAATGTCTCCTCGTGTGAGAATTCCCTTCTCCCATTTCTATCCTGGCCAAATCACAGCTTGATGGAAAGTATAGTGATTTTCATTTCTTGTTGAATTTGACTGAGAACCAGAAACACAAGACGATGAGGGAGGTACTGACTGAACGCCCCGAAGGAAAGAGAAACAAAGAGACGCCCAGAAACTAAATTAGAAGTCACTGATATAAACAGTCCGAGCTCCACATTAGGACTTCTTAAACTTTAGTGACCGAATCACCTTCTGACTCTGAAGTAAGGAGCGCCCCAAGACAGAATACTGAATCAATACTCTAGATGATTCTGATGTAGGAGGCCCCTGAGCCACAGTGCTCGTACTCAGTCACAGAGATAGGTTTTCGAGAGCAAAACTGGGTGCAGCTATGGTATGAATCATGCCTCCCTTAATGAGTGGATGGTGGCTGTCGCCGTGATGGAGCCGAGAGAACAATGTGTATGGTGGGCTGCGTATCCCCGACTCGGTGAGAAAAATGTTCTAGGAGCAGGACATAGCATTTCCAATCCTAATTTTGCCTTAATTAGCTAAATGAGCTCAGGGAAATCATTTTCCCTCTCATGGCCTCAGTTTCCTCTTCTGCAAGACGAGGAGGGCTGGCCTGGGGTCTGAGGGCAAGTGGAACTGCCTACGTCTTGTGCAGTTGCAGTTTTAATGATGAGCCCGGCCCAGCCTCCCAGTTCTCTTCTGCCCGGCCACTTCCAACACACAGGATAACACACGGGTTGAAAACAACTTTTTAGCCCTGAAAGAGGATCTCTGTGGTCTCTTCCTGCTTATGTGGCTGTAAAGTCAGGTGAGAGGAGAGCATAAAAAGTAGTTTTGGAAGAGGGAAAATAATTTTGGGGGGCAGGAGCTGTACAGAAATGGCAACCTGAAATCTGAGATGGGTGGGGGTGTCAAATAGTCTACCAGTCAATCCCAGGGCCGTTCTGGTCATCAAGGGGATGGAGGTCTTGGAGTAGTTTCACTAGCAAATCCCAGCAGCTAGACCCTAGGATAATCGGCAGGAGGGGCAGGGCTGGGATCAGTGTGAGCAAAATTGCATCTGCACATACATGAACCTAGGACTGCTTTTCCCCTTAGGTTTTGCACCAGGCACCTCCGTGGCTTCACCTCACCTGTCACACTGAATTAGGACAATGGAGTTGCATACTTGCTGTGAAGCTGTCTTCTCTACCACAGACCCCTTGGGTGGGGTGGGAGTGGGTCATGTGGAAGAGGAAATGCAGACAGGTCAAGCTAACCTAGGCCAGAACTTCCACAGACTGAATTTACTGAAGGGCATTTGATGGAAAGGGCAAAGGTTTCAGATCTCTGTGGGTTAGCTGTGCAACGCTGTCAAGTCTGTTTCCCATCTAGTCGATGGGAATAAGATCATCTTCTTACTAGGGATGTTATGAAGACGAGGAATATATACAGGGTACCTGAAACATAGTATTTAGTCATTACATGGAAATTCTTTCCTTCTTTCCAGCCTCCAGTCTGCCTTGAGTGGCTGTTAGGAAATGAAGCAAGCTAGGGACAGCATCCTTCATGCCCAAAATGGATGTGAAAATCCATGTCCTTGTGCAGAGGAAGCCTGGCAGGTCTTTACACACATTGTTGATGTTCTGACTCACAGTTGCTTTTTCTTTTAAATCCTCCCATCCTGCTCGGGTTGGACCAAATGTGGGAAGGTTAAAACTACAATGCCAGGATCTCGCCCACCAGGAAAAAATCTCCCGGTGCTGTTTGGAGCCAAAGTTCCAGGAAAATAATATTACAAATTCTTGTGTCATACGCTTGCTTAGTAAGAATTATAGCTATCATTCATTTAAATGATTAGTATATGCTTGGCCCAGTTCTAAGCACTTACAAACAATATCTAAGTAGCCCTTTCAATACTATAAGTGGTACATATGGCTATTCCCAATTTATAGATGAGAAAATAGGGCCTAATGTGGCTCGTAAACTGTAGAAATGGGATAGGAACCAGATCTTTTCCTGAGTTCTTAAATGCTATTTACTACTGAATATGCCATCATTCTGGAAACACAAATAACACAAGAGAAGTTCATTGCTCTCAGAGTCTAGAGATGCAGAAAACAGCCAGCACTCACACGTGAAAAAGAATAGTGCAACAAGGTGTGGTGCACTATTGTGGTTCAGTATAAATTTCTAAAATATACTGAGCCACAATCTCACGGCACAGTAACATGGTATATAGTAGCCGCTTTCTAGAACAGACTATGGCACATCAAATATGTTTATAAATTCTTTAATACTCCTCTTAGTGAGAGGTAGGGTCTGGGTACCTAAATCTGGCAAGGCCCAGTGACTGCTCTGACCAGTAAAAACTAGACAGTAAGTTCCTGGGGGAGGGGGCGGGGACCTTTGTTTCTTCTTCTTCCTCTTTTTTTTAATATTCCTATTTTCCAGTGCAATTAATGGCTCTTAGTATGAGCTCAATCATTGCGTGTTGGACATGTAAGCAAATAAAATGACAAGTGCTAATAAGGTGTCTGCTACAGACAGAGATGTTGGTGGGAATTCAAGGTCCAGGGAGGTCCACAGGGGTCCAAGGAAGAAGGCCAGCTTCATTGAGGACAGAATGGGGCGTGAGCTAGGATTTGGAGAGGTCAAAAGAGCCCGGAGACAGAAGACACGCATCAGTGGAGGCATGATGCGGCGCACACATGAAGGGCTGAGACAGGGAGGAGAACGAACTGCTTAGAGAATTATCTGTCCGCTAGTCACCGTGGCCAGGAGCCAGCTAAACCGCTAATAATTGGTGGTGGGTTCTTGGCGGAGACTGGCCGTTATCTGGAAACAGGTCTACACGGGCTGTGTGAACAAGGTCAAGGGAAACAGGTCAGGCCAGTCTAGACAATAATGCCTGGAAGTAAACTGGAGCGGACTAGACTGCAGGAAGTGTGGGTCCGCACCCATGGTAGAGGAGATGCAAACACAACTTTCGGTAGCTGTGGAAAACCTAAAAGGAGGACAAGTCAGCGGTGAAGACTGTGGAGGAAGAGGAATGCCAGGAGAGGTACTCGCCACGTCTCCACTTGGTTTTTCATGCACCATGGCAGTCTCCCTGCTCTCGGGAGACTCCTGGTGCATCTGTTTATTCTGTAAAATGAACTCAGAAAAATCACATTTATGAAGGGATAAACCATAGGCTCAGCCATGAGACTCAAAAAGCCTAGAGTCTCTTTAGTAGGGTTGTCTAACTAGATATGTTAGAAATTTATACGAACATATGTAATTTGATGTATTTTCATATAAATGATAATATAGTATTATGTAAATTTACATAAGTAATTTCACCCTAGGCTAAAGAGCTAGGTCTAAAAATGGAAGAACATAAAAGATGGCTCTATCTTAAGGCTACTGGTTCCATCCTTATCGTTCCCACCCAATCATCTAAAAGAACAATGAAATTACACCAGTGAGTTCTGCTCTGCCAGTCTGTATTTAATCTGTGTCCCAGCCAGGAGGAAAACTGTTGCTTGGTAATGATCTCCACGCAGACCTTAGGAACCCTAACATTTTTCACTCAAAAGCCCGGAGTGGTGATGTGGGGTGATCTCTGCCTCTAACGCGTGGGAGTGAACAGCTCATCACTGCCTACACGGTATGCTGTTGAATCCCAGTCACCCATGAGAGGCCAAAAGGCATCGTAAAGAAAAGGCATTGTAAAGAAAATGGGGTCCCTAAGAACACTCCCAGGTGTGTGACTTACTAGGAGGACTGACAGGACTCAGCATACAGCTGTACTCACAGCTAAGACGCATTACAGCTAATGGATACAGAGCAAGATCAGTAAAGGGAAAAGAAGGCACACGAGGAAGAGTCCCAAGGACGCCAGGCACGCGCTTCCAAGAGCGCCCTCCCAATCCCGTCACACAGGATGTGTTCGCTTTCTCTAGTAGTGAGTAGTGACAACACCTGGGAAATGATGTCTACCAGGAACACTCGTCAGCAACTCACTGCCCAGGGTTTTCACTGGGGACTGATCACACAGGCATCCTCTGCCTAGCGGGTACCCCAAGTCCAGACTCCCAGAAGGAAAGCAGGTGTTTAGCATAAATGACTCTGTGTTGTTTAGGTCCATGAGCCATTCCGATCACGGAGTGAGGGGTGGGAACCCTCCTGAAATCCAAGTTTTGGACACCTGCGGCGGCCGAGCTGGCAAGCAGGACCTTCTAAGAAAAGTGGTCTCATGTCTGCTGTGTCAATGTTTTCTATGCAATGGCCTAATAAGTCCAGCAAGCCCTGTATACCACGACCACTTTCTGGAGATTAATAACACAGGTTTGCATATTAAAGGCTTTGAGAAGTACTGCAATATAAAAGACTTTTATTATTTTTTTTAAAATAAAACCATTTCCTAAACTCATTTAACAATTGTCTTTTTTTTTAAAAAAAATAGAATACTTACTCCATCCTTTTGGTTACTGGCATTCTACAGAATACCATTTGGGAAATCCTGAACTAAATATATGAACTTGCATCACTTCCCTGGACTCAGCTTTCACCATTTATGAAATATACCAATGACAATAGCTGGCACATATATTGCTATTACTGTGTTAGGAACTTTTTACACAATAACTCATTAGCTCAGTAAGAGGTTGGACTAGGTAACCTCTAAGTATGTCAAACAGCACAGTAGAGGGTTAAGAGTGCAGATAACTGCATTAGACTGTCTGAGCTAGTGTCCTGCCTTTGCTGGTATCAGTTCTAAGACAATTTTCTTAACCATGAGGTACCTCCGTTTACTCATCTGAAAAATGAGAACAGTACATAGTACACAGCAAATGTTATCAATGTGCTTGTTGAATTCTTCTTCTTCTTTTTTTTTTTTCTTATGAAGTAAATGAAGTTTGTTCTGGCTCAAACAGTTTGGATCCTTTGCTCTATGCCATGAATCATGGTGAAGCACAGGCAACAGACTCTTGTGTCTTCAAAGCCTATGGGATGGGATCGTCAGATGAGGGAACCAGAGCAGCCCCAGATGGAGTTCACGCCAGGGACCTGGAAGCCTTGACACCCAAGGCCAGTCAAAGCCAGTGCCCAACTCCAGGAAGTAAATGCAGACGTCACAGGCCAAGAGGCGCTATTCATTTTCTGGAAGTCTAGGACCAAGGCCAACAACAGAAGCAACCTGCTTTTGACTGTAAATAGAGCAAGAGTCTAAACAATCTTCAATTAAACCTGGCAATTTTATCCATGTGCTGGATGAAAGGCAACTCGCAAGGAAATCCCCTCCGAATCAAGACTCCCACGGATCTACATGGTAGAACAAAGACCAGGGAACGACGCCAAATTGAAAAATGACAAACTGTCACCAGGAAGAAGCCAATTTTGAATATGCCTCAACACTTTTTCTTTATCCTACCTCAAGCTATCTCCATTTGAGGAATGTTCTGTAGAACTGAGTAATCCTTCATTGAGATATATGAAGAGTCAGCAGTGTCATCCTGTTAAATGAAAGACAGTGACATCTTTTGTAGTGTGGAGACAGATACAGGCTGGTGTAAAAGGTGAGTCTGTGTAAAAGACTCCTTGGTGCAACCAGGGTGTGATAAAACAGTTGCTTGAACAAAGAATTTTACAAGGGCTTGGTGAAGAAATTGGGTTGCTATCTCCTTGAGACAATGCTAGGTTTTTCATATTCATAATCGTTCTTACAGATGATTCTTTGTGGCTGTTTTCCTAGGATTCATCTCTTTTTTGAAGTCAGGATCTAGAATATTCCACATACTTCATTGTGCCACGCCTATCTATCCCTAACAAATATTGGCTGGGTGCTTGGCGCATAGTATATGCTCAATAAATGTGTGTTGAATAAATGAAGTCATTTGTCCATGGATACGTCTGCTTTACATATCCAACGGCTGCCTCTTTACCTAGCGACATTTGATGTGTCAAAGCCTCCTACCCTCCAGCAATATGGATTCTCAAAGGACATGGCACTTTGTGGCTAATAATAAGAGCTGCCTTTGTGGGAGGCCTTACTTTGTTTCAGGCCCTACTCCAGGACCTTTAAATGTATCAGCTCTTTACTCCACACGACCACCTACAAGGTAGGTCCTTTTATTCCCTTCACTTTTACAGGTACAGAGCAATGAAGCCTAGAGAAGAAAGAACTTGCCCAGGGTTCCACAGCTAGGAGGTAGCCGATGCCTCTTCTCTAGCTGCCTCAGTCATAGTATCATAGTATTGACCACATTGTGTTGGGCTTCTCGTGGCCCCAGGCTAGCACACTGTCATGGGCCAGTGAATGGCCCATGACAGTGTGCTAGCCTGGGGCCTTACTGGGATGAGGCAGGGCGGTTCCTCATGTAATTCCTCAAATGATCAATAGAGCAGATTGAATAACGCATAATGACCCAACTCAAACATTGAAAAAATAAAACCAAGGGTTTTGGGGTCTGACAGACCCGGGTCAAGCTCCAGCCTCCCTAAACTCTAACATTGTCACCTTGGCCATGTCGATTCATTCTTTCCAATCTCGGTTTCCCCCCTATGAAATGGGAATTACGGAACCTACTTGTGGTGTTTGTTGTTGAAGAATGTGAACTGCTTACCCGGCACAGAGATTAATTATAATAATAGTCATTTAAAGGTTTGTTTGATAACCGTACTGCCTAAGATCTGCCTGAGGCCTAGTGGGTGTTCTACACAAATGTCTATGAGATGAATGAATATATATGTCTCAATTTGGAGATCCAATGCAATAAGACCCACACAGAAAGGCTAACCGTAATTTTGGTTGCCTCAAAACAGATCTTGTTTCCAGGATGTAAGCTTCATAAAAAATGTGTAAGTTGGTGTCTAGACCACAACACAGTAGATTCTTAAATGCGGTACCAAAATAGCCATATTCATTATGGGAAACCTGCCTGCCTCTTACCGGCTAGTCCTTCCCTGTTTTACTTATCTTGGTGTCATTCCCAGTGCTGATATTTTACTTTGATCACATCCCGCCATCTCCCTGACACATCTCTGTGACAATCTCTTAAGTCAAGAACACAAAACTGCTCTTTCTTGCCATGCAGGAAAAGAAGTGTTCAAAACTTACTTTTTCCACAACGCCATCTTTATGAACTATATGCTTCTTTCTCTAAATACTAATGCAGACAAAAAAAAAAAAAGATAATTTGGTAAATTTGTATCTGTCACTGATTAAGTACAATGAAAAAATCAACTACATAGCAACGATAGTCAACACCTTTTAGGGTGTCTGCTGCCTCACAAGGATAGCAAGGAAGACACGTTACAACCCTGCCACTGCCTGTTGATGTTTGGAGCAAAGCTGGGCCAGTCAGAGTTCCTGTCCAGGGAAAATGGAATCAGGATGAGGAGGGGTAGAAAATAATTGGGAGCAGAAAGATGAGACACTGAGAAAGCACTTGAGAGAGGTCTGGCATCTCTAGCCATCGTTAATAAGGGGTGAAAGGCCATCTGCCATTCTGTGACTTGAGTCACAGAGATACAGTGTATAGGGAATGAAGCAGATAGAAAATGAGAAATAAGTATGAGAGAGGGAGTAGACTGTTGTGTGGATTCTTGCTGGTTTTCTAGTTCACAATCGTATTTCTTCTTGAGGTCCTGCTGTCTCTTTGCTCAGAAGCCCTGTTGAAGACTCCTTCTGTTTGTGTATCAGGAATAATCCCCACCAAGCTCCATTTTTTCCTGAAGCTACCTTCGGATTCCTGTTATTTGGAACCACAAGAATCCTAACTTACCCAATGGCAAAACCATAATTACAATTAGGCTTATCAACGATAATCCTTATATGCATTCAATACTGTGCACATTTACAAACCACTTATTATTATTAATATCTACTACATGCAAGTCCTAGAGTAATGCTGCTGAAGCAGCCATCCAAGAACTAATAATTGCATAGCAGCTGGAGGTTAAAAAGCAAGCCAGGGAGAAAGAGTGGATTTGCCGAAATGATAACTAATATGAGAAGTCATCAAATCACTGGCAATGATTCTGTCTACATGAGCCCATCAAGGCCAGATGATTGTACATCAGTAAGACAGTAGGGAGAACTGTTTCTCTTATCATGAAAGAATAAAACAACGAAACAGATGGATTGATGTTTTTAAAATGAAGATTACAAGAGTACAAAAAAACAGGTGGTTAAAAAAACGGCAACCACCTCCACGGTTCCTAAGAAATGTGCTTCATTCTTACAGATGCCAATAAAGCATTATGCAACTGTCAATTTAATAATGGAAATGCCACCAGAGATTCATATGTAACAGAAATCAAACATAACCGACAACAGGGAAAGGGTGCTGGTGGGGATCTGAATTAGTGAACCGTGTTTGAGAAAATGATTGAGGCAATAAAAAGATCAATAGGAAACCAGGCTATTCTCCAGGACCTAAGGGTTTCTCAGCGGACTATTTTAAAAGAAGAGCATTTTACCGACTCATCCCATTTTTAATGCACTAAGAAATGTAGTTCAGGTGCCTGTCATCACTGCAGAAATGGGAACGAATGGGACTTGAGCTAACTGTAGATTTAGTAGATGACTATGAAAAAGAAACCTGGTCACATACCACTCTCTACTCAGTATAGCCCTGAGACACATCAAGAACAACACAAACACTGTTCCAGATCAGAAAAACACAGCAATTATGATGCTTTAGAAAATTTGGAAAAACCAAGAGAGAGCCAAGAAAATAAAAAGCACCCTTAAACCACCATCCAGAGATGTCACTGTTAAAATTTTGGTATGTTTCTCTCCACTTTTTTTTTTCTGTGAGTGTGAATAATATACACTCTTATTTTACTGTATATATACCATTTAAAAATAACATTCTGATCTTCCTGTATATGTTGTTTTTATATTTCTCTTTTCACTTAGTATCTAGCAAGGATTTTCTCCTGTCATTGCATATAATTTCATTGCTATACCACATTCAATTGCATGGTTTTGTCATAATTTAACCAACATATTACATATTTATGTGGTTCCAATTTTATTATTTGCTATGGACTAAATGTTTGTGTCTTCCCAAAATTCATATGCTGAAGCCCTAATTCCTTATGAGATGGTATTAGGAAGTGGGGCCTTAGGCGGGTAATTAGGCCATGGGTGGAGCCCTCAAGAATGGGATTAGTACCCTTATAAGAGATGAAAGAGCTTGCTTTTTCTCTCTCTCCACCACGTGAACACACAATGAGGAGGTAACTTTCTGCAAACCACGACAAGTTTTCACTAGGAACCTAACCAGCTAGCAGCTCGATCTTGAACTTCCCACTCTCTAGAACCACGAAAAATAAATTTCTGTTGTTTAAGCTGCCCAGTCTATGGTATTTTTGTTCTAGTTGCCTGAAGTAAGACACTATTTTTTTAAACATTGAAAAAAGAGAGTTGTTTATTTCTACTTCCTTTCTCTGTCCCTTCCCCATGGTCCAGTCTTACCTTTTCTGTCCAGCTCTGCTAAGAGAGGCTGAACCATGAGGACTGCATTGCTGCCATGCCTTGCCATCTAACGTCTGGTTGTGTTTACCTAGTGACAGGCAGCAGTGGGAGGCAGCAGGTGAGAGGTCTGGCTCTTCTCTCATTCCTTCCCTGCTCGAACCTGATGGTTCTGGCACTGGTTACACCTGTCTGATATGGTTCCTCCTGTCAGCTGACCCCTGTTCCACAGCTCCCATGCTCCGCGGACTCTGTTACCACAGTCCTTCCCTCAGGTTTATGCTGTTGTTGGTCCCTGGGTGACTCAACAACTCTCATGGGTTCCTCTGACTTCTAAGTAATGGTTCTTTCAAATGACCTTCAGTTTCCCATTTGATTTGTATCGAAAGTGTCAATGAACAACTTGTACATTACATGGTTTAACTCTGGGAATCATTTATTTATAAAAAGTATAACAAAATCAATATTGTGTAACCTCTATTCCAAATAACAGGAGGCTTAATGCAAGTAAAATACTCACACCGAACTTGTGAAACAGAGGAGTGGTCTAGACTCTAGGAACTTCGTCCCTGACACTTTCAGAAAGTCTCACTCATCTAACTTCTCTCATTTCCCTTCCATCTGCAATGTCCACAAACCACACACTTCCCCATGCCTTGCAGGCTTTGTTCATGCTGTTACCAAGGAAGGAGTGGTCCTTTAGTTTCCTCCCTATATCCAAGCTCAAGCTAAAGTCCTCCTTTCTTCCTGAATTCTTGGAGCCTAAACCCATCTCTCTTTAGAATTACTGGAGCTGTGCCGTGCAGTATAATAGTCACCAGCCACATATGGCTACTTAAATTCAAATTAAATTATAAATTCAGTCCCTCAGTCATACTAAGCACATTTCAGGTACTCAATAGCTACATGTGCTCAAGCTAAAATATGTAACAGCACAGAGATAGAATATTTCCATAATTTCAGAAAGTTATATTGGACAGAGATGTTCTAGAGCACTTAATTTTGTGTGACTCCAATGAATATTAAGTCATAAATACTCTTGTAATTTTCTCCAGTTGCGGAGTCGAGGTACAACGGTCCAAACAGTGCTGGGCACACAGGAGATACTCAGTAAATATGCTTGATGACCTGGTTAATGACCATGACTATTTGTCAGTTGAACATTAAAACACAAAGACCTATTAATAACTGAAGAAAGGGTATAGCGAGAGTATAGACTGGACGATTTGGAGGTAGTGGTGGTTGAGAGTCTTCTAGTACCCACAAGAATAAAGGTAAAAACTCTGTGTCCTATAAAATGTCTTCCTTATGTACTTAAATAATCTAAAATACTAGGAATGATTCTTTAACAAGCTACATATCTTGATCAAATAAAATCATCAAAAGGACCTAAAGGTACGTGTATAGAAGCTTCTATACCATCCTTTAGACTTGCTCACAGACAATGAAAAACTGTCTTTAGGTATTCCTACTCTTCTGACTGTGATTCTGGTTGACAAAGAAACTGGCCTGTGTCAGAAGCAATTTCATGGAAGTGATAAAGCTATATATCTCATACAGTGCCCTCTCTCATCTCGCTGGCTTGAGGTGATTGCAGAATTTTAACAAAAATTCACTGTGTGACTTATTGGAATAGCCTTATAAAACATATAGTTCAGCCTTATACTAATCTCAGGAAAGGATGTGTTCTTAGATGTGGATCCACTTCCTATCCACCATTTATTCAGATCTGTGCTAATAATCACTTTGCAAAACTCTCTCTTTTAATCCTCACAGCAACTCTGTGAGCTAGGTATTTTTGTCCTCATTTTACAGTAGAAAAAAAACCTTACTTTCAGAGAGAATATGTCATTTGCCTGAGGTTAAGTAGGTAGTGAGGGGCAGACAGAGCTGGGGTAACAACTTAGATGCTTGAACTCTGAAGATCATGCTTTGTGTCATTCTGTGATAGTTTATCTTAATATTGACAAAAGTAATGCTGGGGATGAGGAGCCGACCAGGACAGGAAATGCCATAAAGCCTCACCATGATCTCTTTCCTCAGTACAGCTTCTTGTCCCACTCAGGTCACTTCCGATATTCATCTGAACAGACCTTCATCAGGAGAGACTAGTGA
Source organism: Pteropus medius (assembly GCF_902729225.1). Taxonomy (NCBI): domain Eukaryota; kingdom Metazoa; phylum Chordata; class Mammalia; order Chiroptera; family Pteropodidae; genus Pteropus; species Pteropus medius. Next base: position 7,677,288 of record NW_024354502.1, on the reverse strand, counting down.
TACACACACGTGCCGATGGACGAGGCTCAGTGAAGGAAATGCACACAGGACTCTATAAGCCTGTCCATCTAGCTCTCTTATTTGACAGAAAATAAGACTTAATGTGTGTAAAGGTCAGGAAATGTTTAGTGGTCAAGTGACTGGACCACCCTCACGGCCTACATATATGCTGATAATTCCTAAATTTACATGTTCTGTGCCAATCTCTATTGGCGTTCCATGCTCAAGACACTTGACTGCTTTCTTTAATGACTCTAAGGGACCTCAAACTAACATGTTACAACTGGCCTCTTCATTTCCCAGTCAAAGCTCAGCCTCACACTCCCCTTCCGGGCTCCTCAGGTTCCTTCGCCCAGGTAGCAGCTCAGGCCAGGAACCCGGACTCCGTCCTGATTCTCTCTCTCCTGGCCACATCCAATCCATCATCACGCCCTGCTGCTTCCACCTGCAAACGGATTCATCCCCATTCAGCTCAGTGGCCACCACCTAGTTCGATTTCTGCAAAAGTCACCGTCTGGCCTCCCCAGTCCCAACCCTGCCCTCGTCTAATCCACTCTCCACGTAGCTGCCAGCATAATTTCTTAAAAATATAAATGAGATCTCATCACTCCTCTGCTTCAAATCCTTTAATAACCTCTCATTACACTTACTGAGACCCTAATCCAAATCCTTCATGTGGCTTCGAGGCCCTGCAGGATCTGGCCTTGGCTGTGTCCAGGACACATGATTCTCCCTTGAGCTCTGCGGTCCAACCTGTGGTCTTTGTTTAGTTCCTAGATAATTCTAAACTCTTTTGTGCCTCAGAGTTTAGCACATGGTTTCCCAACTGCATGCTTGCTCTTCCCCTACTCTTCACCTGGCAACCCTCTTTTCTCCTTCTTGTTTCAACTTAAATGTCATTCCAATTCCCCAGTTAGAACCTCTCGTTCCATTTTATATTTTTCCTTCATTACCCTTAACATTTTATCGTGTGTACGTGTGTGTATATGCATACGCATATGCATACCTCATTTCCTATGAGTAGGACCCTAGAAAGGGATGTGCCAATGAACAGTGCTGCAAGGGGCAGTGCATTATGGCCCCTTCAGAGATACCTCCCTGTAACTGGACAATGGTAGTCACTCTTCCAAATCTCACAAAGTTTCATGTACCTCTCATCATAGATTTTTTCCAACAACTGGTGGCCAATTTGGGGATATTCATGTTGGCTTTCATTAGTCCAGATAATTTCTAATATCCTGCTTACCTCTATCCTCTGCTTCTTTGAAAGCAATTTGAGTCTTTATAGAAAGCAAAAGTGAAACCCTGAAAGCAAATTTGATTCTCTATAGAACCTGAATTTTTATAGCAGTAATTACTTACTTTTTTTTTTTTTTTTTTGGTTTCTTTGCTGTAGTTCCAACACACTTCCTAGCAAGCCTTTTCTTTCTGCCATTATAGTCAAAACTGGTCACCAGATGACAAAATTGATGGCGGGAAGAGAGGCCAGAACAGAATAAATATAAGCAAGGGAGCACAATCGGCTCAAGATATTAGGACAGACTGTTGATTGGCTGAGCATGTTCCAGCAGTATACCGATGCTCGTGGGCTGAAATTGTATCCTAAGTGTGCTGTACCAGCCTGCTGGACGGGAGGGTATGGGAGAGCTCGAAGAATGGATAAAACATAGGTTAACATATACTATGTTGGACAGATACAGGTACAAAACAATTTTTGAAAAGAAAATATTAAGAAAGTAGTCACAATAAAGCAGTGCTGCAAGGCATGGCATTAAATGAGACGTGACTATATTTATACATTTCTTTTTAACGTCCATCTCTCTTCTAGGTTCTAAAATCAGTTAGGAAGAGGACCATTTCTATTGTGTTCCCAACTGTAACTCTCCTGGCATGCACCTTGGCACAAAGCAATGATGAAATTTATCCACAGTGTAGCCAGGGTTATAGCAACACAATTAGCATGGTGTCTAAGAGCACGGGCTTTGGAGAGAGCCTGCGTTCAAATCTTTGTTCCATCACTTCTTAAACTGCATGGTCTGATTCAAGTTTCTTATTTTTTTTTGTGTCTCAGTTTTATCTGCCCCATAGGGATAATAATAGCCTGTGCCTCATAGGGTTGTTGTAAAATTAAGATGACAATGCAAATAGAGGGCTTAGAACAGTGTTGATACATAACAAACAAAATTAATTACAGTGATTATTACTGTTTTTGCTAGTCAACCTGGCCTCATGTAGGGCCAAGTATTCTGAGTCTATGAACCCAATTTTGATATGTCTTAAAAGTCTAAATATCTGGAATACTCATTGGGCTGAAGGATCCTTGAAGGCAGGAACTGTCTTGAGCTTATACAGTATCTTGCATTTAATTGGTGCTCAGTAAATGTTTCTCCCATTGAATACTCTATAATCCGCCTTTATAAGATCCGGGATGGAGCTCCTAGGTTGAAGCCATTCTCCTACCTGTGGAGACACTGAATCACCCTTTCCTCTCCACCTGGGTGGTGGGATTTCAGCCAGAGTCAACACTTTCAACATCAGCATCAAGGGGTAAACAGGTCAATTCTTTTTTCAATCTTTTCTTGCTAAGCCCAGGGCTTGAATGGGATAGAGTCTCTGGAGTCGAAGTAATAATTATTTCAATTATCTTTACTCTCACAACACTTAGTGCCTACCAGGAGTTATTTGAAGGATGAGGACACCCAAGTACCACTGGCAGTTCCTAACCCCAGTGTGGGTTCACCCAAGGGACCAATAACTCCCAGAAGAACCGTCTCTTACAACAGAAGCTGCCAAGCTGTCATAATTTTAACTCTTATTAAGTTCCAAGGAAGACAACAAAAGGATGACTTAAAGATTAAAATTGTGTCTATTTATGGAGTAACTCATTAAGCTGTTGGAAACTCAACCTTCAAGCCCTTGAAACCCAGTTTTGTCGCTAGACCATTGAAGGTTAAAAAAACAAAAAAAACAAAACTAAACAGATGAAGTCAAAAGCTCGCTTATGCTACAAGGGGAAATTCCAGTGTGTGTATGAAGGACCTGGTTTTTCAGCACAGCACGTCAGAGCTGCTCTTTGCATACGCAGGGATTTTGCCGCAAAGGATGGGTAATTAAGGAGTTCATACGTGTGGCTGTGAAATCACCAGAAAGTCTAAATAAAAGTCTACCTATGCTGGGTGGGCATCAGTGCCCATTTCCACCCTTTCAATAAGACAGAGAACTACTTTAACTGCACTTGTTATTTTTTTTCCCCGAAAAGAATTCAAGGTAACATTTACCTCTTTCAGTATGTGTTCTGGAAGGTCAGGGCAGAACTCTTAAGCAGCACGGTGTCAGCCTTCTGGAATGGGAACGTGACTCACTCATGCCAAGAAGACTTTGGTGAATGTCTTGTGCCTAGCCTACTTGTCAATTTCAAGGACTGCATGTTTATCGCTGAGTCTCGTTATCCAGCCCGACACATAGTAGGTACTCTATAAAAATTTTGTATGAATGAATAAGTATGTTTTTTCATTTTAATGTCCTAAACCGCCTATATTATAATGCTAGACATAGACCATACTCAATAAGTAATCTTTCAAAAATCTGAAGGGAAAGATTGGGTAGAATTGAAACCTCACACCATCATTTACTATTTTAAAAAGGCAAGTAAAGACACACGGGTGATTAAAATATTACCTTTGATACTTTCTTAAAGTCATAAGGGGTCGGGGTGATAGTATCACCTACTTTCTTGCTCTGGCGCACACAAGTACACGTGTGTGCACAGACATCTTCAAACACGTATTCTCATATATGCCTAGATAACATCTACACAAGAAGACAACCATTTGCACATTTGTTAATCACGGCTTTGTTTATATAGCCCTTCTATAAGGAGAATCGTGGTTTGAGCCTTTTAAACTCATGTAAGAGGCATTTTTCAGTTCATTCTGTGAGCAAACATGATGAGCCCAAGTCCCTGCTAAGAAATTCAAGCCTAGAGAACTCGATAAATAAGTATAAATGAATCGTCTGACTGAGTGACATTTTCATTTAATTAAAGCAGAAAACCAGCTCTAAAACAAATGATTACCCCTGACAATGAAGCAGACACTGGTCCTTAATTAATAAATTTCTAATAGTTCTTCTCCAGGCTGAGAGGAGTCTTTACTGAAGGAGTACATTGAGGAGGAGAGGAGAAGTCAGGCAGACTCGGAGAAAGAAAGGGAGAGGAAGCACAAAAGATAATGCATATTTAAACTTTTAAAAATAGAAAGAAAATTAGAGACCATTTATTTATGCCTTAATACATGCCAAATCCTGCCAGACCAAAATTATCATAGCAAAGCTCCTGTTTAACAAAACAAATACCCAAGTCTCAGGAGAGGATCAATTTAAAAAGAAAACAAAACAAAATGAATTTAGGTCAACACAATTTCTTCTGCTATTATTTTATTTCATCCTCCTTTCCATGGTGTGGTCTGAATTTTAGGGACACAGATGACAAGAGAAAAATCAAATTTCTGGATACTTAAAAGGACAAATATCCACATATGTAGTTTACAGTAAACACAAATCACGAAAACTAAACTACCTGAAAGAAATGGGACGAACTGTAATAAAAATATATACTCAAATGTTTCTCATATATTTTCAGACTCTTCATCGATGTTTAGTAGTTTTCAGTGCTACACATCTGTTTCACTTTTCTGATATCACGTGGAAAGAGTGAGCCTTCAGATGTGTAAATCAAAGCCACATCACCTCTTACACAGCAGACTCTTGAAACCTTTGAGGTCACTGTTAATAATTTTCTGTGCACTCATTTATGCCGAATCAATTTCAATTACATCAATTAAAATGGCAACTAGCGAAATGTCATGTCATTGATCTAACAAGATGAAGATTACTCAGAATGTTTGGGGGCATCGGGAAATGCTAAGCTGGCACCTCTGCTTCATTAGGATGTCAAGTTGGGAGGTAAACAAATTTGATTTCTTGGTGCCCTAATATCTCAGGTATGGAGGAAGCAGCTCAGAAAAACCATATACCTCTCATTCTTAGCAGCCCCAAATAATGGAAAATGAAGGATGGAGAACGATAACTATGTGCGATAAGCAAGCTGCTAAGAGAGATCTTAATATTTATTGTTCCTTCATCTATCACTACAGGTTGCCTAGTCTCATGAGTTGACTCCTCTCCATCCCCACTTGCCACTACCCTCACTCAGGTTGTCATCCTTCCCTGCTGTAGATTAATGCAACAGCTTCCTAACTAGAAGTCTGTCCTGTCTTATCCTTCTCCAGTGCATCTTCTTATCTTTTATTATACAAATCTGATTAGTAAAGTCTTTGGTTCAAAACCTTTCAGTGGCTTCCCACAGTCTTTAAGGAACTTTAAATTCCTTAAAAAGAGCAGGCAAACAAAGCATTCACTTTACCACTGGGCCCCTCTCTTCCCTTTCCAGCCTGTATTTCTATCTTCTTCCTCCCCTTCTCATTCTCCCATGGCCCTCTCTGCTAGCCTTCTTTATATCCCTAGAAGGCACCAAGCCTCCTCTTCTTTCTTGGCTTCAGACCAGGCTCTTCCTCTAACTGGGGCATTTTTCTTTCTATAGTCCCCAAGCCCTACCTGCCCCAGTTAATACCTCTTCCTCTTTTAGATCTTAGCTTCCTGAGGGAGATTTTCCTGATCTCTCCCAGTCAGGGAAGCCCCACTGCTTACTCACTCCCCAAAGGATAATTAACATCCTCTCTCTCTGTATCATTCATCATGTTACTATGATTCTTTGTTTGATGAGTCTCTTCCCCATTAAAATGTAAATTCCATATTTCTGAGAACCATGTCCATCTTGCTTTCTGAATTTTACCAACACCCAGGAAAGGCTTGACATACAGCAGAAACTCAGTGAATACACGGTTTTTAGTAAACATACTTTTATGACATGGTTTACCTATCTAAGGTTCTTACTGTCTTGGCAATTTTATATTTGATGACTGAAGAGAAAATAAACACACACTGTTAATTATAACACCTGGCTTGATTCAGTGGTCACTTACTCTTTAAACCTTTCCTGACACATTCCTTCTGGATTGGATGCCATTCCTACACGATCCTAGAATTCTATGTTTATCTCTGTCATTCCTCACGTCTTATTCATTTGACTTCAAGGGCATGGATTGTCATGTTTATCCCTAACGCATAGGCTATAGTGCTGGGTACATGGTAGGATCTCAATGATGTATTTTCGATGAATTACTGAATGAATGACTGTGTAATTACTATTACACATGGATTAAAAAAAAAAAAAAAGCTCGGTACTAGGAATGAAGGGGTTATTTCAGAGAAGAACAGATGATGTTAATTCCTGGCAAGGGCACAAGACTAGGACGTGCACAGAGCAGTCTACGTGTGTGGTGCTTCCTGGATACAGGAGAACCTGCACTGTGCAGTGCTTTACTCCAGGCACTGAGAACTGGGGCTCCAAAGACAAAGGCCACAGAGAATGAAGCTAATATACAGTACTAGAAACAGATATTCTAAAGCACATAGATGACATATTTTTCTGTCTTCTCAGAAAAGCCAAACCGGCTCAGTATACCCCTGAAAATGATTCTGATTTTCTCTCATTTAGTCTATAGTCCATTTGCTATTGCAATTGCCTTTCTAAAAAGATCACAGGAGATTTGAACACCATAGACTGAAGAAATCAACCAATGTCGGTAGTGGAAAGCCCACATGTCATCTCACAGTATCTGTCATTCATGATCCTTCAAATCCACAGTCAAACCATAAGGTCAAGGTGAGACTTGTACAAACAATAAACATTAAATATATTGTTTACTTCACCTATGACATTTAAATGCAAATAGGTCAATGGTAAAGACTGCTGAGGTTGGTGATTTCCGTAGAGGTACACATGAAGCATCTGGAATCTTTGGGGTTCCCGAAAGGTTACTCTTCACCATGTACAAGATACCATTAAACACGGAGCTGTACAGATGTAATGACAAGGATAATTCCTGGCAGAACATGTCCAAATCAGAAAAATAATGCGCGGTGCTTCTTCTACATGCTGCTTGGAGGGGCCATTGGGGGCACTCAAAACAGGCAGGTATTCTTCTACTGTGAAGAATGCAACGGACTAGAGGCAGGGGTCCATTTCAAGCCTCATTTCAAACAAAACACCTTCTTGAATGAACTGGCCATAATGGACCCCCAGAATGTAAATGAAATACGAATGGATGCTAGCCAGGATGCCTGTGTCACAATGCTAGCCAGGAAGACTGTGTCATAATGCTAGCTTCTATTGATAAACTGACATGTGAGCTTAACAGTCTCCCAAAGAAGCCTGTGCTTTGGCCTCTAAATATAAATCTCAGACCACAGAAAATGTCTCTAAAGGCTCAAACACTTGATAAAGTTAGGAATATTCATGGTTACAAAATTGTATAAGAGAGTGTAAAGATTTTTGAAATGTGTTGGGCGGTGGGGCGAAGGGGTGTGGGGGTGCTCAACAAGATAGCAGTTTAAAGAAATACTGTCTTGGAGACAACTGGGAAGAAACATGGTTGGCAGGTCATAACCAAAGATCACTGAACAGAGCAGTGGTAATGAGAGACCCCAATCACAGAAGAACAATCTGCACAAGATTCTAAAAGATTACTGATCTAGCATCCTCATTCACCATTAGCCCCTGGGCACTTAACTGGGTTTTAGGAGAAAAGATTCATTTTACAGTCACTTGATAGTGTCACTCAGGAGACCACTTAAGAATTGAAAATATTAGGCAAAACGACTCAAGGTGGGTGGGTATGTTATACATTTAAGAGCTCTTGCCAAAGGTATGTATGTGTGTGCGTGTGTGCGGGGGTGTGTGTGTGTTTGTATTGGTCAAGCCAATACAAAAAGATCACAAGGGAATAAAAGAGGTTCTGGGCCATGTTGCTCATAGAGAAAGATTATCCAAAATGGTTTTGTAGCTACTCTTATTTATTAATTAAGAATCCATAAACATTGACATTGCACTCATTGTTTTAAGATTAAGTTAAAAATGAAACAGAGTTAGCGAATAAGAGAAAAGGGCAACAATTAAATTAAAATCAGAAAAAACTGAGGATCTACTCTCTGTTGGGTACTGTGCTAGGATGTAGAGGACAGAAAAATCAGAAGACAACTGAGGTTTTCTATGATTTACAGGGGAGATGGAAAGACAGTGTGCCACCATGCTTTTGCAGAACTCTTCCTTTTGCTTCATGCCAGCCCTTACTCATCGGACCAAACTTTTATTCTTTAAGATCTAGTTCATGTGTTATAGCTTTGACAAGTCTTCCCTTATCCTACCTGTTCCCAAATGAGGCTAAGTTCCAGTTCTGTGCTAAGCACTATACATCAGCGCGTCTCAATAATGAGATACACATCCTATCCTCGTTGCTAAGATTGGGTACTCCTTTCTATTCTCACCCATCATAAAGCCTTGTGCTCAATGGTGGAAGAACAAAAGGATACGGTGTAATAAATAAATACATTATTAGTCTGAATAAAGTGCTAGAATATAGAAGAGGGAATGACTGGTTTTGCCTGAGAGAGGAAATAAAGCTTCTCCGAAGAGGTGCTACCTAATCAAGGCTAAGGCCTTTCATGAGTTTTATTCTACCACATTCATAACAACTCCGTGAAATAGAGCCTATCCCCGTTTTTACAACTGAGGAATCTTAATCTCTGATAAGTGCCTTGCTCCAAGTTAATACATCTATAAAATGCCCAGAATGGCTTTCTTTTAGATGCTAAAGAATTTGGATTTTATTCTGTGGGCAATCGGGAGACATCTAATGTTTTAAGGAGGAAGATAATGTGGTCCGAAATATATTTAAATTAACTCTGGCAACAGAAGTAGAAAGTTAATTAAAGGAGAACAAACGGGTCAGGGCAGAGACTATAGATCAAATAATAATCAGTAGGTTATTCTAATGGCCTATGAAGGAGCTAAAGAGAGATGAACTGACACAGTGGCAAGGATAGTGATGAGAGAAGAAAAAAACTGGAAGCCCATTTGACAAGCAAAATTCAGAGGATTTGGTCACTGATTACATATTGGTGAAGGGAAAAGAGCAATTACAGGTGACTCTGAGTGTCTGTATCAGGTAATGAAGTGAGCAAGGGTGTTATTAACCTTGAGAAGAAGTACGGGGGAAAGACAGGCTGGGGAAATGGTGAGAAAGACAACAGGGCACATTTTGTATATTTTTGAGACATCAGTGGAATATTTAGGGGTTCATATCTTTTAAGGAGATTAAAATGAAGATCTGCAACTTCGGAGAGGTCTAAGATGTGTTTGAGAGTCACTATGAAGCAGGGGATGGTCAAAACAATGAGAGTAGATGAGATTTCCCAGAAAGCATGCAAAATGAGAAGAGCAAAGAGGACCCGTCCCTGCGAGCATGAACATTTGGGGAGTGGTAAGGAAAGGCAGCTTGCCACCAGCCTCAGAAGGAGACATTAGGAAGAGAAGAGGGGAGGCAAGAGAGTTGTTTTCATGCTCATGAAGACAGGTGAGTACCAAGGCGGACAAGCTCAATGGAACCCAATGATAAGGCACAAGAGCCAGGCATAGAGAACTGATGTGTGGACACCAGATCTGTAACACCAGTGACACTATTCAGTAAGACATGAAGGCGTGTGGAAATTCAAACGGTGTAATTTGAGAGATACTAGAAAAGACCATTTCTCAAATTCCTTTCACGTATTCATAGAAAGGAATCTGGTTGGCTCATACTTTCTTCCCCAGGAACTGAAAGTATTATCAGATTTTCTTCCTTAGAAGAGAGACAAAGGAAGCATTTCTCAATGACATTTGGGGAAAGCCATGTCCTGTTGTCTGTACACAGGCGATAATTTTTGTTGTTGTTGTTCAATTAATGAGTAAAGTGGAAGCATGTTTGACTTAAATTTACTTTGAGACAATTCACTAGAAACTCTCAGGAAAGCAGGGGCCGCTTACATGGTGGTGGCGCCAGGAAGCACTAGGTGGGACTTCTGTGAAGATACAGTAATTTTCAGAAATTTTTCAATATTTCCGTGTGTATTAATGCCAGTCTCTAATACTGTTATTTCACTTTTATTATCTTAAGAATACTGGCCAGGCAGTGACTTATAAAGCTGAACACATATTTATGCTACTACCCAGCAATCCCACTTCTAGGTACTTATCCAGCAAAATAAAAACTGCTGTTTATTAAAAAGAATAAACCTGCGTGTGAATGCTTATTATAGTAGCTTTGGTAATATTTGCCCAAATTATAAACAATCCAGATGTCTCTCAACGGGGGGACAGGTAAACAAACTGTGGTATATCCATCCAATAGAATACTAAGCAACAGAAACAAATGAACTAGTGATACACACCACGGTATTGATAAGTCTCAGTGTATTGTAGCAAGCGAAAGCAGACAGACTCCACAATTCCATTTATATGACATTCTGGAAAAAGCAAAACTAAAGGGACAGAAAAGATATCAGTGGTCCCGGAGACGGGAGGTAATGAGAAGAGTTAACAAGAAAGGGAAGCCAGGGCAAAGTATTTTTTCATGTGATGGAACTTTAATTTTACGTCTTGACTCTGGCGGTGTTTACACAGCTGTGTGCATTTGTCAAAACCTGCAGAACTGTATACCACAAACGGTGAATTTTACTGTATGGAAATTATACCTTAATTAAAAATAATGAAAAAAAAATACTCATCTGGAAATTAGAACTGGGATCCAGTCTCAGCTACGCCACTAACTTAGTGTGTAACCGTGGACTATCCTCTAATCCTCTTTGGGTCTCGGTGCCCAAATGTGTAAAATGAGACTGGGGAATTTCTCAGAGTCTGTTGCTGGGTTCCATAAAGACTTCCCTTTTTAAGTTAGTGGTGGACCAGATGGCCCGTTTCAATTCAGATGGACTACTTCAGTTGCTGAAATATCACTGTGGGGGGACCGGACTAAAATACTCAGTCTGTACACATGGTTCTGAAGTCCTCTTGGATTGGAAAGTAGTGTTTCTAATTTGTGTTGTTCCAAAAGATGGAGCTTTGGGAAAAGTCCATCTGGTCATGCAATCGCAATTAAAATTTGACACATGTATTTGGACAATGTGGAAAAAGTCTTTTGGGAAACTCTGATGTTTAATGAGCTATAACGGGCCTTGGTAAACAATCATGCTCTTTTTTTTTTTTTCTTTCTTTTTTTCACTTTGTAGGCACTAATTAAAAAGGCAGTTGAAGATGGAGGTATTTACTACCTTCATCTGCTTTATCCTCCAGTGGGAACACAGCTTTCTACAGCATGAATCTACCCAAACCTCACAGTAGCTGTTATATTTTTATACTATCCATGTTATTTGTAGCCAAGAAAGGCGTGGAAAAGGAGCCGGAATGGCTCCATATGATAGTGTCCCTGGGTTTGGGGAAAACATTTATAGCTTAAAAGGAAAGACACTAAAAATAAAAACAATAATCTTGATAAAAATGACATTAACACCTTACATTTTAAACCTTGCAAAGTAGGGGTCCACAACTATGCCCAGCAATTGTGTTCATAAATAAAGTTTTATTAGAACATTGCTACGTCCAATTCATTTAGGATTGTTTGTGGTTGCTTTCGCACAGGATGACCCACAAAGACTAAAATACTTACTATCTGCTGCTTTACAGAAAGAGTCTGCCAACCCACTTTCACAGACTATGCCATGAACTGATGTATGGCTTCCACATAAAACCTCATTTAATCATCTTAGCAACGCCATGAAATAGGAATTATTACCCCCACTTGACAAATCAGAGGCGGTGAAGTACAATGAAAAGTTTGCTGTGGAGTCAGACAGACCTGTACTATGCTTTTTACTAGACGTCTGACTTTTTGTCTATTACTTAAATTCTCCATTCTCAGTTTCCCCATATATAAATTGGGGCTAACAACAGTATCGATTTTGGTAGGGTAAATGTCATAAGTTGATGTGACAATAAGTGCAGTGCTTTGTATACTGGAAACACTTAAAACTCATTAGCTATGAGAAAAGCTTTTAGTATCTCTGGGGGTTTTTCTTCCTAGAAAGTTGTCATTAGCATTAATAAAATGCTAAGGATGCCCTTCATATGCTTGGTTATAGATTAATTTGAAGGATCTCAAAATAGTTTGCGCCACTGCTCTATGTTAAATAAGGCAACTTTCTCTCCATCTCTCGTGAATCAAGCAAAAGGAAAGTATAATAATGACGCTTCTAGCTCTGCAATGAATTTCCTAGGAGCCAACTGGAGGTGCCATGACGAGGTGGAGTTTCCTACAAGAACGCGCAAGCAAGCCAGCCCACCAGATCGACATCCTTACTGTGCCTCGGATGGGACATAGAAGACCAAAAGACCGTGTGGCAGAAGGAACCACTTCAAAAGCACCAAAGGAAATGGCATTAAAGCAACATTGATTATGTTGCTTGCAAATGTCATGTAGTTACAGGGCCAATGTGAATAAAAGCAGGGAAATCAAAGGCCAGGATTTCACCTGAAGGACATCTCTGGCTTCAGATGATGAGCTGTTTCAAGATGAGCAATTTCTGTCATGATTCATTGATGGTGCCTATAAACTAATATATTTACTATGCATCCACCATACACATTTTTAAAAAGCCTTACAGTTCTTGTCTTTTGGTCGGCACCCAGAAGGAGGAGAGCAAGTAAAAGGAGGGCAAATATTTAATTTTACTTGTGTTCGCATAACTCACAGTGGCTAGGACCAGCTCCCTGGGTCCATTTATCACTGTCTTGGTCCTATTACTGTCCTCGGGCTCCTGGCCAAATGGGTGAAAATGACTGGTGCAAAATCAAAAGCATAGAAGAAGTTTTAAAACAGCAGTCAAAAGCTGGTAAAGTAGGCTTAATTGTCTGTTATTTTATTTCCACTAGAAACATGGAAGAATGAGCTTTCAGATGGGCACGTCTGATTTGGAGATCTGATTACAAACGGATGCAACTGATTTGATGTGTGTATGTGTTTCATGTCTACATCCAAAAGAATGCTGTTCACTTGTGAGAAAATCTTTAGAGTCCATTCATTTGTTTCATTTTGGAGCTGATTTCTAAATTTGTGGCAGGTTCTTCTGAATGCTCCCAGTGGTGGCGAGACTTCATATTTTGAGGGTTCCTCTTTGGAAATGGTGGCCGAATATTTAGCTCTAGATATTGTAAATAAAGTGGATAATCAAGCATGGTGAAACATGGTGAGTCAACAATAAAGCTTGGAAAAAACAAATAACCCAAATGAAAAATAAGCTAAGGATATGAATACATTTTTTCCCCACAAAGAACATAAACAAGTGGTCAATAACCACAATGAAAATGTGCTCAACCTCATTAGTCATCAGAGAAATGCAAATCAAAAGCAGAGTGATATACCACCTCATACATATTAGAATGGTTATAATAAAAAAGACAATAACAAATGTTGGCGAAGGGGTGGAGAAACTGGAACCCTCATGCATTGGTTACTGGAACGTAAAATGGTACAGCTGCTTTGGAATACAGTCTGGTACCTCCTCGAATGGTTACTGATGGAGTTATCATATGACTCAGCAATTCCACTCCTAGGTATTTACTCAAGAAAAATAAACAGATCCACATAAGAACTCACACACAAATGTTGAAAATGGCCTTACTGATAAGAGCCAAGATTCAGAAACAATCCAAATATCCATCAACTAATGCGTGGATAAATAAAATGTTATAATCCTATAATGGAATATTGTTTGGCAATAAAGAGAAATGAAACGCTGACACACGCTTACTACATGGGTGAACTGGGAAAACATTACCCTAAGCAAAAGTAGCCAATCTCAAAAGACCACATGTTGGAGGATTCTATTTATAGGAAGAGTCCAGAAGAGGCGAACAGACAGAAAGTAGATGAGAGGTCTCCAAGGGCTGGTGGTTGGGGGTGTTGGGAGGAAATGAAGAATGACTGCTAATGAGTGATTTTTTTCTTTTCAATCGAGGTAACATTGGTTTATAACATTACGTAAGTTTCCAGTCTACGACATTATAATTCAATATCTGTGTATAGAATATAGCATGCTCACCACCAAAAGTCTAGCTTCCACCCTTCAATTCTTATTATAGCAAAGCTAGACCTAAATATTTTAAGGCAACACTAGTTGTCTTTAGAATTTCTATTATCAGTCAAAAAAAAAAAACTTACCAATTTTTTTTGTTTTATGTTTTACAAAGAAACCATCTTTTCAATTAAGGGCATGGATTTTCTAAATGCTGTCTGACATAAAATGAATTTGAATATTAACATGTAAAGGGCAAGCAATAAAAAAGAAAGGTAATGTGAGTGCAGACAAAATATCCAAGTGCTAGAGAACATGACCTCTTCAAAAGGGAATGGAATGAAAGAATTCAAGATGCACAGGTTTTCAAAGCTAAAGAAAGTGACAACAACTGAATTGAAAAGGCTGAACTTAGCATTACCTTCCAGAACACAAACATATATTTAGCTTAATAGACTTGAGAACTATCTCAGGAAAAATCTTATATATTATGCATCTAGGGCAATGAAAGCTGGAGAAAATTATTTTGCAAAGCAAACACACTGCAGGCTGACAGTGGTAGAGATAAAAAAGAGTCTAAGGCACACGTGTTAAATTTAGGTCTCGTTTTTTACACATCATCACAGGAGGAAAACAAAAGAGCGGAGGGAACCTCAGACACTAAAGAAAACCTGGCAGAACGACGCTTGTGATTGAACCTTAAAAAATGTGTGTGTATTTTTTGGTTATAACCGTAATATGGATTTATACTAGGAAACTTGGAAAATATAGAAAAATATAAAGAAAAAAATAAAATCACCCACAATCCTATCACCCAGAAAGAACCATTATCAAAATATTGGCATATTCATTTGCAGTCCTTTTTCTATGTACATATAAATATATGATTTTTTATAAAATTAGGTTCATATTATAAATAAAACTTTATACATGGCCTTTCCCCCATACTTCCTATTACTTCCTGAGTAGTTTCTCAGGTTGTTATATATTCTTTGAAGAAGTAATGTTAATTACTGCTTTATACTGGATCTTATGAATTTAAGCGGAACCATTAGATTCTTTCCACATTGCTGGACCTCTAGGTTGTTTCTAATTTTTCAGTTTTATAAATAGCACTGCGTTAGGCTTTCCTGTGATAAATCTTTGACTCTCTATTTACCTTTTAAAGGAAACCTAACGTATATCAATACGTCAAATTCAAATTCAAATCCCTCAGTGTACCCGTACCTATAAATTTACCGTTGGAAGTCTCTGGAGACACGTGCAAATAATGCATAACAAATAAACAATTCTATTTTCATACTTGAAGCCTATATGTATCCTTCTGGAGCAGTCATCTCTCAGGCAGTACATTACTACCTCTAGGCAAATGGACTATTACTGAGTTAATCTAAATGCAATAACATGAAACTTGGCTGACCCAGATTCCCCAATATCAGTATGCATGCAATTACAATACTTTAGATTGAAAGATACTCTAGGCTCTCAAAATTACATATTTTATCCACCTTTCATTTAACACATACAATGAGCATTAAAATAAAATAAATAAAGGGTTATAGCCAATGGAAGTTGATAGCAACCAAATCTTATGTAGACATACAAGTTCCAGATAGTGCAAATTAAGGTTTGCTTCAAATTCCAGCTTTATGCTGTCACTTTCAGTTAAAAGACTCTTAAGGGCTCTCAACATATTGAAGTTATTAACGATTCTTGTTTAGAATTATATGGTCTTAATATTCCAGCCTTAAATTCCCTATAGTCCATTTTTTAAAATGGTTTTATTTCCAAGATTCTAAACTCTGAAATGTGTACGTGTGTACGTGTGTGTGTGTACATATCCATATACCTATAAAATGGTTTTCTCCCATTAGTCAGAGACAAGCAAAGCAAAACATAACAAAAATCCCACTTATAATCCCTGGTCATATGACTAGAGAATCATTCAAATTCCAAGGCCTCCCCCAAACTGGTAGTCAGACTAAGTTGGCGTGGGCTGCACGGAACAGTTGTGCAGACTGTACACTGTATAACTGTATGGGGTACAACTGTATTCTGATCTTTGTGACTAGTACTCTCTGGGATTGTGCAATACACAACCTATATAGCTGTATGTGATGACCTTGAAATTAGCTCAGATAATTCTGTTTGCCCATCCATTATATATTTTTGCATCCTTCCCCACAGCGAGCTGTGAAAAAGATAAGTTTTAGGAAGGAAGTGGCCTTTAAGTCTATATACATTTTAATTGAAGGAAATGCTGCATACAATTTCTCCCTGGCTCCACTTTCCACTGGCGGTAAGTTTCTTCCCTCCAGCCTCCCCTTCCGTCCACCCACTAGGACGCGGCAGGGTACCTTGTGTGAGTAACTGTAGGTTTCTGACTTCTTCCCGCACCTTCAGCTGGAGCACCTGTTGTAAGATGTGCTGCCGGAGGTTCTCCTGGGCAATCCCCATTCGCTCAAGCTTTTTGTCGGTAAGTCTCAGCAGGGCTCGCCCTGCAGGGTGTCAAGAAATAAAAAGAAAAGCAAGTGAACAAGGGCTGGAGCAGGATTTCCATCTTAGCCTTGGCTAATTCTGCTATAACAGAAGTTTCGATTTAAACACAATCCCTTTAGAATACAGGTCTCCCGTTATTCTGGCTGACAGGAATGGATGATCTGGATAAAAAAAAAATTGGCAAATTTAAAAAGAACCCCAATTTTTATCTAATATTGGCAATCCCCAACTGACCTGCAATTGAGTTAAATAAAACAGCAACATTTTAACCAGGGTATTCGGGTAACAGATTGAACGTTTCCATAGAAACAATGCTCTTCGTCGTAGGATAGGTTCTGAGGCTATCCCACAGGAGCCTATGTCACTGACAACCCAGCTGAAGACCTGGATGCTCTAACTCAGGGGTCTCCAACCCTGGTACCGGTCCATGACCTGTTAGGAACTGGGCCGCACAGCAGATGAGCGGTGGGCGAGTGAGTGAAGCTTCACCTGTATTTGCAGCTGCTCCCCAGGGCTAGCATCACTGCCTCAGCCCCACCTCAGATCAGCAGGCATTGGATTCTCATAGGAGCACTGGTCCCTGTTGCCAAAAAGGCTGGGGACCGCTGCTCTAACTGGTTATACAGAAACTCCAACAATGTTTAACCCAGGTTACAATAATGTTTCTGTGAATATTTATTTAAAGTTCCAGTTTTAATCTGCAGCATCCAACTCCCCTGCTGCACCGTCGGTGCTGGGCTGGAGTTTCATTTCCAGCTGATGGGGCTATGCTTTCATCCCAATCACTGGCCTGCAGCAGGGGTTCCAGCAGGGATGAGGGTGAAAGGAAGAGCTGAGCAAGGACATCTAAAGACTGCAAAACAAGGAGCCTGAGGGTGTGAGTGCTCGAAGCGCGCAGACACCCTGAGCCCTGGGCGGCCTGGCACGGTTTCCTTTCAGCTCCTTCCTTTCCCTGGGAAGTCTGAAAACTTCCCGTGCTACTGTGGTTTCCATCAAATCCCCAAATTCTCCCCTCTGTGCTTGCCCTGAAATAAGCATACCTGCATTGTGAGAGTTCAGCGCAAGAAAGAAAGAGAATGATCATTGTTAAATGCTCACAGCACCACCCTATGCTCTCGCCCCCAACACTCCCGTCATCACACCTGCAGATCGTTTCTTTTTGATTGATGTAGAATACACAGAGGCAAATACGTGTGATCCATGGTAAGTCTTTGGGTAGAAAGGTATATACACTTCAGAAAATAAATGATCTACTACAAAAAAGACACCCAGTGGAGCTAGAAGGTGGGGTTACTGAGTACGTTGAGAATCTTATGGACAAGATCTGATTCACTATCTTCTTTGGATGGTTTCTACAGTGGCACTCAAGTCTGTGGTTCAGAAAAATCTTATTATTTTCAGGAGCAAATGTCCCATTAACCCCTTATCCCAGCACCTCCTGCTGACCACCAATTAAAAATGTCCAAATAACTGTGGTGCTACTTTTGATGCAGGTATCAGAAAGCAACAAGTAGCCAATTATCAATCGTATCCTTTTTTTTTTTTTTTGCAATTTATATTGGCACTTTTTGTTGCTTATAAAAACTCAACTGTTAATTCAACAAACATTTATTGAGCACTTACTATATAAGTTAACTCGCTGTGCTCTGTAGTCAGCTGCCTACACAGGGAGGGAAAAATCAACTCGACCTCAACAAAAAAGCACCAACTAAATTTCTTGATACTCTAAACCGGTTTTAAGTAATATTCAGGTGATCCAGAATGCTGGGCCATTCATAGACTCGTAGATTCTTGGAGTTGAAAGAAGCTTAAAGTCCTTCGCGTGGATTGTATTTCTTCATCTCTTTTCTTCATCAAGTGTTTATTGAGCACCATTAAATGCCTGACAGTATTCTGGGTGCTGGGGCTATGAAGACAAGTAGTGTCTTCTGTCTTCACAGAGTTCACCATTTAGTTTGAGAAGCAGATAAAACACAAATAAACTGATATGCAGGGGGCACACAGGGACCCCATAGTGGAAGAATGGAGCTACTGGAGTTTGGGTGGTTAGGAAAGGCCTCTCAGAAAACGAGACACTGGAACATCTAGAAGTACCAAGGTAATTAGAGAAATGGCGGGAAAGCTAGTGTCATCAGGGCAGAGTAGAAAAGATAAGAAAATGACAGGAGATGAGGTCCAAAAAAAGGCAGGAACCAGATCATACAGGGCCTCCTAGGCCTCGGTAAAGACTCTGAATTTTATTTTGAATGCAGAAAGTTTCAAGCAAGCGATGACTAGGGTATAATCTCAATGTAGTAAAAGAATATCCCTGGTCACTATGTGAGAGTTGATTAGGGATAGGGAGGTGAATGTAGAAGCCAATGAGAAGAATCAGCATACTGTATGGCAGCCCAAACAGGGAATGATGGTGCCGTGGACAAGGGTGTAGGCGAAGCAGTAGAAGGTAGTAGTAGAATTCTGGATAGATTTTGAATGACTTTAGGATGCCTAGAAGTGGAGTATAAAGGAAAAACAGATATGGAAATGACTCAGGTTTTCAGCCTGAGCCACCAATGGCTGGAGGCATCATTTCAACACAGGAAGTTGAATCACCACTCCAAGCAAGGATATGTCAGAGGGAGGAAGTCATGATAGTGTTACTGCTATTTTTTTCTTTTGAGAGCACTTGGGATCTGGAGAAGTAGTGGGAAGGCGGACCAGCAGAATATTCTTATTTCTTCCCTATAGTGCTTTCATTCCTTCAAAACTCTCCCCAAATCCGAAAGCTCTGAGTTGACTAGAGGGGTAAGGTGAGCTCAGGCATATCCTGGTGGAATTTTGAGAAATAAGAAATAGTCTGCGAGGCCGTTCACCCAGGAGAAGGGAGGATCTGATGCTCTGCTACCAATCTTGGAAGATTAGAGTGTTGCTGCAATTGAAGCTTGAGTACATACATAAAAGCTTTATTGTGCGGGGTCCAGCTCCATTAGAATAAGTATCTTTCCTGTCAGGGTCCTTATGGTCACATGTACTCTATGGTTGCCTATGTGCTAGCATATAGTAATTCTCAAGAAATACTTATTGAATGAATACACTTGGTGCGATAATAAATGTTGTGTTCCTTACTCACATATCGATGATCTCAAGGTCATTAAATCCCTTTCTTTTCTGATGTAAGATACTTGGTTGGAAAGTGACTCTCAGTTAAGACACCAGTGATGACACCAATGAGAAACTGTATGTAGCAGAGGCAGGAGGCTACATTTTGTTGCTGGTGACCACAAAAACACATGCCAAGTGAAAGGAATAGAGAACTTAAGACCAAATGAGTACTTTGCCTTCCTGCAGGCATAAAGAAAGACAAGTGTCTTATTCTGTTTTTGAACAGGCACCAAGTGAGACTTCAAACCTTGCTGAACAGATGGGTAGCAAGTACGGGTGACAGAAAATTGACTCAGAAAGTAGTGTATTCATTTCCCATGGTTGCCATAACAAATTACAAACATGGGGGCTGAAAACAACAGAAATGTATTCCATACAGTTCTGGAAGCCAGAGTTCAACATCGGTTTCATTGGGTTGAAATCAAGATGTCAGCAGGGTCACACTTCCTCTGGAGGCTGCAGGGAAGAATCCCTTCTGGAAACTTCCAGCTTTTGTGACATAATTCTACTCTCTGCCTCTGTCTTCACATCACCTTCTCTCCTATGTGTGTAATCTCACTCTGCCTCTCTCTTATAAGAAGACTTGTGAGTTGATTTTGGGGCCACTTAAATAATCCAGGATAACCTCTTCAACTGAGGATCCTTAACTTAATGACATCTGCGAAGACCCCTTTTCCTTATAAGGTAACATTTACAGTATCCAGGGGGTTAGGAACTGTTGTCTTTGGGTGGCCATTATTCAGTCTACTATAAGCTAGAAGGAACCTCTGAGATTTCTGAGTGTAGCATGGGATTCACCTGAGTATAGCACTTCTCCATAGCATAAAGAAGTGAGGCTCAGGGAAAGTGACTTATTTAAAACCACTCAGGTAATAGGGGGAAGGCTTAGTTCTAGACACGTGTCATTGACCTTCAGGCTCAATCAGTCTTTAGTCTTTAGCTCAGGTTCCCCCCATTTTCTGCTTAGAGGATTGTCACAGAAGCCCTGTCACAGCTTTTGAAAAGGAATGATCGTATGTCCTAAGGCACAATCGGAAATATCAGGATCTGCTGGAGGGAGACAAAGGGTGTGGCTTTTGCCCCCACCCTACAGAGAAGTGTTGGTGCCACTGCAAGTAGTTGGGAGTCCACCCTTCCTAGAGAAGCAGCTAAATAAAAGGGCCTCACGTACAATGGCTGGCAGGCGGCCAGTGTTGGCCCGTGCTGCAGTCTTTCTTGGAGAACATTCAGAGGTCTGAGGGCCCCACGTGGATGGCGGGTGGCGGCTGGCCTCAGTGTGCCCTGAGCCTTCTGCTGAGTGGTCCTAGGCTCGGCATTGGTGGCAAATCGGAATCTGCATCAACCTGGTGAACACCATTCGCTCCACCTAGTTGACTTCCTGAGACCCCACCTCACCCAATTCACCTACCGCCCAAGGATCTTTCAGCAGCTGAGCCTTATGGGCAGCCGGCAGGTGGCCTTGGGCTTTTTGATGAGCTTCTCCAGGCCTAGTTCTGGTGGTGGCTGGCCTTGGTTCCCTGCATGGTCTCCCTTACATGGCTCTAGGTCCAGCACAGGCAGCGACCAACTTGCAAATTGCTTTGTAGCTCCTATGAGGTAGCTCGGGGCGGTAACAGGCAGTGGCTGACCTTGGCCTGCATGGAAGGCCTTCCCCAGGGGCCCCAGAATCAACACACCTGGCAGTCGACTTCAGAACACAACAGAGCACCACTCAATTAGCCCCATAAGTGATACATCTAAAGGGTGTTCTGGGCAGGCATCAGAGCCTGCTGAGGCAAATCCCTCTCCATGGGGCCAGCCCCCACATGGCAGCTCATGCCCTGTGGCTGTGGCTAATCTGCATAGCCAGTAAGCCGGAGAGTCAATCTCACCCACTGACATGCCAAGAGCAATCAAGGCTCAACTATAACAGCAGGGCACACTCAACTCACACAAGGGACACTCCTCGAGTACCTAGCTTAAGTGACCAGGGGGACTGTGCTACTGGGTCTCACAAGACTCCTACCATGCTAAGAATGGGAGACGTAGCAGATCTACCTAATACATAGAAATAAACACAGAGAGGCAGCCAAAATGAAGAAGCAAAAAAAACATGTCCCAAATGAAAGACCAAGAAAAAACTAAAGAAAAAGAACTAAATGAAATGGAGGCAAGCAATCTATCAGATACAGAGTTCAAAATACTCGTTATAAGAATGCTTAAAGAACTTAGACTTTCAGCAAAGAAAGAGTAAGCATATAAAGACATAGAAACCAGAAAAGAGGACTAGTCAGAAATGAAGACTATAATTGAAGAATGCATTAAAAGGAAACAACAGCAGATTGATGAAGCAGAAGATTAAATCAGCAATTTGCAAGATAAGGTAGCAGAAAACACCCAATCAGAACAAGAAAAAAAGAATTTTAAAAAATGAGGACAGTTTAAGGGACAACAACAAGTTTTCCAATATTTGCATCATAGGGGTACAAGAAGGAAGAGAGAACAAGGGACTGAGAACCTATCTGAAGAAATCATAATTGAAAACTTCCCTAACCTGGAGAAAGAAATAGACATACAAATTCAGAAAGCACATAGAGTCCCTAACAAGATGAACCCAAAGTGGCCCACACCAAGTTACATCATGACTCAAACGCCAAAGGTAAAAATCAAGGAAAGAATCTTAAAAGTAGCAAGAGAAAGGCAGTTAGTTACCTAAAAGGAAGCTCCTATAAGACTATCTGCTTATTTCTCAACAGAAACTTTGCAGAACAGAAGGGATTGGCACAAAATATTCAAAGTGATGAAAATCAAGGACCTACAACCAAGATTACTCTACCCAGCAAGGCTATCATTTAAATTGAAGGAGAAATAAGAGCTTCCCAGACAAGAAAAAGCTAAAGGAATTCATCACCACCAAACCAGTATTACAGGAAATGTTAAAAGACTTCAAGAGGGAAAAACAGAACATAAATGTGAATAATAAAATGGCAATAACTATGTACCTATCAATAATCACTTTAAATGTAAATGGATGAGATGCTTTAATCAAAAGACATAGGGTAGCTAAATGGATTAAACAATGATACTTATACATATGCTGTCTATAACAGACTCACTTCAGATCGAAAGCCACACAGACTGAAAGTAGAGATGGAAGGAGATATTTTATAAAATGTAAACAACAACAATAAAAAGCTGGGGTAGCAATACTTATAGCAGACAAAATGACTTTAAATAAAGGCTATAAGTAACAAGGACATTTCATAATGATAAAGGGATCAATCCAGCAAGACGATATAACCCTTGTAAACATTTATGCACTTAAATACTTAAAGCAAATATGAGCTAATATAATGGGAGAGACTGACAGTAAA
This sequence comes from Pteropus medius, assembly GCF_902729225.1. Lineage (NCBI taxonomy): Eukaryota > Metazoa > Chordata > Mammalia > Chiroptera > Pteropodidae > Pteropus > Pteropus medius. The sequence continues at coordinate 7,654,231 of NW_024354502.1, read as the reverse complement.
ATATTCATAAGAAAGGATTTTAACACCCCATTGACATGAATGGATAGAGCTTCCAAACAGAAAATCAAGAAAGAAACAGTGGCCTTAAATGACACATTAGACCAGATGGATTTAATTGATATTTTTAGAGCATTTCACTCCAAAGCCGCAGAATATACATTCTTTTCAAGTGCACATGGAACGTATTCCAAAATAGACCACATGTTAGGCCACAAAACAAGTCTAAATAAATTTAAGAACTGATATCATATTGAGCATCTTTTCCAACCACAATAGTATAGAACTAGAAATCAATTACATGAAAAAACTAAAAAATACAAAAACACATGGAGGCTAACTAACATCTTACTAAACCATGAGTAGGTTAACAATGAGATCAAGGAAGAAATCAAAAGATACTTTGAGACAAATAAAAATGAAAATGCAATGACTCAAAAAATCTATGAAACACAGCGAAAGCAGTCCTAGAGGGAAATTCATAGGAATATAGGTCTATCTCAAAAAACAAGAAAAATCTTAAATAAACAACCTAACCTAACACCTAAAGAAACTAGAAAAAGAACAGCAAACAAAACTCGATGTGAGTAGAAGGAAGGAAATAATAAAGATCAGAGAGGAAATAAACAAAATAGTCTAAAATACACATATTCACACATATACATAATCATATACATACATACATACACACATATATAATCAATGAAACCAAGAGCTGGTTCTTTAAAAAGATAAATAAAATTGATAAACCTATAACCAGACTCATTAAGAAAAAAAAAAAGAGAGAGGACCCAAATAAATAAAATCAGAAATGAAAGAGAAGTGAAAACTGATATCATAGAAGTACAAAGTATTACAAGATATTATGAACAATTACATGCCAAGAAAATGGACACTCTGGAAGAAATGGATACATTCCTAGAAACATACAATCTCCCAAGACTGAGTCAAGAAGAAACAGAAAATCTGAACCAACTGAATAGTATGAATGAAATAAAATCAATAATCAAATAACTCCCAACAAACAAAAGTCCTAAACAGGATGGCTTCACGTGAATTTTCCCAAACATTCAAAGAAGAATTCACTCCTATCCTTTACAAACTATTCCCCAAAATTCAAGATAATGAAAGGCTCCCAACATCATTTTATGAGGCCACTATTACCCCAATTCCAAAGCCAAAGCCATTATGAAATACATATATAGGCTGATATCTCTTATGAACATAGATGCAAAAATCCTCAACAAGATATCAGCAGACCATATTCAGCAATACATTAAAAAAGATCATACACCATGATCAAGTGGGATTTATTCCTGGGATGCAAGGTTGGTTCAATAACCACAAATCAATTAACGTGATACATCACATAAACAAAATGAAAGATAAAAATTATATAATCATATCAATGGATGCAGAAAAAACATTTGACGAAATCTGGCATCTATTTACGATAAAAACTCTCAGCAAAATGGGAATAGAGGGAACATGCTTCAACATAATAAAGGCTATATGTAACAAACCCACAGCTAGCATCATACTCAAAGGTGAAAAGCTAAAAGCAGTTTCCTTAAGATCAAGAACAAGACAAGGATGTCCACTTTCTTCATTTTATTAAACATAGTATTGAAAGTCCTAGCTACAGCAATCAAACAAGAAAAAGAAATAAAAGCCATCCAAATTGGAAAGGAAGAAGTAAAACCGTCATTAGATGACATGAAGCTTTTATTAGAGAACCCTAAACATTCCACCAGAAAATGATTAGAACTGATAAATGAATCCAGTAAAGTAGCAGGACACAAAATTAATATTCAGAAATTGGTTGCATTTTTATACACCAATAATGAATTATCAGTAAGAGAAATTAAGAAAACAATCCAATTTATAATTACATCAAAAACAATAAAATACCTAGGAATAAATTTAACCAAGGATGCAAAAGACTTATACTCAGAAAATTATGACATTGAAGAAAGAAATTGATGCAAATATAAATAAATGGAAGCATATATCATGCTCATGGATAGGAGGAATTAATATTGTTAAAGTGTCGATACTACCCAAAGCAATCTATAGATTTAATGCAAAAATACCAATAGCATTTTTTCACAGAACTAGAATAAATAACAACATTTATATGGAACCACGAAAGATAGCCAAAAGCAATCTTGAGAAAGAATAGCAAAGTTGGAGGCATCACACTACCTGATATCAAACTATACTACAAGACTACAGTAATCAAAACTGCATGGCACAGGCATAAAAACAGACACACAGATCAATGGAACAGAAGAGAGAGTCCAAAAATTGACCAAGCTAATATGGTTAATTAATCTATGAAAAAGGAGACAAGAATATACAATGAAGTAAAGACAGTCTATTTAATAAATGATTTTGAGAAAACTGAACAGACACAGGCAAAAATATGAAACTAGACTAAATTTTTACATCATATACATGAATAAATTCAAAATGAATTAAAGACTTAAATGTAAGACCTGAAACCATAAAATCTGAGAATAAATCTTAGGAAGTAAACTCTGTGACATTGCTTTTAGTAATATTTTTTTCTGATATATCTTCTCAGACAACATAAGAACAAAATAAAGAAATGAGACTACACTAAACAAGAGTTTTTGAACAGCAAAAGAAACCATGAAAAGAATGAAAAGACCACCTACTGAACGAAAGAAGACATTCACCAATGATACATCTAATAAGGGTTAATGTCTAAAATTTATAAAGAACTCATGCAACTCAACACCAAGAAAACTGACAATCCAATTAAAAAATGAGCAGAGGACCTGAATAGATAGATATTTTCCAAAGAGGATATACAGATGGCCAACAGACATATGAAATGATGCTCAACAACACTAATCATCAGAGAAATGGAAATTAAAACCATAATGAGATATCACCTCACATAGGTCAGAATGGCCATTATCCGTAAATCGACAAACGAGTGTTTGGGAGGATGTGGAGAAAAGCACACCCTTGTGCACTGTTGGTGGTATTGCAAATTGGTGCAGCCTCTATGGAAAACAATATGGAGGTGCCTCAAAAGATTAAAAATAGAACTACCTCATGACTGAGCAATTCCACTTCTGGGTATTTTTCCACAGAAATCCAAAATACTCATTTGGAAAGATCTATGCACCCCTATGTTCACTGCAGCATCATTTACAATAGCCAAAATATGGAAGCCACCCTAAGTGTCCATCAACAGATTATTGGATAAAGAAGTGGTACATATATACAATGGAATATTGTACTGTAATGGAATACTCAGCCATAAAAGAAATGAAATCTTACCACGTGCAAAAACATGGATGGAAATAGAGGGTATTATGCTAAGTGAAATAAGTTAGACAGAAAAAGGCAAATACCAAATAATATCCCTTATATGTGAAATCTAAATAACAAAAACAAACAAACAAACAAAATAGAAATAGACTCACAGATACAGTGAATAAACTGATGTTTGCCAGTTGGAGGGAAGTTGAAGGGCAGGGTGAAGAGGTGAGATTGAGAAGTATAAATTGGTAGTTACAGAATAGTCATGGGGATGTAAAGTACAGCATCGGGAATATAGTCAGTAATATTGTAATAACTATGCATAGTGCCAGGCGAGTCCTAGACAAACTGGGGGGGGATCACTTCATAGTTATATAAATTTCTAACCACGATATTTTACAACTGAAACTAATATAAAGTAATACTGAATGTCAACTGTAATTGAAAATTTTTAAAAAGGGGGGGGTAGGTGAAGGAGAATTTCCAGTTATAAAATAAATCAGTCATGGGGATACACAATACAGCATAGGGAACAGAGTCAATAATATTGTATTAATATTAAAGAAATAAATAAAATTGCATGACCAAGTGAAAAAAAAAAGTTTTAAGCCAGGGATACAATTAAAGATAAAGTTGTAAAAAAAAAAAAAAAAAAGAAAAAAAAAGGCAGGGCCTGTTTGGGATAAATTAAGACAAATAGGCAATTAAGATTAGATGGGAAGAAACAGTGCAGCATGCTCCGACACAAGTTTGAATACTGACTGATAACCAGCTATATGCCAACTGTGACTTTCCTGGTTGCTGCTCATTTCCCCACTCGTCTTAGTACTAGAGCAGTCCAAGATCCAAGATTATGGCAGCTGATATTCGAAATTTCACCAGACAACCCTGTGTCATGGGGTTATCTTTTCTGTGGCCCACCTGGGGCAACATCTGCCTAGTGTTTCTCAAGGTTGTGGGAATAAGTCTTGTAACAGTGGCTCCACATCCCTCCATGTGAAAAGGGAGCTGGCTGGATACGGAGGAGATGCTCCCCTGCTCCCATCAGATGTCATCATTTAGTGAAGGTGCACCCCTTTCTGGCATCATTTTCCCAGAGCTGTGGCCTCTGCAAGTAGAGCTGTAATTGCTGGCCATATATGGAGAGAAATGAAGACTTCTGCCAGCAGTATTTGTTAAGAGATTAAGTGACATTAGATAACATTCATTGTAAGAATTTAATGGGTCCTGGGGCCTTAATCTACTGCAATGTGCTAGCCTCAGGGTATGTAATATTTGTTAATGTTCTTTTTTAAAATATAATTTTCTTTAAATATGTTAAAAAATAAATTATAGGGCCTCTTTTCTGCTAGGAATAGAGGTCACCGTAGAGTTCTCCCCACAAATGGCCACTTGTGCACTGGGTTAGCTTTGAGCCTGCTCTCAGGTAAAGGCCTGCATCACAGAACAAGTAGAAGTTTCCAACTCCACTCGACTCCTTGCTGGACCAAAGCAACGGAATGACAGGTGTTGAACATAAAACCAGTGTCCCATAGCCTGAACCTGTGTTTCTTCATCTCATCATTATTCCAACATTGGAATTTCTGGACCAAAGAAATAAGGAGAGAGATATAATCTCAAAAGCATGGAATCGGGAGCGAAAATGTATAGATAAAAGCACACCCGAGTTTTAATTTCTTCATCTCTATAATGGGGATGAAAATGACATTATTTCATAGGGTGATTACGAGGATCAAATGACATAATCTATACGCATGCCCTTTGCAAACTGGAATCATTAAGATGACGTAATATGGGTAACACAGCTCTTTGGCTAAGGATGCTTCTTCCTTCTGTTCATCATCATCAAAGCAAAGATTATAATAGCAAACATTTATTGAGCAGTTACTATGTGTTAAACACTGTCCTAAGAGCTTTACATGGATTACATCATTTGCAACAATTCTCTGAAGATACTGTTATTAACTACAATCGATTAAGAGCATAAGAGCTACTATACACAGCCAAAGATCATATACTTAGTAAGCTGCAGATCTGGGATACAAATCTACACAGAGGACATGTTCTCAACCACCTCCCTAAACTGCTTCCCGTGAGTTCTTCAAACAGCCTTACACACTTCTCAAGCCCACTTCTGCCAATGCTCATGTACAGAGTGCCACTAAGGCAGGTAAGAGGCTGACAATCGGAGAAAGGTCACCATTTCTGATGACATAAAGGCAAGCAATACTTCAAGATGCACAAGGTTGTGATGGCCTTCACTAGGGTCTTCACTCAGTGGAGTCTGACAGGGGACTGAAGGGTCTTTGAGAACTGGCATTAAACAGACTCACTACTCCATCATACAGAGAATATTTATATCTATACCAAGGGCTGAACATGTCACCATACTAGGAACTAGGAAGAGAAAGATGAATAATTTCCCTGCCACAGGAACAAGCACAGGTTCTTCGAGGGCTCATAAAAGAGGCACCTATCTTACCTGGGGTTCTTGAACAAAAAATAAGTCAAGGCGGGGAAGGACATGCAAAGCACAAACAGTACAGGCAAAGACAGGGCTATGAACACCTAATGATACATTAGGCAACTCCAAGGAGCTTGATAACACTGAGCGTGAAGCGTGAGGCAGGGAGCACGTCATGCGGGGTCTTCCGTGCCATTTCACGATGACAGCCTTGTAGGTGAACCAGTCTTACTTTTCTTTTCTTCTTCCCCACCCCAAAGCAGCACATAGGAGATACAAAGGATGATGTTCACAGTCATAAAACACACCCATTGGTAGAACTGATATTACGAAGACCTCATTTTTGCCTACACTGCAGCTCTGCCCATTTCTGGGAAAAGAATCTCCTTTTTGTCTTTTGGGAGCTGTTTCTCCTCACCTGGTCAGCCTTTCAATAAGGAAAAAAAAATTCCCGTAATATTTCCTTGCTTATTAGGTTTATTTTTTACTTTGTGATTCCCTCCCATCTCCTGTAATATAAGATTCACAAAAGCAGGGCTTCGTTCCTGTTTCCAGGCACCCAGCTAGGGCTGACTCAATGCAGGCACCAGATAAATACAGCTTTTATTAAACTAGTGCTGGATCACGTATCCAGCACTAGTTTAATAAAAGCTGTATTTATCTGGAAACTATACCAATTCTATACTAGAATTGGTATAGTTTCCAAGAAAGAAGGTCTCTTTCTTTCTTAGATTATGTCCCAAGGGACAATATAAGCCTAGACTTGCTGTCAGTGGCTGTCTTTGCCACCAGAGAATTAAGACAAGAGAGAGAGCAGAGCTGAGAGACAAAGAGAGAAAATGGGGGTGAGGGGAGAGATGCAGAGAGGGTGGCGGGGGAAAGATAAGACGACATTATCTGATTTCTTGAGCAGAGCTTTGCTTGTAGTCAGACACCCTGGGTTTCTCATTTATGCAAGTCAATCCTAGCGGGAGGAGGTTAGGGAGTTAAGCTCATTTGCATACTTGCGCCCAAGAGAATCTCGATTTACAGACTTAACCTTATGGGTTATTCTCAGTTGACTTGCTGTACTGTTCCACTTGTCCGTATTTCAAGAAAGCCCATCATGATGTGGGGAAGAATGACACGAACCCACAGTAATTTGTTTTTGCAAATTCGAATGTCGTCGGGATGATGTCACTCTGTGAAGAAAACCACTCTAAGGGATGATGGGATTAGGTGGACCACAGTGGAGTAGATAGTTTTTCCCCGCTAAAATGAGCAATACTCACTTATTTTTTTGCTATGCTAGAATATAGGTTAAGTGTTGCTACTCTATTTTTAAGTCAAGAACAACTGAAAATCCAGAAGTCTTACAAAATCTCCCTATTTAAAATTTGCCCATATTTTCCGTACTTTGAGAGCCAAACAAATCATGTATATGGGTCATATTTGGCTCACAAAGTTGCCACTTTCAACATCTGACTTTTAACCCTCTTTCTTCCATATCCCTGGCGCTTGCAGGGGAAAGTGATTCAGGCAGCTTCGCCTTCAGGGTTTCAACCAACCTGAGGAATTGACTTCAAGTTCTGTGATTCCATTCTGTACAGCCAATTCTAAATTAACAGCTAGCCGAGACTGAGTGTAGTTGAAGACTAGACTGAACTAGCCTTCTGTTTTTCATAACCTACATGCGCATTGCAAGTCCATCTTCCTAAGTCACCCCCAGCCTAATGTCTGATGTCCTAAAGGTGACTGCGAGTCACCAGTACCAGAACTAACAAGGACTCTGAGGTCAGCCAGCCCATTGCCTCATTTCCTGGCAAGAATGTGTACAGAACCTTCCAAGACCAATAAGTCTTCTCTCACTTCTACTCGAGAGCACAGCCCACTCTTCACAGCCATTGCTGACTTGGTAACATTTAGAATGATTAGCAGTTAATTGAAGGCCCCCTCTCTTAAGGGTTAATGGATGTTTACCTTGTGGTTACTGTACGTAATTTACCTTACTGAGGGGAACTGTATATTGATTATTTTTTAAAAACACTCTTGGGTAAAAAGACTGTTTTAGACAATCTAGTTTTTGGGTTGGGTATATATATTCAGGTGCTGATGATGTTAATAGGAGAAAACAAAATAATGTTAATTCCTATCTGAAATACAAATTCAGAAAGAAATCATATTAAATGCTTTTCATGTGGCCCTGCACTATTTTTTCTGTCCTTTAAGAAATATGCAGCCTCAAAACAGTAAATTAAAGGTTAAATTCTTTTATGTTATTGTATAGAGTTACCAAATCCCCTCCAAAAATTAATTTTAAAAAATCCTAAAACATTTTTTTGGGGATTTGGTTTTAGTCCCTGGAAGGATTCAGTAATTACTTCCCTCGTACCTCAGAGCATATTTTTCAAACAAAGGAGTCTAGAGTACCGATATAATGCAGACTACAGGCAAAGATTTATGATATCATAAACAACCTTCAAGGTCTTTTCTGTTTTTGATAGGTAGACCAAACCTGTTGGTATGTTAGCTTTTGTCAACATTTGTATGCATTGTTTTGGGATTCTCAGTTAATCAGTGTCATGAGGTGAGCAACCCACCGTGCATTAGACATCTTTTACAATTAATTACCAAGAAGCATGCGAGATTGTGAGATGCCTATTGACAAGCTTCCTTCTCCCCCTCGATATTCTACTCACGGCCATGACAGCCAAATACGTGTAGTGTTCACATGCGGAAGACACAGACACCAGCACGCTGGCGGCCACACTTGAATTAATTCGAACTAGTGACCCACTGCCAAAGTAATGTTTAAAAAAAAGTTCCAAAGCTACCTCAACTTTCTCTTGATACCCAGAGACTGCTTTTCCTTAAAATTTTAAATGTTTAACTTTATTAGAATCAGAGATTTCTTTAGTAGAAATATTAACAAGTGAGGATTGTTCCAGCTCCAGATACATTCAGTAAAAGATGGAAACAGTGTTCCTGTCTTCAGGGAACTGAAAAATGACCAGCAGGTATAAGACAGGCAAGCAGTAAACAGCCTAAAAGCAATTACAGTAGGTCCTCATTTAATGTCGTTGATAGGTTCTGAGACCTTAAGCTGCACAATGTAGAATGACGCCAGTGTTAGCACAGGCTAACTGACAGAAACAAGAGTTAAGTTCCTATGGCACCTCATCAAGGCTATGACGAACCAAGTGGTGTTGAACAAAATGCTGTTATTCGAGGACCTGCTGTGGGTGGTCAGACCTCTAGCAAAGTCCGTGAGCTCCATGAGCTCTGCTAGGAAAAGCTCTGCTGAAAAGAAAGCAGTCTTAGGTTTGGAGCTGAAAGTCAGGGCTGGATTAACCAGTTATGTGCTGCGTGGTTACCGTGATGATTCCGCTCACTAGGCTTTGGTTTCTTCACTTGTAAACTGGGGGTGATAGGACACCCTCTCTCCCAAGCTGTGCTGATTAAGCACTCAATGAAGTGAGAACCACAGAAAGTATCACTGCCACTTTTAGGAAACATACCTAAAGAAGGGTGGCGGGGTGGGCATTCAAGATCCTGTGGGAAGTAGTGTAGCTCACTCCAAATCTATGATGGGGGCACCTGAGAGGATGGCATCCTGATGGTGACAGTGGGAATCCCTTCTAAGGAGCGAGGGGTAACAAGGAAAAGGAAACTGTACTTATGACATGCGATATTTCAAAAATCATCAGCATGATACGCAAGTAGAGTAGAACTTATTTGCTTAATTTTGTATATTTTGACACTACTGACATTTGGGGCTCGGTAACTGTTGTGGGGGTCTGCCCTGTGCATTGTAGTATACTTTGCAGCATCCCCGGCCTCTACCTGCCAGGTTCTAGCACCTACTCCCAACTGTGCCAATCTGAATATCCCCAGATTTTTGCCAAATGTCCTGTGCAGGGCAAAATTGCCCCTGGTTGAGATCCATTGATGTGGATGTTTGCTTTCAACCAACTGATTCTCAAAATGTTAATCCGAGAGATAAAGTAATCCTTAGCGTTGGTGGTCCATGGTCAAGTGGGCGAGGAGGCAAACCAATACAAAACTTACTCTTGGGAAAATCACCTACTATGTCTCAGGCCCTTTCCCATCCATTGTCCTAGTTAATTCATAAATTGCTCTGGGAAGAATTATTATCTCCACTTTGAAAATGAGGAAACTGATCTTCATGGAAATAAAGTATCCAAGTATACAAGTAGCAGAACAGAAATTCCATCTCAGTTCTACAAGTAAAAGTTTCCATGCATTCAGTCTTGAAAGATCTCAAAGCACATAATGCCTAAAATAAGATTTAACTTAAGGGGTATCATGAATAAAAGAGTAATGAAAGTTTACTGTTTGATAAGTAACAAAAATTTGAGGGAACCAAGACCATAAACATTGACTGACACTATTGCTTCAATGCTGAAGAGACAACAAAAATGCACATCTAAATAATGTTCCCCTCTGTCCTCTAAAAGGGAGTAAAAATAAGCTCATCAAGCTTGAAGTTCAAAATTTGCTGTCAATAGGTTATATCACTAAAACTTATGTTGGAATAAGATAAGCAACATGAACAGATTCTCTTCAGTGTTTCCTTGATCTGTGGCTATATTTATAATGTCATTTGGAGATAACGGGCACAGATCTTTGAAGAATCTTCTAGGTGTCATAAAATGTCTATAGTGTGGTGAAAGATTCAGACAAAAATACAAGTATGTAGCTGAATCGAATAATTATAAAAAGTGCCAAATGCTTTGATTGATGCCGAGACAGAAAGTAAGGCATGGAATCTATTTTGCAGAGTGTGGTCATGATACACTTTTCTGAGAATAAGTTTAAGAAGAGACATTTAAGTGGAGACCTAAAGCATGAGAAGGTGAAAATTTTATAAAAAGTATAGACAGTGTTCTGAGACCAAAATGGCACACACAAGCGTTTTCCAATCTCAAAAAGTTGTAAATCATTGTCGTAGCACTTTGTTCATTGTGAGTACAAATAAAGATACACTATAATCCATAATAGATTCTCCCTATAATTAATCACAAATGATAACAAAAACAGACCCGGAGAAAGTGTGAAAAACAGGAAGATGAAGGAAAAAGTGAGATTCTTTGGTACAATTTTTCTCTTCTGACTTAGATTTGGCTATAAAATACTTCAGTTTAATATTATTCCATTCATTCTTCTAGCAATAATGTAATTAGTACCTGATATTTTAATTTTATTTTTATTTTTATTTTGAAAGCAACTTGATCTTGGAGTAGAATGCTTGGGTTTGAAGCTTGGTGTCTCCGACACCCTAGGGTTATGAACTTGAGTAGCTTAATTAAGGCCACTGAGTCACAGCTTCCTCACCTGTAAAATGGGAATCATTCTTTTTAGTCATGTGAAAATGAAATTAGCTAGTAAATTGGAAAGTGCCTAGCATAATACCTGATTCAACACTTCTTTCTTTCAAATTAAACATATGAATTACATAAAAATGTGCCTTGTTTGGGTTTTTATCATCACACTTACTATAATATAATCATGAATTTGTTCACATTCCTGTTTTCCCTCCCGAATTCTCAGCTCTTTAGAAAGAGAATGTGGGTTTTATTTAACCGAATAATTCCAGCACTCAGCAGTTGGTAGATGTTCATTAAAGTTTTGCTGAATGAATAAATGGCCCTGTCACAAAGAGAGATAGAATGATATCATCTCCATTTTAAAGATAAGAAGATAGGCCCAAAAAGTGACGGGACTTGCCCGGAGTCATATGGCTAGTAGTTGGCAAAGACTAGAACCAAGACACATGATTCCAATTCATTATATTTCTACTTAGAAAGGCTGTGCCTGCTTTCATTTAGCATCCACTTAATAAAACAGTCAATGACCTTCTAATGCCAACCAGTAAGCTAGGTGCTGGGTACAAGCAGTGAATACAATCCATATGGTCTCTGTACCCACAGAGTTGCAGTTTAGTGAAGGAAGTATACATTTAAAAAAATCAATACCCAAATAAATAATTTCAATGAAAAAAAAAAAAGCTCTTCCTGGGAAAAATAGGGGGAAATCCAAGTTAGGTTGAGATATGGGGAGAGCGAACGTGAAGGAACCTGAGGCTAAAACCTGAAGGATGAGAAAGGTGAAGGGTAAGATGAGTGAGTTCTGAGGCAAGTGCTCTGTGTAGAATAGCACTTTCAGTGAAGGCGACACCAGTGGGATGCGCTCGTGGACGGGGCGGAGGCCAGGGGGGCAGACAAGGGCACGGTCATTCACGGGTTTTGGAGACAAATCAAAGATCTTCAAGTGCGATGGGAAGTCAGTATAGAGTTTTAAGCAGGGTAATGACATGAGGCAATTTATATTTTAAAACCATCTGCTTATAAGAAAGATCATCTCAGTTGAGGGTCTAGGTGACATTTGGAAGTAGAGAAACTAGTTAGGAGACTGGAACTTTAGTTGAGCCCATAGATGACGGTGGCTTCCACTAGAAAGGTGGTGATGGGAAGATGTGCAGAGAGGAAATATTTTGCATGTAGCATCAAAAGGATTTAGTGATAAATTAGGTTTTTGAGGCACGAGAGAAGTAACTATAAAGGATGATCCTTGTGTTTCTAGTTTAGACAATAGTATAAAAGAAAGTGCCATTGCTGATATGGGGAATACTGAGTGAGCAAATTTGGGGGAAAAGATCAATACTCCTGGTAGGACACATAATAAATGTGAATTGCCTATGAGATATTCAGTAGACATGTAGGTGTATACGTTGGAGCTACAAACAGAAGTCAGAGCTGGAGTTAAGCTTGGGAGCCACCATCATAGAGCTGACATACAAACCCATGGCCAGAGAGAAAGGGGGCATGAACACAGGAGAGGCCCTGGGACTGATTCCTTGAGGAACTCGAGAATTGAGTGGGCAGATCAGTGAGATGGGCCACCAGGGACACTGCTAACATGTGGCTGGAGATACTGAAAGAGATCTGGGAGAATGAGGTGTCAGAGGATTGTGGGTCAAGAAAGAGAAGCGGCCATTTGTGCTGAATGCTATAGTCAGTAGAACATACCTTGCAATGTAAGGTCCTTAAGGCACAGAAATCTGAGTATACAAATTGTCTTTAGAGTCTAATACTTCAGGTCACTCAGTAATTGAACTTTTCTCTTAGGTTAGATGTCTTTTGTTTGACCCAACAGACAGAGGTAAAGGAGTTACATGGAATGGATCCATGAATATTTGATATCGTCATCATTATTATCAATAATAAAAACATGAACAATTTATTGGACAATTATGATGGCCTGGTGGTAACTGTGAACTATTTCTCACTCTTTATTCTTTTGGATAGCCCTTTAGACAGGTTTAATTACTATCTGTTTTTAAAAAGATAAAAATGGAGTTTGAGAATCTGAATGACTGTGATCATATAGCCATCAAGAAACAGTAGAATTTTGAATTATTATTTTTTCAATTCCAAAACTTATCTTCTCTGCCCATTCTGCTATGTCCTGGCTTTTCTCTGTATATGAACAGAGTTCTTGAAAAAGAAATTCTTTTTCTAGCCCTCATTAGAGTGCTTGCTGCACAGTGGGCTGTCAATAAATGGCTGATGGAAGGGGAGGAGAGAAGGAAAAGATAGAGGGAGAAAGACCAGAGGAAAATGAGACCAGATAACTTAGAACAAATCAATTTCTAAGAATAATCGGTTCTACTGACTGGTACAGACTTCGTGCTGTGCCACTTAGGTCTCCCTTAAGGTCTAGAGAACTCCCCAGATGCCGCAAGTGTTGTCTGTAGACCAGGCTTAGCTGTCCGCCCTTCTTTTTAGCTTGGCTGAAAACTGTCACCTTCATCAAAGTCATGCACCTCTTCTGGAGAGCAGCTTGCATCTAATGACTGGTGGATGCGATAGGAAGGAGAGGCTGTAAAGAGCCAGCCCTCCAGGTACAGCTTGGAACAACTCAAAGGTCAACCCTGGCTCCAAAATCACAGTCCAACTTTCCCCTCTGCCCAGTCCTGTTTCTTTCATTTCTTCCACAGTGTTGAACCTGAGGACACCACCCGATAAACTGTTTATAATACGCAGTTCTCCTCTGAGCCTGCTTTCTGGGGAACCCAAACTCTGAAAGGGTCTCACTAGGGATAGGGGTACCTGATTGATTTTCTGACATAAATATTACACATTGTCCATGGGGATTTTAAAACAGCCCAGGTGGCTTCCCTGTACCATCCAGCGTGCTTCTAGGTCACCTACCTCCACAGTCAGTAGATGTGTGTGCAGGGAATGAAAACGAATTTTAATACTGGTCTCTGTAATACATAATTAGTAAGATAATTCTGCTTAAAATTCTGTGTGTACATCACGTATCATAAGTGAGCATTTTACATAAAACACTATGTAATCATAGCATACTATGTATTTGAGCACTATATAAATCATAAATACATATGAATATGCACACACATATTTTCATAAACATATGAACATCAATGTGTAATCTATTTTACTGAGGACTTGCTCTATGCCAGTCACTGTGATAAACGCCTGACATGAATTAATTCCTTTGATTCTCACAGGTGGCAAAATTACCTCTATTTGTTTTTCAAATGATAAAACTAAAGCCCAGAGAGGTTAAGGAGTCTGACAAAGACTTCCCAGCTAGAAGAGTTAATGACTTGAGTAAAATCCAGGACCGACAACTTCAAACCTGTACTTCTAATTACTACACCACAATGAACATTAATTTGAGCAAATTTCTTATAAAAATCTGTGAACTGAACAAGAGAATAACCAAAATAAAGTGAGACTCACTGATCCCTCATTTTGTAAAGCTGGGTTTTGTAAAATGGGTTTCCTTATTTCAGGAGCCACCCAGAAATACAAAAAAGCCAAAGTCACAAACAACGAAACTACAGGGAAATATGGTGTTGTCCTTTGCCCCTTGCGAGAGCTACATTTTCTCAACAATTGAAGTGAGCTTGCCTTTACAATTGAAATGTTTTCCTTTGCATGCAGAGTAATGGAGCATGGCGGAATACATGCCTTCAGCTACAAAAATTTGTAAGTCAACACACACTCCATCAAGTTGTGACTGTGAGAACACACGCCCTCAGAAGCCAGGAGACAGCCTCTGTCAAAGGAAGGGTTGATTCCAATGAATACTGATCAGCCACTAAAAACAGAACTGAGATCGAAAAAAACATCTCATAACTGATAAATGTACTGCTATCATAACATCAACAGCTTGAATTCAATGAAAACTATATTGGTTAAATTAAGTCTTCTACATAAAGATGTCAAATGTTACAACTTCACTATTACAGTGAGGAATAGCTTCAAAATGTGCCTAACCTGAAGAATTAGATGATACTATCCTTAGAAATTACTTTATAGAATTGTTAGGTCTAAAGTCATAAATCCCTATTAGAACATCAAATTTCTATTGGTTTGGATTGCATTTCCCAGTGCTATGTCATCCCAATACAAGCTATCTGGACCATTTTTGTATTTGCTTCTTCCAAAAAGAATGTAAGTGTTTGTAGTGAATATTCTTGGAGTTCTCCCTTAATCAAAGAGTGCTATGAAAAGTGGACGGAACTGAAATTTGAATTTGTAACATTTCTTTTAGATTTTCTTTGATAGTAAAGCAATAGTCTCCCAAGGTTTCCTTTTGCCTTAGGTCCTGTGTATTCTCTAGATTAGATTAATACAACTTTGGGCTTTACTTAAAATACCAAAACATTAAAACCTCGTGAGGCCATAGAAGTCAGACCCTGTGAGAATTCACCTTTTAAATTGTCTAAGTTATGAGATCTCACACACACACACCACACACACAACTTCTGGAGATATCGGGATTGCTCAAATGTCTACTAAATGTGCTTCTACATTTAACCTTGAGATTTTGCTTTCAGAATGTCTCTTCACCTGATTTTTTTCAGTCCAATTTATAAGATGAAAGGGAGTCTTTCTTGAACATGATTTACATTTCGTTTATTTGTTCCCTACAAATTATATTTTAAGCTCGATATTCTGATTTATGAAGCTCTATTTCTTTGTCTTTCCATAAGAAAAAAAGCACGTTTCCAAGATTAGATTCTAAATCATCCATTGTACGTAATTATGAAAACCTATGTAACACAGGGAAGTTCGAGAAGAAAATCATAGGCCCACAAAAAGAAATAATTCAGTATAACAAAATCATTGAAATTAGAGATGAAAAAAGCTTATTAGGTCATCTATCAAAGAAAGTACGTGCATTTGACAGCCAAATTTAATATGCCAGAGATATTGGGTCATCCGAGGTGCCTCCAATCTTTTAATAGAGTAGAGAAGCTAAAAAAGAACATTTAAGGAGCAGAGTCCTTAATCGAAGGCAAGTCCTCACAGATCAAAATATCAGAGAGAAATATGTAAGAGGCAAATGAGAGGCAAACGGAGAAATAACACTGAAACATCAAGGAGATAAAACTTTATTTGAAAGTTTTCTAGATAGAGATGAAGTTTCGTGTGATATCTGTGACATCCATGCTGACAGGTTCCAGGGACTGGGGTTCACGAGGAAACTGTCACAGCCAGAAGAGCCAGAGGGGTCAAAGGCCAAAGGATATTATTGGGTGTAAAACCCCAACCTTTCATCTGTGGAATGTAACAACCCTTAGAAATCAGCCCTGTTTTCCTTCCAGCGAAGAGCAAAGGCCAGTAGTAAACATTCTTCTGAGTGTGTGTGCTGGGGAGGGAGGAGATATGGGAGGAGGGGTTCTGGGCTGATAAAGCAGAAACATAAAGGAGCAGATGCTGGCATTTGCCAAGATAATCAGAGCAGAATTATGCAACGTTTTAAATATCTCCACTTTTTACCGCATGATCTTTGATAACGCAAATCTGTGATAAGCATAGTCTCGTTGATGTTTTACTGTATTTCTTCATTAAAAATTAATCTGACACTCGTAACTAGTTTCTACGAGCAACTTAAAAAAGAAGCCTGCCAGCGCACAGGCGGAATGGGATAAAAAGAACTTGCTGGTGAGCAATCTCTCAAATTTATCAGAATCTCTGTAAAGAGTCCACCCACCTGCCCTGTGAATTGGGTCCACAACTACTCTCCTGATTCCCTGCATCTCTCCTCACAAGCACTGAGGCTGGCACCTGCCTGTAGATGGAACGCTGCATCTTCACGCCAGCCTGCTAGCTGCTGTAAGACAACTAAGAATTCAACAGGATTTGTCTATTTCAACGCGGTCATTGTTGCAACTGGGCTAATGAAAACACAGGTAAAGAGATAAAATGTGCCCTAAACTGTTGAGTAAAGTGGGCTATAATTCTCAGTGGAAATGGGGAATAAAATCTCCTATACTTTTATAAATGGATTAAATAATATATAACCTTTGTGTTGTGTTTGTGTGGTTTCTTTTTTTTAAAATCGAGATGCAATGTATCAGTATGGTTAAGAGTAGGACATTTTTTCTCACTATGTATATATAATGCAAACATTAAGTCATATACCTTAAAACTATATAATTTTCATTTGCCAATTATACCTCAATAAAGATAGAAAAAAAAGAGTAGAAGTTCTGGAATCAGATTGCTGGGTTTAAATTCTAGCTGTTTCACCTATTTGCTTGGTAAATTTGAACAATAGCTTAAGTTCCTCTATCCTTCCTACATGTGTTAAGAAAAAGAAAGTATAGTATTCTTTATGTAATAAGGTTGCCATGAAGATGAAGATTAAATGAGACAATGTACCTATACTCTTAGTATCTGCCACACAGGAAGGACTTAGTAAGAGCTGCCAGAGCTGCCATTATTAAACACACACACACACACACACACACACACACACACACACTTTGCGCACACGCACATACCGCTTTTTAAAAATAAGTTGTGAATATTGACCATAACGGGTTAACTTTAAAGACTGGCATCTGACAAGTTTATCACGACATAATACAATAAAATGAGGCAGGAGAAATAAATCAGAGGGAGGGGATGCTCTGGCGAGGGAGATGAACGACAGTGCTGACCTCTTACAGGCAGAATCTGTAACTCGAATTCAGAAGGCCGTGGGGTGATCAATGGAAAAAATGTTTCCATGCCTTTGGAATACAGACAATAGATTGCATTTGGTCTTCAGCAATATGATAGGCTTGGTGAGATGTGTCTTGTTTGTTTGAGTGATTGATTTTTCCTATACATCCTACTTGGTGTTTTCTGAGCTTCTTGGACCTGTGGTTTGGTACCTGCACTAATTTTGGAAAATTCTCGGCCTCCCAAAGAACATTCAAAAACTCTGTTGGCCTCATTTTCTCTTTTCCTTCTGGAATTCCAATCACGGGCATGTGACACTTTCTGATATAGAGGGTGGCTCAGATAGGCTGAGGCTTTCCTGATTTCAGAGTATCTCAATTGTTAGCCTGGAAATACAGTCAATACCAATTTAATCTGATGTTCTTTAGCTGCCATTTAAAGCTTCTGTCATTCAAATATGTAAATAGTGAGGTACATACAATCTTTGATACCTGTAAGAGTCATCAAGGGAGTTTGGTATACATGCAGATTTCAGAAAAAGGAATTCTGATTCAGTGGATCAGGGATGAGGTAGGGATGATGTATATTTACCAAGCACCTTGGATGAGGCTGAGGCAGTTGACCTGGGGTTATATTTAGAGAAACATCAGCTCAACAAATCTCTTATTATTTTCTACTTGTGGCACTCCAATAAGTTCTGTAAAATTAATAGCTTTCTGCCTGAACCTATACTTTCTTCCATTTATTTTAAAATTGTCTAATTTTAGTTCAAGAATGAACTGTTTTTAAACTCTCCTGTAATGGCTAAAATTAAAAGCGCCGAGAACACCAAGTGTTGGCAAAGATGTGGATGAACTATCAAGAACCACTAGTCAAAGTATAAAATGAAATCGTCACTTCTGAAAACTTTGAAATATCTATTCAGCCAAATGTACCTAAGACCCCACATTCCCTGGGTATGGGAATGAGTGCTTCATCCCACCAAAAGACATGTACGAGAATATGCATAGCGGCTTTACTCAAACTAGCCTCAGACTGGAAATCAGTCAATGCTCTTCAGCAATGGAATATAGAAATTAGGATATAGTCACCCAGTGAAATATTAGTCAGTGCTGAAGAAGCACAGATCGCAGTTATACTCGACCATATAGGTGAATCTCAGAGAAAATAGTGAGTGAAAAAAAGCCAAGCGCAAAAGAATTTTTTAAAAAATGAATACATCTAATCAATGGTGGTAGAGTCAGAAGAGTGATTCCCTCCGAAGATAATCAGCTGAGAGGAGGCACGAGGAACTCTCCTGGGATGGCAGGAACATTCTATGCCATGAGCTGAGAGGTTGATATGAGCACGTGCACATATGCAAAAAGTTACCGAGCCACACATTTAAGGTCTGTGTTCGTTACTCTGCGTAAGCTACACCAGGCAAAAAGAAAGGAAGGAAGAGAATGTGGGAGAGTGGGAGAAAAGGAGAAAGAAAGAAAGATAAAACCATTTTGCCCTAGAACTTGAAAATCTGGAAAACGAGTTTGAAAGTCCTTTGGTCTTTGCCACTAACGACTTCACAGATTTTATTATGTTCCTTCTTGGCCGTCATGGTCCCAGACTATAAAGAAGTCTAGATGAAAAAAATATTTCCTGTTAACAAATATTAACATTCAATGGAAATCATATGTGTAAACAGATAACAAGGAAAATCTTGCTGATTTTCTTTTGGCATTCTATGACCAGTCATAAAAGATATTTTCCGTGGATAAATACAACAAGGTTCAGTAACTTCAGAAGGCTGGAGAATGTTGGTGTAACTGTTACATAAGCTGGATTGAATCAGATTTGACTATTTCCCTCTTACCAGAAAAGAGTCTGTAAGAGGAAAAATACACAAGGCCTTCCCTGAAATGCCTGGCTTCAATATTTCTTAGAGACAATTAGGTTAGAATAAACACTATGCATTCTTTAAAAAAAAATAAATCACAAAATGATAAACTCACGGGAAAATACTGAAGTTGTAGAAGAGGGAGGTCAGCCCTAGGTCTTTTTTTTTTTTCCTTTTCTTTTTTTTGTATTCATTAAAGCATGGATAAAAATCTCAACTATATTTAAAATTTTTTATCTTTTAAAAATAACCGGGAGTGTCCTCTTCCTTGCCTTCTTGACAAATGCCACTGGAGGATGATTGCTGGCTAGTTTCCTATTGCTGCTTCTAGATTATTACTCTATTCTCATAAATTCCTGTCTGCTTTGATGTCCATGCCATTCTCCAATCGCATCTGTACCTCTCTTGTCATTATCCACCGTCTCAGTCATTCACTCTTGAGGAATATGGCACCTGAATCCCAGACTCATTTTCACTGAAATCCCACTCTCTACCAAACAAATGAATCTATTATTCTACTGTGACCTTACTTCAATCACCCACCTTCATAACCACACTCCAGACTTTGTCACCACTGTGAATTACTTGAGCTCTTACAGTTAAAACTCTATCACCAAACCTCCTCTCTGCCCAGCTGTTCTCTCCAGCTATTCTGTCTTTTGACCTCATGCATACTTAAGTGCCTATACCTCCCTTTTCCCCTTATCTACAAATTCCCATGGAAGTTCATGGTCTCACTCCAATCCTATACTCAATTGCACACCAGACTTCCTTGACAATGTCTTCAAATGTAGTATCCTTTTACTTATGCTGCAAAAGACTAGCTAAATGTCAAAGATCATACCACTTACCTGCCTTCTCAATCTACACATTAGTGAAGAGAAGCTGCCCCAGTGTGTAGACCGCCATTACAGCTAAGTCCTGGTCTCCATCCTCACCTGGACCCTCAGACCTGTCCAACAGTTCTTTCTGTGAATCTCTTTTCGACTCTGCACTACTGCTATTCCAAATTCCCCAGTATTCCAACCTCCTTATCCAACCACTACTAACATCACTTAGAGAGAAATGTTCTGCTTTGCAGAGAAATGTGAGACTTGGCAGAAGAGAATTCTCTCAGTTCTCTGCTCTGACACCAACCAACAGACTCTGCTTTGGGATAGATGTAGACGAGTTTCACCTTACGCCTTCCTAAAAAGGATTCTGGAAGAATCAACGTGGTCTGCTACCTTGGATTTTCCAAATTATAAGTTTTGTAAGTTTTTCCAACTTACAAGTTTTGTATCAACTCTATTCCATAAAATGCCATTCTTATTGAATTTTCTATGTTAACTGATTTTAGTTTTGAAAGCTCTATTATTTGCTGATTTAAAAAGAAAGTCCACTTATTTAATCATCAAGAATTCTTTTATTTCAAGCGAAGATCAAAAAGCCGTAGTGGCTCCAAGGAACATAGGTAAAGCCTCTGAGTAAAAAAGAAATTTAATTTAATCCCAGCATGGTTACTGATGTTCTATGTGGTTTTATGCAAGAAATTTCAACTCACTATGCCTTAGTTCTCCCATTAAAAATAACAGAAAAGATGTTAATATTGCAAACTAAGCTCAGCTTATTGTTAAAGAAAATTAAATGATTTAAGAGGTTGTTATGAAATGAAAAACCCAAGATGTCAAGGTGAAATTACAAATGGGAAGGGTGTGTGTGTGGCGGGGCGGAGCAGGGGTGGGGGGATTGTTTCACTGATAAAGTTAACTTTTCAAATCAGCCTCCAATGGGAATGCATTTCATAAAAAAATAAGTTATAATCTTCACGATGTTTTGACTAGATTACTGAGGAGATGCGGTGTTGAGAACGATAATTTTTGCAATTTCCTGTCTGTTGTAGATATAGCAATTTCATTCTCTTCAACAAATATCGAGTGCCTACTTTGTGTCAGACTTTTTTAAAAAACGATTAACACGATATATATTTATTAAATGCCCTCTACGTTGATTGCTTCCATTATGGTGTATTTGTACCCTTGGGGGTGTTCCAGATGATTCATTAGGGTGTGGTAAGAAAATATTAGACTGTATATTCATATTTTTTTTTGTCTAAAAAAATGAGAATCTATTAATTGGAAGGTCATGGTGTATCTAAGGTTTTCCCAAGAGAAAGGTGAGAATTCCATAGGCTCAAGAGACAGCAGTTCTTCACACTCGGTGGTGCCTGATTAGTGTACCGGTCTGCATACTATTTACGTGTGCCTGGTTAAGAAGATTTGTCGCTTATAACATTTCGTTTTAAGTAAACCGACTTACATAACCTAGACAAGAAAGTTAAAACAGTTCTTGAAAACCAAGAAAAATGGTGAAACTAGCCTTTTTACTCCAATGAAAAACATTTAATCAGCTACGCTATGAGGGAAAAGCAACAATATACTATTTTGATGGGTTAACAATTATCAAGAAAGACTAATTTAAATATGTATTTATATTCACTATTGTTAACTATGAATGTCACCTTAAGCATATCTTTTTGTCTTGATAGTCAAATATTTAAGAAAATTTTATATTTATCTTTATCAGATCCATTTTTATTTTCTATTTCATAAAGAGCATAATCATTAGGCTATTTATTTATAAACTGTATACACGAGTATTTGCACATTTTGGACATATATGGTCAAAAGTATTTTCCATTGGGGTGTGTGATCGAACACCTGAAAATACATGAAAGCTAATATAGGGAGAAGGTTAAAGAGAGAGAGTGGTTCTATGTCTGACTGTATACAAAGGAGTATGGACAGTCCAAGGTCAAGTTCAAATATTACCACAAGGGCTATGAAAAATTTCTCATATGGAATATTATTTTCATTAATGGTCCATATGGCGGTTCTAAAATATGGACTTGAGTATTTTAACTCTCTTTTCATTGAGGTGTAGGGACTATGTCTCCTCCCCTAAGATCTGGGTAAGTTTGTATCTGTTTTGACTGATTGACTTTGTTGTCAATAAAAGCCATTCATCATTTTTTTTTGGCATTTGGGATGCTTGCTATTCTATGGAGGAAGGTATCTGTCAAGTAAGAGATTCGACTACCCTATGCCAGCCAAGTTGGAGACACATGTAGGTGAATGGTTCAGGCTGTGTCAAATCTTCTGAGCCATATGTGTAAGTGATGCCATCTTGAACCTTCTAGACAAGTCGATCTGTCAGGTAAATGTCAGCAAATGACCTCAATTGACATTACAAGATACAGAAGAATCGCCCAGCAGAGCCTTGTCTAAATTCCTAAAACAAAAAATCTCTGATATATGATAAAATGGCTTTTTAAGGCCATAAAATTTGGGGGTTGTTATATAGCAATAGACAAGTATAAAAGAACTTGTTACCAGAAGTGAGGTGCTAATACAACAAAAAGCTAAACAGGTGGCATTGACTTTGAGAATAGGTGGTTGGAAAATGATAGAAAGACCTTGAGGAAGCTTTCAGAGAAGCAAGTGAAGAAATGTTATCAGAAAGAGGAAAATGTGTTGGAAGTTGGAAGAAAAAAGACCCTTATTACACACTGGTGGAAATTTTAGAAAAAAATGTTGCCTGCAGTATTTTGTAAAACCTAAAATGTACTAATAAATTGAAAAACCTAGCAAAGGAAATTTCCCGTAGAATATAAAAAGTTTCAGTTGGTTTCTTTTAACTGTGTTTCATAAGTTACAGATAAAGGGAGATGAGCTAAAAAAGGAAATAAACTATTTCAAGCAGATTAAATAGAAAGGAGTCGGTCTTGCTTTGCTCAATGTAAAATGATTTCTCAATTCGAGAGTCTCTCAGCAGAACATTATCAAAGTCAGAAAGGGTATAAGGGCAAAGACCGAACCCAGGATGTCGTAAAGAAGGTGTGGTCTCATGGTAAATGTGAACCCAGGTATGGCTGTAAAGCCACTTTTTAACACCTCAGAAGACCTGAGGTACTGTATCATAGATCATTTTAACAAAACAGAACAACGACAACAAAAACCAAGTACCAGAAGGATCTTAAGAGTATGCCTTATAGATTCTCTTTGTTGAACCACAGGGATTCTAAAAAAATCTTAAAGGCACTATCCATAGCAGCCTCACAGAAGATCCATAATAGAAAAGGCCACGTTTCAAATACTTTTACACATATGACTTTTGTCTTATAGAGTGAATTCGAATAAGGTTTCTAGAAAACCCACAAAGTTTCTAATGGAATTGTAAGAGCACAATACACTGCCAGCAAGGACTAAAATGGTCAGATAAAAAGAGAGCTGTGCACTCTCTAAACTCCATGAGTTGGAAACAAGCTGAGACCACTACTCAGCTGTGAACATAGGCTACTTCTGTGGGAAAGGAAAAAACAATTCAAAGGGTAGAATCACAAGTATACAGCAGGGAATGACAATTTATAGCCATGGGCCAAATTTAGGTGGTGACCTGATTATATATACGTCCAATGAGCTAAGGATGTTTTTACATTTTGAAAAGATTGTTAAAAAATGAATAAAATTCAACAAAGACCACATGGGGCAAGTAACAACTAAATATTTACTATTTGGCCCTTTACAGAAAACATTCACTGACCTTTATCTAGAGGCTGAAGCCAAGAAACACAGAGATTCATTCACAAGGAGCAATAATGGGTCCCGATCAGGACAGTATGGCCCTGGCTGTATTTCAGAACTGATATGGACTTGCATCGATTGAGGTTAACCTATGCCTGTTCCACCATTTTATGTTGCAAGTCACATAACTAGTCTCTGTTGTTGACTGATCTTCAGATAGCACCTAAAGTAGAAGTTTCATCTCCACCTGATTTAGTTAAGATCCTGGGTCTTGTGCCTGAGCCAGAGATCATAATGGGATGGGTGGGTCTTATAAGAGGTTGAGTACAATATAAACACTGAAAAAAGTGTAGTTTGTTGCTTGTGGAATGACCTTGGTGTTTTTGAACCCTGTCTGCAAAATTCTTTTATACTCCTCTCATAAAGAGGTGAAATCTCTGTCTCCTCTTCTGGAATCTGGGAGGGCTTGTGTCTGCTTTGACCTACAGAGTATATCAGAACTTATCACATTAATTCCAAGGCAAGGTCACAAAAGACCATGCAGTTTCTGTCCAGTTCTTCTGGGAGGCTGGCTCTGGGAAAAATCTCCCCCACGTAAGGATTCTGACTGCCCTAAGACCTTGCCAAGCTGGAGTAGAGTGCAGTCAGGTTTCTTGATAGTCCAGCTGAGCCCAGATTTTTAGCCAAGACACCAGACATGTGATTGACGCTGTCTTGGACCATCCAGACTGGCCTATCTATCCGCTAAGTACCACTAATGCCATGAGGATCGCGAGACTAACTCAGCCAAGCCCTTTCTGAATCTGTGACCCACAGAATCTGTTACGTATATATAGTCAATGTTTCAAGCAACTAAGTTTTGAGTATTTTGGTAAGCAGCAATAGATAACTGGAACAGTTCACTATGTAAATGTAAGACACTCTGTGGTGTGGTGGTGCTGTAGACCCAGTCATGTGACTTGCTTTGGTAAATGGAAGGTCAGGAAATGCAACAGAAGCAGAAGGTTGAATACCGCTTGCAAGGCTGACGTTCTCTTGCACCTCCATCATCGCTATGAGAAGATATTCCTGGGTCAGGCTGTTGGCAGGTAAGACATGGCAGCAGAGCAGAGTCCCAGCTGTTCCTGTCATCCTGGTCAAGTCTGTCCTACACAAATGAACAGCCAGCTGGTTCACAGACAAGTGAATGAGCTCAGGCAAGACCAGAAGGACAACTCACCAAATCTGGCCAAGCTGTGAAACTGTCAGCTAAATATTGATTGTTTTAAGTTATTCATTTGGAGGGTATGTATGCCATGTACTTTTCATAACAATAGATAATCAATGCAATGGGAGTTTTTATTTCAAGTCACTGCCTTAATAATAATATCTGGTTTCTAACTGATACAGTTTTGTGCATGGTCTCTAAAACACTCGGCATTTCCCAATGATTTTTGTCTATGTTGCCTTATCAATCCAGAAAGTTGCCTTCTTTCTGCCTCTCCTACTCCTGCATATTCATAAAAGCCTAGCTTACATTCTGGGATCCTAGAATCAAGTTAAATCATTCTATCCCACAATGGCTTCACCTCTGATTCCCGTAGAATTCACTTTTTGAACCACTTCTTGACAATTAACAGGTTGCTTGGTGGCTTTCAGATGTTACTTATTTTTGTGTTTTCTTCCTCCATATAATTTAAGATCTCTGATGGGTGGTATCTTGTGTCATACTGCTTCCTGCCCTTCCTCCCAGCCCCTACAGTAAGTAGCCCAGTTTCATACACATAATAGGTGTTAAATGAATATAGGGAGAAAGCGAAGAATGCACCAGAGCTTCTGAAAAGGTCTTAAACAGAAAGAAACAACAGAATACACATTTTATAACATGGCTCACAGTCATTTTCTATTACTTCAAATTCGAAAGAATAATAGAGCTCTTTAAAGAAGATAATTGAGCAATTTGGTACAGGGTCAGGGGGTGGGAGGGAAATCTGCTGAAATCGTAGATGTTTTTGGTGATTCAGAGTCTTTATGGGTAAAAAGGTATTAAACAATTGCTGTCAGGCTTGACTATCTGCCAAATGACTGATCATAATGGCATAGTTGTATTTCCCAACTTGGAGTTTTTGCAAGTCATTAATAAACTGCACAACGTTTGCCAGGTGTTTGGTTGAAGCATGCTTATATAAAGAGTTTGGAAATATTTATATTCCACAGAAATCCTCCCACTGTACTTAGAGTTAAAACAGAAGAATCATTTTCTTTTAAAAGGCTGTATTTCTCAGAAAAGGGCATTATATTTCCAAGAATCATAAAGAGAAGCGTTACTCTGCATCTTCTCTTTGTCTCAACTTCTTCGCAGAGAAATTACCTCTGAGGATAATGGGTAGGCTGAATTAGCAAATAATCACCTGCCAAAAATCACATTATAGTGACAATGTACCATATCTGAATTTTTTCTTAAAAATAAAAAAGAGTAGTAGGAAATAACTTTTCACTATTTGTTGAGAAAAAATAAGTCTTCTTTATACCCAATCTACTTCAACTTCAACTGCAAGGAGAGGTTAATAAGCACAGTTATTAATTTATCTTTCCTTTGACTTTTGAAAAAGGAGTCAGTTGGTCTTTCTCAGTCCTTACATCAGACATTAAATATAAAGATAAACATGTATTCCACAGTGAAACAGATTTGTGTTGAAGGTATAGGGTTTGGAGATGGGCTGGGGAAGACCTCCTGAGCCCTATTAAAGGACAAGAATAATCCCTTTCATATTAATCCTCCCCCCAAAACTAGTATTGCTTATGAGGCAGTATGAAATAGTAGGTTTGAATAACCTTATCCACGAAGAATGTTCTGGTTAAAAGTAAATGTCTAAGGCCCAACTGCTATTGCTTTATTGACCTAATGGTGATACTGACCAGACTGACCACTCCACTTACACACAGTAGGACACCTAACATTGAAACTAATTCATTTACATCCAAATATAACTTGAGAGAATCTTTCAAGAGATTGCAATTGGCCATCCGTCACCTCCCTCACATCAATTAAAGCACAAAACTTGATTACCAAAGGGAGAATCCTACCAGGACTGAAATGGATGGATAAGGAGGTACCCACTGAAAGTTCAATTCTAACCCAAGACGTGAGAATACCTGTTAGCTTGTGTGAAAGCTCCCCCTAGAGGAGCTCAGAAGAACTGCAAAACTCAAGTGAAAAATTACAACTGCAGCTCTTGTCCAGAAGGTTAAGCATTCCTTTAGGACAAATGAAAAAATACCCCTCGCAAACATTTCTACCAAAGACTACTTTACAAAAAGCGTGTGTGTGTGTGTGTGGGGGGGTGGGGGGCGGGGGTTGGCCTCCATTCAAGATATTTTATTATTTAACTGGTATCTCTAATGTGAAATAAGACGCACTGAATAAACCATACCGCCACGCTTGCCCTGTCACCAGCCATGACTCGTCTCCTTCAAACAACTGTAGGAAAAAATACTATTAAAAAATAATGATACCTGTGTTCTAAGGTATTATTGTTTTGTGTGTAGATTGCTACCAATAATTAGTTGCTTTATGTTTTGAGAATGACATGAAGGAAAAAAGACAATTCTTAGCAAAAGGATATATAATTAATTGAAAAGGAAATTATTTGGCTGAATGAGAATCTGGAGATTCTGCTTTGTGTTCAAGATGAGCACATCATAAAGCTAACTCTTACTGAGGGTGTGAAAGAATTAGGAGATTGGGTTCTACTCTAGGATCTTTAGTAATCATTTTCATCTAAAATAAACGGGCCCCTTTTAAGAATGAGCTATCCACTCTGCCCAAATAAGCAAACCTCAGGGCACCTTCCACATGCAGAAGTGGCAACTCACAAGTCGGGATCTGCCCGTTTTGGCCTAGAGCTATAGAGAGGGCTTCATCGACTACCAGTGCCCGAGGCCTCAGATGACTCAAATGATCAACCATTAAAGTTGCCTCAATATTCTCTTATCTAATGTAGCTTTCTCAGTTTCCCTTTAAAGTTTTTGGAGACATTTCCCCCAGCACAATGAAGAAGAGCCATCAAGGCTCTATATGACGAAAGGAGCAGAGGGTGCCCTATCGGATCAGGGAAGCTCTGATAGTTTAATGACAGTTTATTCGCTCCTGCTGAAGGGAAATCAGTTTGCAGTTTGTAACATGCATTGTCCACCTGAACCACTAAACCACAGTATGATGGCATCAAATGCGGATGCCGGGAAAGACAAAGAGAAAACGCTGTATGAAGTGATGTGCTTCATAATTATATTATTAACTATATGAACTATTATTATTAACCATAATTACAGAAAGTTATCAGACCAGTTAAAGAATTTAGGCCAAGAGGAATTACTTTTTTTTTTTTTGCAGGGTATGTTACTCAAATTCTGTCAAAGGATAATCAATACTACACTTTTAGTTAGTATATCTCTAACATGCCCTAGGGAGTCAGCTGAAATAAAAAAAAAAATCTTTAAACTTGGGCAGAATCAAATAACAAAGACTTGGTTTCAACTAAGATCACATTTAGCTTGTTGAACTAAATGTTGCAGGTGCCAAAATTCCAGATCGAAGAAACTGTGAAAACCAAACCATCTAGTAGTGTACGATTTCATTCATTTGAGCTTGATGAGCCTGACCAGGACTACCCACGATGATCAGCACAAGGGGATCACAAGATAATCCTTAAACTCCATTTAACCCGCCCAAGCTTGTTCCCCCATCCCCGGTACCTCTATCCTTCTCTCTTATTTCACTCCTCAAATACTTAACTGCTATATTTATTTGATGAGTAATATGTGTATATTATTTGCGATTATAAAATACAAAAATCTGGTTTTGGTGATTCAATCAACTTTGTGCATTTTGATTTTTCAATGTTCTCAAGTGTCTAGAGCATAAAGAAATGAGGACTTTTTGGCCTTTATGAAATGGATTCCACGAAAACCATGACAGCAGTATCAAACTGGCACGTAATGGAAACGTCCATAGGGTGTCCAGAACGCCCCAAACCACAGAAATGTCGGCCGGATTGCCCAGATAAGCCCACATCTGTGGGAGCCGATAAGCATGAGGATCCCACCATGTAAGGTCCGTGTAAGTTGGACACCTGAAGACAGACGATGCTCAAGCCTGACCCGTGACATCACGAACGGGTGGCTGAGAGCCGAAGACTCTGACCTTCTGACCTGTCGTAGCCACTGGCTGGGGACAGACGCACAGCTCTCTCTGCTGCCAGTCAACAGAGCTCGCTTTGGAGACGCCAAGGGCTTTCGCCCCTTCACTCTGTCGCGGAAGACTCCACCTCCCCTCCCTGGGTGTTGTGTGTCAACCTGCGTTAACCTGACCGGTTTATCTGAGAAGGTCCCACTCAATAAACCTGGCCGTGTGGAAAGATGCAAATGTGTTCCAGGGCGTCACTTCGGTAGCTGCTTTCTTCCTCGCGACGCCAGAAAAGGTTTTTTCATTTCAACAATCTTGGAAAAAATTGTAGCCAACAAAAGTTTCTAAATATCATCCTTTGGGGGATTTTTTTTTTTTTTTTAAATAAATGGAGCTAAATAGAATTAGGTTAACAAAGAGACGTAGGGAACATATGTGTTTGCACTAAAGAAATTCCAGATTCCCAGAAGCGACAGTGAACTTTAAAAAGTCCAGCTTCCTCCTCCAGGCTGTGTTCTTCATTCTGCTAGCATTGGCCATCTACTAATTGCTTAGCAAATGTTTATTGAGTAAATTAATGAGCACGAATTTACAAATAATTGAACAATTAGTAGGTAATGAATGATTTGTAAATTAGCAGTTTATAATAAATTACAAATTATTTAGTTAATCAGTAAATAATTAAACTCCACTAGAGACGATAATAAAATATTCAGTAAGTAAACAAATTACTGAAATAAGAAAGGAAGATACCCCTAAAAAGTAAACGTCTGAACTGCAGAATATTTGCAACGCAAAGAAACACCGTTATTTTCAAACACCGTAAGCTATAAATGAGTACTGAAACAAAATTAGATAAATTAGTGAGGACCGCAATTTACTGTGCCACCTTGCATAATAACGTATTATTAACAAAGATTTCTTTAATATTCAAATGCTAAATGCCCAATTTAGAATCTCACTGTTAAAATATGCTTGAGGTTTTCTATTCAAACCCCATTGTTTTGCAGATGAGGACTCTGAGCCCCATTTCAGATGTATATGACCTGCCCAAGTTTGGCTAGCTGTGCTAGCCAAGTAACTCAATGCCTATTTCTTCAGTGGCGACTATGTGTCATTTCTACGCACTAGGTCAATTTTTGTGACTTAAGAAGTAGTGGGCCCCAAATAAATGAGGATATATTTGCAACACTTATCCTTTAAAACTATGAAGTTTCAGAGATAGGCACCTACTATCGATCACCTTCTGAACTTGACCTGGTTTTTACTCTTAGTGGAACAGGCAACGATCATTTCTATTGATGCTGCTTCCAAGAAGAAGAGTAGAACTGTTTGTAGATTAGATTTGTTTCCTAGCTTTTCTTTTTTAAATGTACTGAGAAAATACAACTTAAATGAGTGCAGCCAGAGGTGATAAAGAGGGAGGGATACAGATGACAAAAACTTCCAAAAGAAAGCCAGCCAGTTTCTATAATCAAAAGCAAACACAATGACAAGGATAGTTTTCCAACCAAGAAACAGGTTTTTGCCACTACCGCATCCAATATATGATTAAAGAGAACTATCAGTAAAACATATGTTTTTCCATAGTTCATCTGCCCCTGACATTTTGCTAATTACCTCAAAAAAGCATTTCGGTATAATTTTCTGTTTTCTTCTATTTCTAGTTAAAGCTAACAAAATCTTGTGATGAATAATGCCTTCGATGTTAAATGATCTTGAACAACCATGCTTGGGATATGTACATTATTCTAGAGTTCTGATTCGGCTAAGACCATCTTCTCCTTGGTTTCAAAAATTTCCCCCTACAGTTGGCATGTTATACAGCATAGAACAGCATTGAACGTTCTCTATAATAGCCAACTATGACTGTGGTGAGCATTTAACGAGGACAAAATGATGAGAGTAAGGACGGCAGAACTTGCCTTGGACTGGAGTGAAAAATGGAAATTGAGGTGTCGGGGAGCTGAGTACTGCCATCTACTGGCTATGTGTTCCGATCAATTTTTCTTAACTTTTTGAGCTATAGATTCCTCATATGAAAAAAAAGAATCACACTACTATATCAACAGGGTTCTAAGTGTGTAATGTGTGTGAAATATCACTTTATAAATTTCAAGTGTGCCACAAATATCAGCGGGAAATTTCTTATAAGTAACAAAGTCTACAAAATTCTGGGGACATCCTCAGAATAGGTAACTGAAGTCATTCAGAAATTTAGAGAAACTAAGTTGGCCTCCATTTCATATTCCACAATGACATTTTTTTGTTTGTTTGTATCCAGCTATAACAGCATCCTTTCCTCTGTAACCACCTACATTTCTTGGGAGACTAGTCTTTGACTTGAACATGATGCGAGTATATTTTGCAAAAAGAGGTAACTGTATTTCGTCCCCCTTCTTCTGTGTGCTAATCTTAATCCTGATCATCACTGTGGATTTACTACCAAGTGGCAGATTTGGGGTTAAGATCCTTCCAGAATGACTACAGATACGCCTCTAGTACGCCTGACCATCCTCTGAAAGATTTATAAAGAAGGACATTGGCAACATGTGACCTTTTGAAACTCCTCACAGTACGTTCTCTCTCCAGAAGGAATTCTAATGTCCTCCCGTCATGTGTTACCTGCAGCGTACCGACCACTGGGGAAAGAAACTGAAAATTTAATGAATTTAAGAAAAGCTGTTCCAGCTTTTCTTTTGGAGGAGCCATGGGGAAAGGGAAGCCGACAGAAAGAAAACATTTAGAGAAATTACACTGCCTCCAAGGGTGGCATCTGTAGAGAACAATGACAGGGATTTGACCATGTTTTACTTTTCTGGTGCCCGTTTACCCACGGGGCGGGTTCTCCTACTGTCCTCGGCCATAGCCGGGGCAAAGGTGAAAGAATCTGATCAATGTCAGAGGTACAGAAGCTTGAGAAAGAAAATGATGACTCTCACAACTGTCTCTATTGACATGGAGATTAAGGAGCAGGAGCGTGGGGTGCCATTCTGTGGTGTCTGTGTGTGAATGCATCAGAGTATGAGATAGAAAAATTCAGAACACAACTGAGAATATAGGATGGGCATAGCCAGGAGAGGGAGGGAGAGCAGGGTGTTGAATGGAGAAGTATATGGGACCAGACATACAATTTATCTGGAAAGTGGAAATATATACAACAACATCCAGAGAATAACTACTAACAGAAAGAAAACATTTTGCATCTAACAACTGACATGGAAATGCATTTGCCATATATTTTTAAGTGGAAAGAAAAGGCTATTCCACTCTCTAAGGTATGACATTCTTATAAATAAATACATGTGCACGGACAGGTCTGAAAGGATGCACATCAAAATGTTTGTGCCAGTGATTATTTCTGGATATTGGATTTAGAGGGGAATTTTACACGTTGTGTGTGTGTGTGTGTGTGTGTGTATTTTCTAATTTTTCTACATTGAATATTCAAAAAGGAAAAAAATAATTTTTTAATAAAACTATATGACTTCTAAATTTCTTTCATAACCATCACTCAGAAACCATATTTGGACAGAGGGAGGAAGAGGTTAGAATAGGGGTCGGGAAACTACAGCCTGTGGGCCAAATCTAGTCAATCGCCTGTTTCTGTACATAAAGTTTTATTGGAACAGCCGCCTCATTCATTTACAAGCTACACCGGCAGAGTTCAGTAATTGTGACAAAGACCGCATGGACTGCAAAGCAAAATGCCCCTATCTGGCTCTTTACAAAAAAAGGTTGCCAGCCCCTGGGTTAGAAGAATCCTTCCCCTGTTATTAGATTATCCACTGCACCTTACTAGCTGTGTGAGCTTGAAGAAGTCATGACCTCTGTGTCCATTTCCCTACATGCGAAGAGAAGGATAGTTCACCTAGTGTCGTTAGTGCATAAAAGTGCTTAACACTGTGCCTTGTACACTAGGCAACTCTCAAACACATTACCCTACTTATTATCTATCTCCTTTATTCAAGGTACATCATTCCACTATTATGTGAAACCTAATGAAACTGCCATTTTTTGTTGGTCGAAATTGTTCAATATTAGCAATTTTATACTTGAGCCACACACTGTTCTCATTTCTTCTGTGTAAATTATAATCTCTGAGATAGTGTCAACGTCACCGAGGTACTCTTGGGTTAGCTAATTTGCCACGAAGGTCTGGGAATAAGCCAGACGTTGGGATGTCTGAAAGAATAACGCTATATTTGTATTGAGCTTGGTTACTTGTGAAACAGGCAAATTAGCTGTAAGTACCTATGGTGTGACAGATTCTGTACTCATGCTCTGCTGCCATAAACAAATTTTTCAGATGAACGATATTCTTTCCACCCTACAATATAACACCTGTCTCTTGAATTTCAGTGGGCCCAGCAAGCTTCCACAACACTGTGCCAATCATTCTCGGCACCGAGCAGAGATCCAAACACAGCCTGCCAAAACATTCCTGGGAAGACCTCTGTGACAGGAAGATGGGACTCCAGATCTTGCAAAACTTCAAGAACTTGTCATTCAAGTTACACTTACAGATGGCACTTTGGGACTTAGTACAGTTCCCAAAGAGTTCTTTAAAAAAGGAAAACGAGGCTTCTCCAAGAACGAGACGAGAAGACAGACGTGAACATCAATGGAATATAAGAAGCTGCAGATAGGAAAGGATAGGATAAACTCATGAAAAGGAGGCAAATCAGGAACATGAAGGACTGATCAAAGTATTCTTATCAACGGAAATGAAGAAAAGCTTTAAGTTCAGTGCTAAGCCTATCAAAGGAAGAACAAACTCAATTTAATCCCATCAACACTTATTAAATGCCTATTTTATGCCAGGCACTAGGTTAACACAGCTAAGAGATAGTAAGATAAATCAGATGCTTTTCTACCCTAGAGGAGTTTCTGAGCTGGTGGAAGGAAGATAAACATGTAACCAAATAATGCTAATAAGACGTGATAAGTGTTATAATATTAATAATACCTGTCATTCATTCATTGCAAAAAAAAAAAAAGTACAGAAAACATAGAATGAGAAAATTAATTCTGCTTAGAAAGGCCCAGGAAAGGTAGGCAAGAAAGAAAGAATTTCAGTTAGTCCCCGAAAATGACCGGAAGTTCACTAGATGGGTATCGGAGCAGGAATGAGGGTGGTCTACTGCAGCGTCAGGATAGGAAAGATATGAGAAATGGCTAAGATGAAGCCGAAGAATGTTTATGAGGGTCCTCAGATGCCAAGATTAAGGATTTGGACTTTAGCCAGTAGGCATCAAAGTCTTTTTAAGCAGGAAGTGACCTGGTCAAGTCTGATTTAAAAAGACCAAAGAAAAGATGCTTTCCTAGAGAGCCACAAAATAGGATCATAAGAGGCTGTTCAGGTGAAAGACTGTGGAAACCTAGGCCAGAGGGATGGATGGTGGTAAGAACGGCCAGGAGGGAATATGCACAGGGTACAGAATGTTTTCACACTGAAATGCAAAGCTGGAGGCCGACAGTCTGAAGACCCAGAAGAAAGGGAAAAACAGACAGACAAAATTCTGGTGTGAGAGGAGCACAGTAGGGTATTATCCTTGGGAGGGAGAGAGATCTCTTCCTCAGGGATGTAAAGGAAGCAGGTTACGAGGGGTAAAGGCAAATAAGTGCAGGGAGGATGTTAAGAAAATTCATCAGTATTAATCTTGACTCTCAGAATAATGAAGGGGAAATAATGAGAGGGATGAGGGCTTTGTGAAAGGGAGCTAGGTATGAAACCGTGTTTGGAACGAGCTAGATATAGATAAAAGACTTACTTTTGGAATATGAAAACAAAAACAAATGAACAAAACAAAAACAAACATACAGAGGCAGACAACAGATTGGTGGTTACCAGAGGGGAACAGGGGAAGAGGGAGAGCAAAATGGGTAAAGGGGGCTCAATCATGTGGTGACAGATAGAAACCAGACTTTTGGCGGGGAACATGATGCAGTACATATAGATGTCAACTGATAATGCTGCACACCTGAAACTTATGCAATGTTACAAACTAATGTCACCTTAATAGTAAATATACAAACACACACACACACACACACACACACACGATGCATGCAAGAAATATCCAGTAGCTTCAGGATCTACCTGAACCAACAACTCATACGTTGGTAATCTCTCTCATTGCACATTTATTTGATTTTTTTTTCCAAGAATGCTTTGAATTTGTCACTTCACTTGTCATCAAAGATGCTATATCATTAATGGGTGTTGAATGACACTCAAGAGAGGAAAGTCTAATTTCCTTAGCCTGACACTCAAAGCCTTCTCTAACTGAAGCTCACAGAGGTTGAACAGACTTGGCCAAGGTCACATACACAGAATAATCAGTGGAGGAGATTCCATCGCAGGCCTGACAGCCCAAGCTTTCTCTACACTTTCATAACTATTCATGATATGAAGGTCGGCAAAAGCAATTAAACAACAACCACATTACCCAAAAGTTAATGTGAGAATTGAAAAAATATATTCAGGAGGCTAAAAATGAGGAACATGAGAGTCCGAACACAATGGCCTAAAATGACACTGGTCAAGGACTCTTGAGGACAGTCATATTTCATTCAAAACAGTGCCACAGGATCTTAAATATAATCAATTACATGATCATGGGCTTTAGTTTCCTCCACCAGTGACACTGGAATCATGCTCATCACCATAAACAATGCCATCTGAAGGAAGAGTCACCGGGCCACTCAGCAGGTTCCTCTGCCAGGGTCTAATTTCTAATCCCCAGTAAGTACAGTGACAGAGGTTCTGCCCATGCAACCTGGACTCTGTGAGGGTTGCGGCTACATGGCCTATTAAGGATCAAACAGGAATTGGGAGCAAAACCAAGGGGAGGGGCGATCTCCAATTTTGCAATCTGACTTCAGTACTTTCCAGAACCCACAAAACAGACACAGTGATTAACAGTCATCAGTAAAAAAAAAAAAAAAAAAGGAATCAAATAGATACAGAAGCTAAAAGGCAGGGACTTATCGAAAGAGATTGTGCTTAATTGATTTAATCTCTCTGATAGGGTAAAATGCTCAGTGTTCAAAGTTAGCAGCAAAGGAAGTTAGACGTTTGGTCACATTTGATTTAGAATCATGTGCCATTCTCAAATGGGACTTGAGGAGTGGAATAAAGAGGAAGAAAAGAGAGAAAGAGAGAGAAAAGCTGGATCTGGGTGAGAATAAGGAGGAGCTTGAGTCTGTGGCCATGTACAGACTTCATTCTGCTTCTGGTATTTGGAATGGAAAACCGCACTTGCTGAAAGGGTGTCTTGCCCATTTTAAGTCTTCACTCTGATTACTTCTAAGCAAGGGAACCTGCTAGACTTACTCCTGAGAATGATCTCCTATTCTCCCACAGCAATGTGACCTAGCGTTTAACACATTCTGGCAATCTGAGAAGTTGTGTGCCCTTGTTACGTGAATAACAGGAGCTGGGAGGTCCCTCCCAGTCTGACATCCCATAAATCAATGGTGTCCAGCTTTTCTATCTCACTGAAATTAGAATCGTGCATGGCTCATAGTGGTCCTCATTAAATGCTTACCAAAACGCTAATAATTTTATTGAGCCCCTACAACGAGCCTGGCACTGTTCTAAGTATTTTCCAGGTTTGACTCCTTTCGTTGTAGCCAGCCTGTGTGGGTCGGTCCTGCTGATGTTAAGTGTTCTGCAATGGCTTGAGTCGCCCACTGAACTCCAAACCTCACTTCCTCATCTGTAACAGCTTCCAAGATCAAGAGCTACTAATCTGCTAACACGGAACAGTTCTGGGCACAGTTCTAGGAACCTGACAGATAGCCTCTCATCATGTGTACATAGTTCCCAGCAGAGCCTCTTGCACGTATAAAGTCTCCAAGAAACAAACAATATTATTAAAGATGTCAGGGATTTTCTAAAGCAGAACTGCTCCATAGTTACAAGTTTCATAAGAATGCTCCTTTTGACTAGCGCTGGCATTTCTTAGGTCTTTGAAGTCTTGGGCTTGGGCTCTGCTTTCTGGTGCTGGCTGGGGAAGGGCAGCAGGGGGTCTGGTGAGTGAGAGGGTGCTCTCTGGATGACGGTTCAGAATGCTAGTTCCCAGCCCCAGCTCCCCACTTCTCAGTGTTGGGACCTAGGTAAAACTTTCCTTCCAGTCTTAGTTACCCAAATTACAAAACCTACAAAGGTGGTGAGGAGAGGGGAAGGTCGCCCAAGGGAAAACTGAATTCTGTGGTCGTATGAATCCTCCCACCTCTTCTGATTGTAATAACTATACAGTGGGCAGTCAGCGGGTGATACACGGCAGTGTATGGGGTGTATTGAAGTCAATTGAGTAGGTAAAAAAAAATAAAAATAAAAAGAATATCTCTTGTGTGTTAGTTCTCTGATCTATGAAACAAGAGAGTTCATTTGGTGACAACTTCTTTCTTATCCTGTCAAATATCATCACTAATAGTAATAAAGGCTGTTTTTAGAATGTCAATAAATGTCCCTTTAGAGTAGCAGTTTCCTGATGGTAGCCTACAAAACAGTGCTGTTCTGTGATGAAAATGGGAGAAATAAAAATAATGTATGTTTTTCTTAAAATTTATTCCATTTTAAATCATGAGATTTTGTGTGTGTGTGTGTGTGTGTGTGTGTGTGTGTGTGTGTGTGTAAATGTTCCTTTGGTTTATAAAATGGTGCTGAGGGTAGTTTTTAATTTACAAAAAAATATTAATGGGTAATGTACAAAGGTGGCAACTACATGTCATTTCAAAATCATTTTCTAAATTTTAACTCATTTATGAAATCCAAAAGCCTTGGTGCAGGTTCAGACAAGCAGAATCTCTATAAGACAAGAAAGTTGTACTTTTGTCAGTGGTAACTTTCTAGTACCTGGTAAAACTTGGTACCTTTTTTATATAAAAAAATGTTCTGGTATCTTCAGATTATTCTTGCAGCAAAACAGACAGATGCATATAAAAACCACATGTATCTAATTATCTATCATCTTTAATAAATGATCCTATATCCAGTATGGATAGATTAGAATGACATTTATACTTTTTCCTAATAAAAATGGTATGCCATTTTAGAAAATCTGCAAGGCACACAAGGTTTTAAAAAACAATAAATTTCACACATTTTAAGTTCCAAGTAGATAACTTTTGACAAAGATATAAAGTATTTTCTTTAGGACAGAAAGTTCCTTTGCTCCTCTGTACAGCCAATCTCCCTTGTATTCCCCCCACTCTAAGCGACCACTGATCTGATTGTCACTGTAGGTTAATTTTGTCTGTTTTAGAGTTTCATGTGATTGGAATCACACAGTACATAATTTTTTTTTTTTCTAACTCCTTTCAGCACAATATGAGATTCGTTCACGTTATGGCATGCATCAGTAGTTGGGTTCCCTTTCTATTGCTGAATAGTGTTTCTGATGTGAATATAGCTCAATTTGTTTATTCATTTTGCTCTTGATGGACCTAAGAGTTGTTTAGAATTTTTGTCTACTGAGTAAAGCTCCTTTGGATAGTAGCAGACTGGCAATTTTATGAACATATGTTTCCAGTTCTCTTGGATAAACACCTCAGAGTAGAATTCCAGAAACATTTAATAGGTGTACAATTACCTGTAAAAGAAATGGACAGTTTTTAAATCAGGTGGCACCATATTATACTTATGATAACAATGTATGAGAGATCTAGTCACCATTTTTAGCAACACTTGGTATGGCTAGTCCTTTGAATTTTAGCTGTTCTACATGGTATAAAGTGGTATCTCCCTGTGGTTTTATTTGCATTTTCCTGATGATGATACTGTTGAGCATATTTTCATGTGCTTATTGGTCATTTTGTAATCATCTTTGCGAAGTGTCTAAATCTTCTGTTCATTATTATCGTGTTGGTTTCTGCTCCAGCTAAGCAAGAATTCAGAGTTATGTCTCCTGCATGTGCCCTATTCTCCAGATCTGAGGGTGATGATGTACCTTGTGGCATCGATTCTCTGATGGGTTAAAAAAAAAAATCTATTTTTAGTTTGTCCAGCTTTTTCTCGTAAAGATCTGAGTGATGACCTCTAAGCTCTTTACATATCAGAGCTGAAACTGGAAGCCTTCTGTAGCTAGGGGGATGATCACATGACTTTCTTCATTCATTCTATTAATGGATCGCATTGATTGATGTTCAAAAACTGAATCAACCTTGCATTCCTATGCACACATATCATGATGTAATATCCTTTTTGTCTACTGCTAGATTCAATTTGTATTTTGTGAAGGTTTTTAGGTTTACGTTCACAGAAGTTATTAGTCTATACCATTCTTGTAATATTTTTGTCAGGTTTTGGTATCATGGTTAGTCTGGTCTCACAAAATGAGTTTGAAAGTGCTCCCTTTTTCCTCTACTTTTTAAACGAATTGTTTAAGTTTGGTTACTAATCCTTACCTGGTTTAATTCATTGGAAAAAGCCTATGCTTGAAATTTTCTTTGCAGGAAGTTCTAGTTTAAGGTGTAATTTATTACGAGATGTGTGACTATTTAGATTTTCTAGCTTTCTGAAGTCGGTTTTGTTAAATTATGGTTTGAAAGGAATTTATTCATTTTATCTAAGTTATTAAGTATACTGGCATAAAGCTATTCATAATATTTTCTTATTATCTTTTAATGTATGTATTTAGTCATAGCCTCACTTTTTCTGATATTGTCTTTTTTTCTCTCAGTCTAGACATTGGTTTATCTTTTAAAAAAGCAACTTTATTGCTAGAATATTTTCTATCTCACTGATTTCAGCTTTTACTTTTCTAACTTAAGGTAAAAATTTAATTGATTTCAAGTCTTCTTTCTTTTCTAATACAGGCATTTAATGCTATAATTTTCCTCTTAGTTCTACTTGTATAACTACATCTCACAGATGTTTGAAAGATTACATTTCTATTATTAATTCAGTTCGTAACATTTTCTAATTTCTCTTAGATTTTCTTCGCCCGTGTGGTTACTCGAATGTGCGTTAAGTTTCCAAACATTTGGAATTTTCTTGCTATCTGGTCAGAGAATATACCCTGTAAGACTTCAGTTTTTTAAAATGTACTGAGATGTATCTAGGCCCTGGCATAGAGTATACCACGGTGAATAATTCTCATAAACATGAAAAGCGTGTGTATTCTGAGGTTGTTGGGTGTAGTTTTTTGCCCGGCAAATGGCAGTGGCTACATTTTTAAAAATAAATGAATTAACTATGATTTAACAAAAAAATGGATAGAAAGGGACTTGTCAAAGGGCTAGAATGGGACTATTTAGGGAGAAAGGAGACAGACATGGTGCTAGACTGAAGAGGACAGGGTGACTGCAGAGGAAGCAACAGCCGTAGGCTGCCGGGACTGTCCGGTTGAAGCAGAGGAGGAGACGGTCGTCTGGACAGGCGTGCCTCATCGTACCTCCTTTTATTGCACTTTGCTTTATTGTGTGTCACAGATATTGCATTTTCATCCACATCGAGGCAAGAGCTTCCACCAGCAAAAAGATTATGACTCACTGAAGGCTCAGATGATGGTTAGCAGTTTTTAGTAACACCGTATTTTAAAATTAAGGTACGTACGTCGCTTTTTAGACACGATGCTATCGCACACTTAATAGACTTCAACATAGTATAACATAACTTTTATACGGCACCATGGCTCCACTGAGGGCTGTCACCAAGGGCTTTCTAACCAGGGAACCTAAACAGGACGTAGGGATGAGTTTCACTTCAGCTTCAGCAGAACTTTCTAATAGTTAAACTTTCCAACTATCAACTCAATGTGACAAGTTCTACCACAGGGCCCATCCTGGGAGGTTCAGGACAGGTTACTGAATGCAGATGAGGAGGAGACAGAAGGGCTTTCTGGAGGTGGTCTCTGGACTAACACCTGAAGGGAAGCTGGGATTACCCAGGTAAATGGGTGAGTGTGAGGCTGGTAGAAACTAGGAATATGGCATTTGAGAGCTTTGCACTGCAGCTTCGAGGAGGACGGAGGAAGGAAAGCCAAACACTGTAACCACCACCACAACGACCACCACCGGCCCCCTCCAGAGTCTTAGTATGAAAAAAGAGTTTGCTTTCAAAAATTATGAAATGTCATCGCTATAGGTGTATAAGCAAAGGCTGGCTGGTCATCAGGCAGGAATGCTGGAGAGGACACATGGGGAGACATTTGGTCAAACTGGTGGGAAGACACTCGTTCCTCACTCTTCCTGTCCCCTCGTGGAAGGACTTCCCTGGCTGATGCCCCTGGCCTCTCCTGCCCTCTACCTGGTGCCCGTGGAAGCAGGAAATGGGTTTGCTCAGTTTGGCCTCACGTTATGTCCTGTCTTGCGTGACCTGTGTGCCTGATGTAATCTGCTTTCTGTCATGCGGCTACAAGGGCTGGTGCCCAGTTGTGCCAGTGACTGGAATGCCTAATTTAAAGGGAAAAATTCTAAGCAAATTAATTCATCTGTAGAGCTAAATGACCATCTCCAAAAAGCTTTATCGGGAATAAAGCTGATATTCTGTTCTTCATTCAGACTTCTCATTGAAAGGGGTATTTTTTTACCCATCCCCCAAAACCCTGGATGACATCTTAAAGGCCTTGCCAACATTCAGAAGTCTATTATCCTGAATCATCGAGACAACCAAATTCGGCACCCTTGGTTTAAGAATGCTGAGGAGTATAATAAAAGTCATGTCTGTAAGTCTTCCATTAAAAGAGGTTAAAAACAAAGAGTAAAAGCTGCTACCGAAAAATTAACTCATGGGAAACTTTTGCCCTGATGATGTCAGAAACTTTCCTAAGCAGATATAAAATGCTGCCTGAAGTTCAATTTAAAAAATGTAGAGCAGTTCATACAAAAGAGGAATATAACAAAATACAAAGATATAGAAAAGTAGAACATAATATCCAGGGGGGAAACCAATAAAGACAAGAAAATGTGCAGATAAGGCACAGTGGTGGTTAAATGCACCCACGCTTTATTTGGCTAACCTGAATTCTATTAAATAGTATTCTCATAGGTACATGACATAAAGTAATTCATTCCACTTCTTTTGACACTTGTTAACTACGCACTCCGCTCGAATCCATGGGTAACTCTCACCATAATAAAAGATAAGATGACATGACCGAAGTATAAAGAGGTGGGACAGCTCGGAGAAGTCAGCACTGAAGGGAACAATGTTAGTGAATACACAGAGCCACAGCCTGAAGGTCTGAGAAAGATAAAGAGGCTTCCTCTCTCTTTAACAGCATAAATGGATCTGCCAAATTTCAGATGCTACATCCCAGCAGAATATTTTGTGAAGGGGAAAGAGATACAAATGGGCAGTGGTTGAAGCACAAAACGACCAGAAGTATTACTCATCTCTTTTGCAGGACCTCATTGAGAAATATGACCATTTGCAGGGAAAAGCTGTAGGATGACTGTTTATTCCTGCATAAATCTAGACATCAAAAGGATTCCCATTGCCGTCCACAAAGCAAACGGCATGGAAACCTTTCACACATTCAAAATAGCTTTTTAAAAAATGTTTTGTTTTCTGGGGAGGTCTGAGTGCTTCACTTATGAAAATAAATCTTTAAAGCTGACAGGGGAAAGAACCCTTTGCAGATGGAGGACTTGGCGCTGAAGGAGGTGAGCTGACTTTTGCAGCCACCACAGGAAGAATACCAGACACAGCCAGGGGCTGAAACGCCTCAAACTTGAAAAGATTCTTAACTGCGCACAAAAGAGACTCTGAGAAGTTGACTGCGAGCTTACACCTGGCCCTAGTGGAGCTTCCTCATCAGCATTCTAACGTTGGCCTCAGACAGCTGGGGGGTAAAATCTTGCAAGCACAGGAAAATAGACAAATTTCTCTCCTTCACGCCTAATCTGATGACTTAAACCTATCTATCTTAATGCCTCTCAGGTGTTCTAACCATCTTATGCCTTTTCAAGAACTCTTTCTGCAGGGGTTAACACTGGCAGCTTCCCTTCAGATTAAACACATTAAACACATCTGCCACAAAATAGGAGGACCTTCTGAATACAATGTTCTCAGAACATCTAATAGGAAATTTGCAGGGTTTGCATGCTGGCGGGTTAAAACGTATCTTAAGTTTTCTTAGACTTTTGAGAAACTGGGGATTAATTTTGTTTAGAATTTAATGTCCTTCAAACAAAGGCATCAAAAAATGTTAATACACTGGAATTACTGGCTAAAATATAAATTTTAAAAATTAAGCAACAATTTTTTTCAAAAAATGCTAAAATCATGACCCTCGTCAGTACAAAATTGAACACGTTTAAGATTTTATTTAACTCATTAATGAGGAAACTAGGAAGATGTTACAACAGTTCAAAGGAGGATCAAGCAGCAGACACTTTATAGATCAGGAAGAGTAAAATGAATGTAGA
Source organism: Pteropus medius (assembly GCF_902729225.1). NCBI lineage: Eukaryota > Metazoa > Chordata > Mammalia > Chiroptera > Pteropodidae > Pteropus > Pteropus medius. Next base: position 7,610,502 of record NW_024354502.1, on the reverse strand, counting down.
AATGGCAGGCAAAACTCACCTTTTCCACGGCCACGAGGCAAGTCAATTGAATCTCTGTGGGACAGAATTTACGTGTCTATAGCAAGAGTTATTTTATAATGCTATCAGTTGTTATCTACAACTTACAGAATTGTAAACCAGCTCTGTAGAAACACAACTAGATAACCCCAAACGGTGTGCTATTTCCATGGATGCAACAAATTTTTCCCAGCACAGATCACTAACCACCTTATTCATTGCTGCATTCGCCAAACCTGGTACAGGGTAGATGTTCATAAAGACTTGCTTAATGAACAAATGCCTGTGAAGTAGCAGGCATTAAGCTAGGCTCTTCACATGTATTATCCTATTTAATCTTCCCAGTAACACTTAAAGATAAATATTATTCTCATTTCACTGATGAGAAACTTGTGTGATGTTGTACAGATGTTACACGTCAAAGGCTGGAGGTGGAGGGCAAGGCGGGAGGATCTGAGCCACGTCTGTGATCAGAAAGCCTGCCCTTTTTCTTTGTATTTAATATTTGTCCTTTTTATTTACTGTCACTGTACCGTTTGCTTCTAAATTAAGGGATTACTTATATGCTACATTGACAGACCATGACTCCTCGATAAGCATAATATGGGAGATCCCTACTTTAAGAAAAATAAATGAACTGTATGTAGTACTTGCGAGAATCTAAGCCTAAATGAGAGACACGCATGAGCATCTTTATTGCAGCCTTGTAGACAAGCATAGGATATTTACCAGCCCAGACTTTTTCCTCCTCTTAGGTACTCATTTCCCAATTATCATGAAAATAAAGGTAGACGAATTCAACACTGTTTATATATGTTGTTTGTATTCAAAGGAATCAGGACAGCACGTAGGAAACAGCAGTAGCTAACTTTCACTGCATGCTTACCGTGACTGTGAACTACCTGTCACAGCAACTCTGTCAGGCGGGTATTATCATCATCCCCTACAGCTAAACTGCAGTTCTGGGTTTTTCCCTGACCTCTCCCTAAGTCATTCTACTATCTGCACAGGCTGTTGAGGTTTGCTCTGTCGTCACATGCCTCAGTATTTTATAAACCTCTTTGCCCTGTTGATCATAGCCTCCAAGGGTACTAGGATTCCCACAGCTTCTAGCATCACAGGGCTGGTAACTGCAGGCTCGCCTAAGTCCTGAAAGCTATCTTCTGGCCATTTGGCACTTGTGATCATTTGGGTACTTAACATTCATTCTTGGGCCAGAGAAGAGAGGGAGACAGTGATCTTCTGAGGCCTCAAAAAGACATGGACCAAATAGTAACCTGAAATCGTTCTGTCTGTTCCCTAAGTCTCCAAATGATTCCCTGCTTTCTTTCTTCCCAGAAAAGAGGCTGCCCTTAGAATGAAGAAACAGCATGTTTTTAGACACCTCTTGAAGAATCTTAAGTAATAGTGTGATGCTGGCATGCAGAGGTGTTAATAAATGGCTGTCTTACTGGTTTACTCATATTATTTCATTTAATTTGACCATGACTCTCTAAGACAGGTACTATTATTATCTCTGTTTTGGAGATGGAGATGTGAGGTTAAATAACTTGTCCAGAATCCTTGCCAGGATCTTGTGCAAGGTCCCAAGAAGATTGTGACTTATCAAAGGCCAGCAGTGTTCACTGGAGACCAAGTGTGCCACCAAAAGCAATAAGATGATTGTTTGAAGCACATGTCATTCCCACACCCCCTTTCCCTATATCACCTAACAGAAAGCCTCGGGAAGTGGCACCATTTCCTCCACAGACACTGAAGCAAGAGATTTTCATTTCTGAGGAACATGCTCGGCCTCTTCAGACCATTATAAACGCGCACCCTTCCCTCAAGGGTATCTCATAATTCTCACCCCTAATAAAAGATAACACTACTTTCAAATAAGATCATGAAAAAGGCTTTGCCCTTCCTATCACACGGGCGTTCAGAAACATTAAGCAGACATTATCTGACGAAGGCGACCGTCATCAGTCAAATGCTTATGAACTGATTTGATCATTTGTAGGGGTTGAATACCTGCTCCTAGAAGGAATTTTCTTATATTCTTAAGGGAAGAACTAAGAAATAAAAATCTAACACCTGGAATCCAAGATAAGTTCCACCTGTAATTTCAGGATTTCAGGAATTTCATCCAAATGGCCATTACCTCTAGTTGTGGGGAGAGAGAAAGTATATTAAGGACCATTTTTATACTTAGGTCAGGAGGATTTCGCGCTCTGTTAACTCAGCCTGAGCTACACTTGCGTGTGTGCCTTATATATTAAACATTATTGACTGGGTGAGCAAGACTCCATCATAATCTAGTGCAGTGTTTTGTAAACCTCAGTGTTAAAAACCATTTTTCTAAATCAAATTTTCTATATAATTCAAATATACAAATCAGACATAAAGGGAGCTGCTTTGGTGACATACCCGCCTCTGCCCAAAGAACACTCCTTGTCCCTCTGGCAGCCTCGAGTGTATCCAAGGGCTCCACGGAACACACTTTGAAAACCACCCGTCAAGTTCTGCTCTAGGAAGGTGGGATCTGCCCCAGATCTCAAAGCTAGAGGGTAAGAACTGAATTGCAAAAAGAAATACTTTCTGCTTAACGTGTCCTATTCCAAAGTAACAGGAAAGAACAGAACACAGTGAGGTTAAGATTTCAGAGACAGAGGTATGTGTTTGGAAAGCGGCTTGGCCTCTAGACTGCTGAGTGACTCGAGAGCAAGTCACTTTCCCATTACAATGATGTGTTTTCTCTTAGGAAAAATGGGAAGAATCGGGACTTCGACATTTTTTCCTCTTAGAGCTCAGTTTTGGTGCATAGATAATATTCCTCAGTCCTATCTTTTATCACGGTGTTTGCAAAGGAGGAAGGAGGGAGCAATGTTGCCACACAAAGCAGAATCGTTTGGAAGTCCCCGTGACTCTGATGGGCTCCCACAGTGGGTCTATCCGCTCCCCTTTATCCACCCCGATTGAGAGCCTGGTTTCTAAGGGCTTTGATAGTTCATTACAATGTCATGTTTTCTGCTTCCAAGTTCTTCTTGACCACCACAGAGTTTTCGAAGCCCCTTGACATAAATAAAGTCTTAATTTGTGCTATGAGAGTATTCATCTCAGGGGGAGTGAGTTAGTATTACTATATTCACTTCAGGATTTTCCTACGGAGAAATCTTTTCTACTTAGAACACATATCTACTGATCCTGTAACCGAGCTAATTTGAAGGACTTCCTCCCTTTCCTTAACATTACTTTTATTTTTCTCTAGAATCCCACACCCCCTTACCCTGATTCCCACATACTTTTAGACACTCCAAATCCACGGTTCTCTACACTAACGTCTGATGCTTTTTAAGTAGCATGTCTCGCATGGACCTGGAATGCATCACCCCTTTTTAACGTAAACCTACACCAGAAAACTTCGGCAGGGAGATGCTGTCTCATTGCAAGGGTATGGGAAAGGCCATCATGCTGGGGAGAGGGAGTGAAATATTTTGGATACTGCATACTTTACCAGTTATGTCATGCTGTTTGAATGACTCACTGTAGATCTGATACTGATTCGGACAGTGTTTCTTCAACCACTTGCAGACATCCTGTTGAGTCCACAGAGCCACTGGTTTTGACAGCTTCACTGTAGCTGACTATAAATAAAGAAGGAAAAGAAGGTCTGTTAATGCCAGCCCCATGCCTAGAAAGGCACTACTGTTAGAGGTTCTAGAGTGTGCTAACGGCTGCAGGCTGGATGTTCCCAAGTGATAAATATCTTGCTCGTGTCCCCCCTGACCTCAGCAGACCTTCTGCACAGCCCTGAAAACCAGAGAGAAAAGCTTCGGGTGAAGAAGCCCATGAAAATCACACCTACCCTTGAGTCATCATCTTACTGGGAAAAATCCTCAGGAAGTAGTGTTTCCTGATGAATATTCTAACAAGACAACAGGGTTGCTAAACAATTAATTAAATTTTAGGTGGGGGTGTTGGGGTGGGGAATGGGTGGGGAGAGCTGCCTCCAAGTGGCCTTTTTCTATATTCCAAGAAAGTGTCCATCTTTTGCCCACTGACATCTCTAGGGCCTAGTACAACACTGGTACTGGCAGGTGATAATAATTATTTTTTAAATGAACGTTACAGATTTAGATACTGCATACTGAAATGTGCAAGTCGGCCTGGGAGCTCTGGACTGAGGGTGGCCCTGTAAAGTCTAGGAACATTAGTTATGCCACAGTGGGGAAGCAAAAAGTCAATTCTGCCAGCATGTGGGGAATGGTAATAAGATAATGGGGGTAGCCAGACCTCATGTGGAAGCCAAATGGCCAAAGCCCTTTATTGCTCACTGAATCTTTTAAGGAGGTGTTTGTAAAAGCCAACCAAACTCAGGGGTACAAGGACCCAGCTTTTGACAGATGGCCGGTTACAAATACGTTCATTAATTAACAACAGTCAACTGTGCTAGATGCTGGTCTTCCTCCTGGATCCCAGGCTAGATGAAAGCTCAGCTCTCTATAATTTTGATCATTCGGGATCGCTGTTTGCCAACAAAGTAAGATGTAATGTTGACAGTTTTCAAAAAGATGTTAGGTGGCACGCAGATCTGGCCATAAACATCGCAGACCTTCTCACGAGGACCATTCGCTTTTGCTTCTCTTTCAGTTTTTCAGATTAAGTCAAGAGGAGAGCCTCGATTTTGCATGAGTGTGATTTAACACCTTTCTGACATCTGCTAACATGTTTTTGACAAAAAGAGGGGTCCCTTCAGCCTCAGACCCTTTAGTAGGAAGCAGTATATCTAGCGTCCAATAATTGTTCTGTTTTACTTTTATTATATTTAGGGTTGCTTTTATTTTATGGCAAATAAATTAAGGCAAAAGTAAATCTTATTTCCAGTAGTTATATCTAGTTTGCTTTTAAAACAAATGAGTAAAAAAACCAGTAGGTCAATTTTAAGAAAAAATTAAGGAAACATTAATACAGGTAATCAGATAATAATACAAATAGTGGAAGTGGCATGCAGTGATTCAAGTTTAGAACACACAGTGCTCAGGTGTTATTTTCATTAGTATATTTCCAGTTGTATTATTCTTTGCACCATTATTTACAAAATAATCACAAATGATACTTATCACTTTTTACTTGGTGCTGTGTTAATTTTTTCTTTCACTCTTAAGTGTGATAGATTATATTTTCCAAAGATGCTTTTTATTTATTGTGACTGGCATTCCTCCACTGATATTTGGGGTTGATGTTCTCTCCCCTTTGATAGTGGCAGGTCCAGGACGGTCTTGACCAATGGAGTACAGTGGAATCGATGTTATCTATGTGACTTCCGAGGGCAGGCCATATAAAACATACAGTTTCCACCTGGCTCACGCTCTCTGGCACTTGCCTTTGGAACCCAGCCACCATAGTGTGAGGAAGCTCACGCCACATGAAGAAGCTATGTATAGGAGTTTTGGCCAATCACTCAGCTAAGAACTTAGCTGCCAGCAGCCAACCACACCAACCCTCAGACAAATAAGTAAACAAGCTTCAGATGATTTCAGCCACCAGCCTTTGAGTCTTTCAGCTGAGGCCCTCAGACACCATGGTGCAAGGACAAGCCAACCCTGCTGAGCCCCGAGTGAATTTCTGACCCATATAATTCATAACTATCAAAAATAGGTGTCTTGCACCACTAAGTTTTGGGTTATTTGCTTTGCAACCCTAGGAACGAGGACCCTAAGTTAGACAGACGTGCAGTGAGGACAGAAGGGTTATTACTGTGCTTGTCAGGGTGCCTCCCACTTAACAGATGCTCTGTACAGACACAGTGAATGAGCGAATGAATGACCATTCTTGCTGAGTCTGGGTTCACGGGTCCGCTTATTATTTAACCAGCAGTTAATTTCAGGCCTAGCCCTTGCCGCCCTCCACCCACCTGTGCTGTGCTCTCATGGCTCCTAAGCCAACTTGGCCTCTTCCTTCGACGCTACATCCCTGAGCCACAGGCTTGCCAGCCATTTCCCTCTGACCTCAGTGTGCAACCGTATCGACTGCTTTCCTAATTCTGATGACAGAAGAGGACCTTTGGCATAGATGGTACAAATGAGAAAATGTTCTGTCTTTTGGTTTTTCCCCCTTTTGCCCGTCATCACCTCTTCTCCTCTGCATGATTAGGAAACCAGAACTTTGGCTCTTTTAGCTAGAAATGCACTTACCACCATGTTTTACAAGTCAGGGCCTTTGAATCTGGCTCTTTCCTGCTCTGAGAATTTTCCTTTGGATTAGTGGAATGAGTTCACAGCTGACACATCATTACCCCGAACCCCTTGCAAAAGTTTCCTGCACGTAAAGCTAATCGCTTCTTTTTGAAAACTCCGATAAACCAGTCACAGAAGGCTGTCAATTAGGAAGGGAAAGGCAAGAGGATAAAGTTGCTTATACATCAATATCCTCAACTTCCTGGAGGGTAACTCTTCAACTTGCTCATTTCCTAGGAAACAGGACCCTCAGGACCAAGACAAGTCCATTCCCTGGAGACTCAGGTGGAGATTCACTCAAAACGCCGAGTGAATTCAGAATGCATCCTCGCCAGCCCACCATCTGCTTTTGCTATAAATTTTCCTTTTCATCATAAATCCAGGTGTTCTGAGGCTAACACTCGAGGAGCTTCATCGTTTTTCCTTCAACATATCCTCTTGCTAAGCAGTCATTTGGTTATCACTTGCCTGAACAGCAATAAAATCTATGCTTTAGGCATAGGCTATTAAGGCTATATGAACCTACAGGGATAGGCCTCCACGTAAACTGGTATAGAGAATAAAATGGGGAGAGATAAAGATTCCCACCACCAATAAGAAGTTTGCCTCTCTGTAATCAGACAGCATACAAGTATCAGCCTCATTTATGTGTCAGCTGATTCTTTGTCTCGGCTTTATTATGAAATTATTATGAGCTAGCTCCACACTAACTAAAAGCCATAATGACTCCAGTTTGCTGGATGCTCAGAGTGTACCTTCATTTGTTCTGCCTAAACTTCTCTTTGTATAACACCCCAGGTCACCTCAATATTTCTCCTTCTATTCTGATGTCCCAGCCCCAACAGCAACCAAGTTTGGGAGTGAATGTCATAACCTGATTCCTTGAAAGAGCTTAACCTTTATTTCTATGTGCAATTTGAAACAATAAGCATTGGTTCAACTCATGTCAACCTGTTTCTCACATTCATTGGGGGGTGCACAGTTATCAAATCATAATAGTTCCATAGTGTTATTTTAATCACCCTCTTTTCCTCTGTCACCCAACACTCACATCACTATTTATACTCAACTCTGGCCAGTAATTTTCTCTGATAAGCTGTGTATTTTTTTTTTCCCACAGTAGGAGCCTAAACCAAAACAATAGTTCATAAAACAGAGATAGTATTTCATATTTATTAGAAACGGTAAACACACACACACACACACACACACACACACACAATCATGCCTAAAAGGCAAACATTAAAAAAAACACGTGGCCCAGTTTTCTTACTCAGCGTTCAGTCTGCTACAGGTTCTCTGGATTTATAACTCTGGAGACAACTTTGGTTTGTTCTGCTGCCCTCAGAGAGGCCTGAGGCAGCTTGTTATTTTAACCCCTACACGCTGTGACACCAAGCAGAAATCCCAGGCATTTCCCTGCTGAATTGGTCCAGGCCTTTTTACAGACAAGCCGAAAGTGCCTTTACTTTCCATTTCACGTGGAGACCTCACTTTATGCAAGAGACACATCTTTTGTTTGCAAATTACTTTTTTTTTTTTTTTGCAAATGATCTTATTTTATACAACAACATCAGCTATCTTTACAGTAATTTTTGATTTGTATTAAACTGGAAAGAACTCTTATGTTTTAAGTTTTTAAGGTACACATGAAGCTTTTCTGCTAATAATTCATGCTTTAAAGGGGTTTGTTACAGAAAGAACATACACAAACATTTTTAAAGTTAAATTTAATTATCTCTTACATGTTTTGCAACATAAATTCTTTTAATATACTGTGTTTTGATTTATAAGAGAACAATGCAATTTTAAGCTCCCCGTGGCTGTACAAACTGCAATTTTAAGCTCCCAATGGCTGTAAATAGGTAAGCTTACATGAGACCCAGTGAGTTGATTGTGATGAAAAACTAAAGAAAGCATAGATTGCTGATATCTACTAGAAGACCAAGCGAGCTTTATGGCCAAATATCAGAAAGTGGGAAACACGTTTGCAGCATCTCATTTCTAAGCATCTGCTTGTAGGTATTTATAAGTGTCTGCAAGCTCTACACATTGCTTCTTCCTTCTCTTGCCACCCTGCAAAGTTTTTCTTTAGTTCCCAGTTGACTATTTTATTGGCTTTCATTGTGTAATCTTTCTCAGGATTGGAGAAAGAAAGTAGACTGGAGGGAAAGGCGTGCACACACGCACACCAACAAGCCACTGATGTCTATTTTAGCATTTTGGTGCTCATTCACTCAAAAAAGGGCCTCTAAATATCAGAAAAGACAGGCTAATTCTCAGAATACTTGGCACTTGAATTAATTAACTTTTAAGTACCAGTAATGCCCTCTTCTGTCACCTTAACACTTTCGTGAATGAAGGTGTTTAGAAAAAGTTCAAAAAGTATCTCTCCTATTGTATTCTGTTTCCTAGGCAGCTTATGAGATCCACAGAGCCATTCTAGGATTTGGACCAAAATATCGTATGCTGAAATATGGTATTTCCTCTAATACCAAAGTTAGAGGAAACACAAAATTTGAGTCTTCTTCAAATTAATTTCTATCAAACTGGGGCTTTCATATCCTGAAGGTAAATTTTTATAAACCTCAATTTTATTTTGCACATTTCAATCCAGCATTTGAGATCCTTATCAACCAGTATATTGGTTATTCTCCTGTATTTGTACCACCCATTCAAGAAAATCTTTTTGTGGTCTTTAATAATTTTTAACAACACAGCAGGGTCCTAAAAGTTTGAGAACTATTGTTCTAAGACATCACTGTGGTAGTGTCATTAAAAGAAAAAAAAGTGTTTGGCCTGACATAATTTGTTTACATTGAATTTTAGTGATGGCCTTTTGCATTCGTAAATACTCAGAACCACAGACACAGAAACTTTAAGTTTGAAGGAATCTAAACACTCCATAGGTTCAAATGTAAACCCACGACAAGAATCCAGTCCATTTTAAGACATCTAAAATGGTGGTTAGTAAACCTGGATTTTGATGAATATATTAAGGATGTGTGTGTGTGTGTACACAAACAACTTAACTTAGATGAAGACCAAATATCAATCCCCTAATAGAAAATAATTACTATTTTTTTCTCCTCCCTCTCCTTCCCCCTCTCCCGGTAGGGGAGCTGCACAAAATTTGGGAAAACATGATATAGATTCAGACTCTCTTGAACAGCATCAAGAAATGCATCCTGTGAAACAGGCCACTCCACTGCTAATAAGCTCCAATGGTTTAAAACGGTCTTTTCTATTGAAGCCAAAATCAGATTTGCATCACCTGTCTCACTAATTCTTGAGTCCTGGCTTTGCAGCGACATGAGACAATTCTCACCACCCACTGCACTGATTTCCACGTCACACATCACATTTGTGCTCTGCAGTGTGTCTCGTGCCTTTTTTTTCTCAAACCATGGTATATACTAATGAATCCCAAGTTATATCTCCAGTCCAGTCTTCTCTTGAAACCACAGTATGATACATACAACCGATGACTTCAGTTACATTTGCATATCTAGTAAATATTTCAAATTCGACATGTCCAGAACGGACCTCCTGTTCTTCCCCTCAAAACTGCCTTCCTCATCTCATCTGACAGGCTACGCTTCCTATTGCTGAAGCCCTAAATCTTGGATTCTTCACAGACTCCTCTTTCTTGCATTCCACATCTAATCTACTGGGAAAACCCGAGGGGTCTACCTTTGAACATAGCCACACTTCAGTCTATTTTCATCACTGACATCACTACAATCCTGATCAAAAACACTGTCGTGCTGCACCTAGATTACTTCCTCCAGGTACCTAACGCACTTGAGGGCATTCTGTTTTTCCCTTGCCCTTATTTTAAATTATTAAAATAGTTTACAAAGCCTCAAGCAACCTGGCTACTCAGCATCCCCGATGAAGAGCTTTCTTGCTCTTTCCCTAATACATTCTGCTCCCACTATCCCTTGCCCTTGTTCGCAAATGCCGACTATGCCCATTTCTTATTTTGCCTGGAATGCCCTTCTCCCAGATGCCCGCCTGGCTAATCCCCTCGCTTCCTTCAAGCCTCTCCTCAAATACCACTCTCCTTAGTAAGTCCCGTCCTGATCCCCGTTTAAAAAAAATGCAACATTCCTTTCTCTGGAGCTACCAATGCTTATTACTTTGCTCCACTGTCTTCTCCAGAACAAGTATCATCTTACATGCTTCAGACTTCACTTATTTTGTCTATTATTTATTATTTGTCTCTTACCATGTCCTAGCAACCTCTACAAGGGCAGGGATCTTTCTTATTTTGTGAAGAATCCCAAACTTTAGGAAAGTGCCTGGCACAGAGCAGGCCCTCAATAATTATTTGTTGAACGAATGAAAGCATTGTCTGGTCTGTCATATATCACAGTTCTTATATTCTTGAGTGTCAGAAAACTGGTTCAAGTCCCGGCTGTGTTCCTGACATTCCCAGGTTGGGGATAAAACAGCCTTTCCTCTGATTAGATTCTTCTCATATTGAGCCAAAAAGGCAGAGTCATTCTAGCACACAATTCTTAGCACAATAGCTCACATTTCTCGTCCTCAAATTTTTTTTCTTTTTACATTGACACAGAGAATGATGTAATGAAAAATCCTTGGCATTTGGAATCATGCAGACCTGAAATGAATGCCAGCTGTGGCATTCACTAGCACTGTGACCTCGGGCCGGTCAGTGGACCTGTTTCAATATGTCCCTCACTAAACTGGAAATAATACCTATCTTGTTGTTTGTGGAAGGATTAGAAATGGTTTATCTAAAGCACTTTAAAGATGCCTGCCACATACTATGTGTTTAGGAAAGTATATCTTCATATACTTAAATGGCATTACTGGCACTCTGTTGTGACATTCCCAAGCCTGATTTGGGGCTGCAATAGTGCAGCGCAGTGGACACAGGCAGAGGCTTTGGAGTCCAGCTGACTTGAGATGCAGGCATTATTAAATGGTGTTAGGTGTAGTGTGCTATGACTCAAAAACAACTGATAAAAAAGGAGTACTAAAAGGCACCAGTGGAAGAAGTCAGTATAGAAACGAGAAGAAAGTGAAAAAATCAAGGAAAAGGGAAGAAAAGAATGGACAGATAAAGAAACCAAGTTAGGAGAGCCAAAGGGATGCTCCTCCTTATCCAGGCTGGGCTTTGCTACACCACACAAATATCACCTCATGTTTTCTGGCGACAGGTTGTCCCTCAGACTCTGAGTCAGCTCTTCCCTGTCTTCAAGGACAGTCATGCACAAAGCATCATAATCCCATGTCAAAGATACATCTCAGATTCCCCAGGCACCTGATGGAGCTATTTATAAAGGAGCACCATCCAGATGTGGAGACTCTACCGCTCACGAGCCGTCAAGTGAACACTTGCATGTAATGCCGGCAAGACCTGCCGCCTCCCAAGTGCACGCTGCTGTGCATCGGGGTCTCTAACAATAAAACCTCGTAGAGGGAATGAACAGACATGCAGAGGCAGTCAACGGGAAACAAGATGTCTCTGGCATCCCAGATGGCTCTGGTTATCAAGGCCTGCTTTCCCTATCAGCCCACATTGTTGCACCTGTCAAGAGAAATACAGAGGGAGAGGATCGCGCTGTACTTGGTGTCTGCTCCGAGTCCAGCAGGAAACCCACGGCTCATCTGCCCTGAGGAGCACACTCTGCAGGACATGCCATGCGTGCAAGGTGCAAAGGTGCACATACGCTTTGAGCACGTACCTTATGGCAAACCCCTGTGCAAATGTTGGATGAATGAAAGCATGAGGAAAGAAAAAATGAAAAAAGAAATATGAACCATAAAAATGGTTATTGATCATTTCATAGTTCTACAATTACTTAGGAATAACTAGGTAGTTTGTTATAACTGATAAAAACGTACTCAGTGCAAAATGACCCTTTGCAATGTGACCCTAGGTCTTTCAATCTCAAGGTGGCATCTGTTTTTTGCATCTCTTGGATTTGGGGGTGGGAGGAGAAGGAAGGGGAGCCTTGTGGTTTGTTTTGACCAAAAGAGCAAGGCAGAGGTGATGATGGGTCAGGTCTGAGCTGAGATCTCAAGAGGCCTTTTTGCTTGTGCACTTTTTCTTGCTCCTCTGTAGTCACTATGAGAACAAGCCTGGTCAAGTCTGACCCAATCAGACTTGGAAATGCAGCACAAGAGCTCATGAATGCCATGCCAGACAAACATGCATAAATCCAGACATACATACATAATTCTGGACATACATAAATTTTTAGATACAATTTCATAACACCGCATACGGAAAGAATTGTTTAAACTATCTTAGTGAAATCACCCTTAATTTCCCCAACAACCCACATCCAGTTTACAGAGATACAGGCTTCAAGCGGTAAAGTAACTCATCCAAGGTCACACTGCTAGTGAGTTCAAACTTGAAGCTTACTTCATGATATCATTCTGCCTTGATGGACATCGGAATAAAAAAAAAAATGTGAGCTGTTTCAGTGAGGTTCCCGGTGCTAGACTGCTTTCTTAATTAAATCAATTAAGATAAATCTGGTCAGAAACGACCCAGCCTCTGTCCTCACTGGGAACGCCAAGATCAGAGCTGGGGTCGTCACTGGCCATCCAACCCCTCGTCCTGAGCTCTCTCCACTTTCCTGATCACGGAAGGAGGTACATGCTTTGCACTGTGCAACGGGGCAGTGCTAATCTCTCATCTCCCCATTACGTCACCAGGAAAACTTGAATAAAACCATCTCTGCCCATCTTACAAAAGCTGCTGTGAAGATCAAAGGAAATAATTAAAAGGCTGAATGTTTAGTGGTTTTACAGAAAAGAGAAGGCTAGTTCTAGGAAAGTTGTAGCCAGCATACTTGTTGGTACTAAAATAAAACAAAAGCACTAAAAGACATTGCCGTGATTGTATTTAGCAAGGGGGCAGGGTGGGAAATAAAATCTCTGGAATAGGGCAGGGGTCAGTCTGCGTAAAACTTCCAGTACCAGTGTTCTGGCCCTTTAAAAGTTAACCCACATGAAGAACAGCCACTCGCCAGCTCCATGACTTCTTGATGGCAAAACAATTTGTCTGTATATTCAATTCAGCCAAATGACAACTTAATTCAGGGAGATGGGCCCTGTTATGAATTGAATGTTTGTATCGCCCCGAAATAAGGATGCTCTCAACCCTCGATGTGACTGTGTTGGGGATAAGGCCTTTATGGAAGTAATTAAGGTTAAATGAGGTCACGAGCTAGGGTCTTGATCCTGTAGGATTAGTGCTCCTATTTAAGAAGAGACACCGAGAGCTCTCTCTCTCTCTGCCATATGAGGACACAGTGAAAAGGTGGGTGTCTGCAAACAAGGAAGACAGCTGTCACCAGAATCGGACCATCCTAGTACCCTGATCTTGGACTTTCAGCCTCCGGAGCTATGAGAAAATAAATGTCTGTTGCTTAAGCCCTACAGTTCATGGTGTTTTGTTATGACACCACAAGCTAATACAGGAGCAAACTATCTAGTTCGTATAAACTTAAAAAATAAGTTATACAAAAGGACTTAGAATAGAAAATACTAGTCTCTTGTCCCATCTCCTTTCATTGGAAACTTTTTTTTTTTTTGAAAGTATAAAACACATGGTCTGGTCTAATTAAATATCTCCCTTCTGTAACCCCAGCTGTAATTTTCAGGGGCAACTTGTTAATGGGTTCTTCTTTTCAGTCTCTTTAATTTATCAGACTTAGAGAATCACTTGTGGCTACCCCAATGAGAACGATCAGGAATTAGCTTCCTCCTCCCCTCTCCTTTTTTACTCTTGGTATTAATTCCAGTTCTTATTTTTATAACCTTAAATAATATCATCTATTGATTTTCCAAATAAAGATTCTTTTTTTTATTTTTTGTATACTTTTTCATTTCCTTTTTATGTTTTCTTGGTGCCTCTCCTTCCAAGTCCCACCTTCTGTCATCCACAGTATTATCTTTACATTGTCAAGGTTAATAGTGTATATTTTCTGTCCTATACTCTACCTGATCCGCTATGAATGTGGACTGATTCAAAGCTAAAACAATCAATAAGTTGCATTTACCTTAGAATGACTGTGTAGTACTGTTCAAATGCTGGGCCAATTAGTCTGGTCTGGATTATTTTTTCTTGTACTACATTCTCAGAAATACAATATCATATGTGCTGAGAATCTCAAAGAAGTTTTCCGACATGGAAATCAAATACATTCTTTTCTTATATGCCAGCAGTTGCTTAAATTCATGCCACGATTTAGTTTGCTCTACCTAAATAACACCCATATCTTTCCTTGACATTAGGAGTCAATAAACTATGGCTCCCTGGGCCAAGTCCAAGCCACTGCCTATTTTTTTTATGGTCCACATGGTAAATAATAATGTTTTTTTATATTTTTAAATGATTAAAATTTTTTTTTTTAAAAAAATAGTATTTTATGATGTGTAAAAACTATATGCAACTCAAAATTTAGTGTTCACAAAGTTTTACTGGCAAATGGCCACGCCCATTTGCATTCACGCTACAAAGCCAAAATGAAGGAGACCAAATGGTTTATGAAACTAAAAATATTTACTATGTAGCTCTTTATAGAAAAAGTTTGCCAGCCCCTGCTCTCCATGGTGGGAGATTTTTCTCAATCTTCCAAATCATCTCCTACATTTTAAAATTTCTCTCCAAAATTGCATTTTAATTTCTGTGTGCTCTCTTATTCTCTGGTGTGTTCCTTTTTCAAAAAGCAGCCCAGGCTTTTTTTTTTCTTTTTTTAATGGATGCATTTTTAAACCTATGCAATATGGTTTTGAATTTCTTTGAGGATACTAAAATTTTTAAAAGGAGGGTTTTTATATTTCGAAAGTTCTTTTTGCTCATATTTGACTTTACCTGTAAATTTCCTGCAAATATCTGGTTTATGTCTTTGTTTCTTAAAGAAAAATGAGGTAATGGAGAGGAGACCTGGATTTCTGTGTTTTATTATTATTTTTTTAAATATATTTATATTTGCACTGGGCTTGTTGCCTGAGTGGCTTATTATTCAGAATACTCCCTAAATGCCACAATGAAGATGACCTCACGCTGGAGTGCTACTATCCACAAAATATGCCCCACTTCATCCTAGACACTTAAAAAAAAACTTTTAAGAGACAGATTTTTTTTTTGCCTGAGGCATAATCCTTTGGCCATTAGGCTTTCTTCCTACAAGCAGAAGTGGACGAGTGGTTGATAAACCCTTTTTTTCCTTGCTCCTTGCTTTATGTCCTGTTCCTCACTCCTTGCCCCAATTTTACAATCCAAGTCATTTGACTCCCTTCCCTTCCATTCTCACTGTTATTGCTATCTTATGTTTATATTTCTTTACCATTATTTTCAAATGGTATTCAGTGGGAAGAGGAAATAAACAATTGTGATCAGTATGTCATCTTATATGTACAATCTCCACATTTATTTTTTAAAAAATTATTGAAATATAGTCTATCCATGTAAAAAAAATGTATGTCTCCATGCACATATATACTGGTGTGTCACTGAAAAGCTAATAATTTAACCATTCCCCTATTAGACATTTATTCTGTTACCAGTTTTTTGCCGCTACGTATTTTGAAAGCCTGTAACCACCCCCTCCCTACTTCTACCTCCAGCTACTGTCCCGTTTCTCTGTTCACACAACACACCTACAAAGACTTGTCTGAAGTAACAATCTGCTTTGGTACCTTGACATTTGGGCTTCCTTCCTTCCTTTTCCACGGAACGTGCTCTCGTCACAGGCCTCGAGGCACACTCAGGTTGCTAATTCTGATATCGCTTCTTCCAATATCACACCTTTCTTCGGGGGGCGTATCAGTGGCAGACGATACAACAGAACACACTTCGTTCTTGAAACACTTCCCTCTCCTAGCTTCTGTGCATCTCGCTCTGACGGTTTTCTTTCAATCTCACTGGTTACTTTTTTTTTTTGCCTGCTTCTCCCCTGATCAACCCTTAAACGGTATACGCCTTAGGGTTTGGCTTGGGACCCCTTCTACTCTCTCCTGCAGTAATTTCAAGTCCCACTGGCTTTAAGTATTGTCAATAAGTCAATGATACGTTGACTCACGCAAGTTGCCTCGCTTGGTATCTAAAAGAACTTTCAAACTTATATCCGAAACAATCTGTGATTGCTCTCAAATGTTTTCCACCGGTGTTTCCACATCTTAGCAGGCATTGACCAAAAGCTGGTAATCATCCTTTCATTCCTTTGCTTTTCCTCACCCTACCCCTAACATTCAAATACACAGATCCAAACCAGGACTGTTGAGTGTGTGTGGAAAATATACCCAGGATCCGTACACTTACCTCCGCCATTACTCCTTCCAAACTAGTTCAAACTTTTCACTTAGACTTGGGCAATAAACTCCTACTCGATTTCCCAGCTTCCTCACTTGCCACATATAATCTATTCTCCACAGCTGAAACAGTAAACTTTTGAATATATAAATATAAACGGGTCCTTCATTACTTTCTCCTTCTACTTATAATTAAATCCATACTCAACCTTCCAGTCTGCAAATCCCTCACCCAGCACACCTCCTACTCTTCTCTTCTTGGTCTTGATGTACCAAGACTAGTACATTCTTGTCTTTATTCTGTTCCTCCGAAACAGAAGCCTATCCTACTTTAGGTTGGGTAACAAAATCTAGCTCTTCTCTCAGATGTTTTCGAGACTAGCTTTGGCTTGTCATTCAGATCGCAGTTGAAATGTCATTTCCTCAGGGCTCTCTTCCTGGACCACCAGATCGTAAGTAATCCCTAAGCTACTTTTAATGCATGATAGCCCTTATTATTTTCTGATAATTTTTCATTTACTTGTTTACTACAATATTCCCTGCACCTAGGCACAGAATAAATATTCTTTAGATGAGTGAACTATATAGTGAATATAGAGCTAACTCCATCATCGGAATGGATCCTTGGTGATATTGACGATATATAAGTTCTAGAAGTAAGATTATGGAACCATGCTTTTTTTACTTGTGTTTATATATATATATATATATATTTTAATAGGCTTTATTTTCAGTGCAGTCGTATGGTCATAGCAAAACTGAGTGGAAGGTATAGAGATTCCTCATATATTTCTGCCCCGAAAACAGACAGTCTTTTCCATGATCAGCATTCCCTACCAGAGAGGTACAACTGTTACCTTGGTGAAACTACACTGACACATCATTATCACCCAAAGTCCACAGTTTACATGTGGGTTCACTCTAGGTTTGCACATTCTCTGAGTTTGGACAAATGTGTAATGACAGGTATCTATCATTATAGTATCAAAGAGTAGTTTCATTGTCCTAAAAACTTTCTGTGTCCAGCCTATTGATCACCTTCCCTCCTCCCTAACTCCGGTAACCACCGGCATTTTTACTGTCTCCATAGTCTTGCCTTTTCCAAAAGATCATATAGTTGGAATCATATAGTAGGTAGCCTTTTCAGATTTACTTCCTTCACTCAGTAATATGCATTTAAGTTTCTTTTCACGACTTGATAGCTCATTTTTTTTTTTTAGTGCTAATGAATATTCCATTGTCTGTATATGCCACAGTTTTATTTTAAAATCCATTTACCTACTGAAGGACATCTTGGTTGCTTTCAAGTTTGGGCAGTTATAAAGATGCTATAAAAATCTGTGTGCAGGTTTTTGTGTGGACAAAATTTCAACATTTTTTGAAAAATACCAACGAGGGCAATTGCTGGGTTGTAATGGTAAGAGAATCTTTAGTTTTGTCAGAAACTGTCCAACTGTCGTCTAGTGTATTTGTACCATTTTGCATTCTTTTCAGCAATAAGTGAGAGTTCCTGTGGCTCCACATTTTTGTCAGCATTTGGTGTTGTCAGTGTGCAGGGTTTTGGCCATTCTAATAGGTTCATGGTGGTATTGTTTTAATTTTCATTTCCCTGATGACATAAGATATGGAGCATCTTTTTAATGGTCTCCATCTGTATTTGCCATCTGTATATCTTCATTACTGAGGTGTCTGTAAAGGTCTTTGGCTCATTTTTTGATTGGGTTGTTTTCTTATTGTTGAGTTTTAAAAGTTATTTGCATATTTTTTAAGCTACATCTTTTGCAAATATTTTCTCTCAGTATTTTCATTCTACTGACAGTGCCTTTCACAGAGCAGAAAATTTTAATTTTAATGAAGTCCATCTTATCAATTTTTTCTTATAAGATATTGACTTTGGTGTAGTATCTAAAAAATTACAAGCAAACCCAATCCAAGGCCATCTAGAGTTTCTCCTTGTCTTCTAGGAGTTTTACAGTTTTGCATTTTATATTTAGGACTGATGATGCATTTTGAGTTACCTTTTTTGAAGGGTGTAAAATCTGAGTATAGATCCATCATTTTGTACATTGCCGTCTAGTTGTTTCAGCACCGTTTACTAAAGAGACTATTTTTCCTCCATTGTATTACCTTTGCTCTTTTCAACAATCAGTTGACTCTCTTTATGCGGGTCTATTTCTAGGCTTACTATTATGTTCCACTGATCTGTCTATGGTTTCGTCAATACCACTGTCTTGATTATTGCAGCTTTATAAATCTTGAAGTCAAGTAGTCCCCCACCTTTAGTCTTCTTCAGTACTGCATTGGCTATTTTGTGTCTTTCACTTTTCCATATAAACTTTAGAATCCATTTGTCAATAGCCACAAAATAACTTGCTGGGATTTTGATTGGAATTGCAATAAATGTATAGATCATATTGGGAAAAACTGAAATATGGAGTCTTCCTGCCTGTGAACATAAAATATCTTTTATTTAATTCTTTGATTTTGTTCATCAGAGTTTTATAGTTTTCCTCACATAGATCATATATATATATTTTGTTAGATTTATACCTAAGTATTTCATTTTTGGAGTGCTAATGTTAATGGTATAGTGTTATTAATTTCAAATTCCACTTGTTCTTTGCTGATACACAAGAAAATGATTGACTTCTATATATTAACCTTGTATCCTGCAACCTTGTTATAATCTCTTACTACTTCCAAGAGTTTTACATTGAATATTTCTACATGGATAATAATATATGCAAACAAAGACATTTTTCTTTCTTCCCAAACTATATTCCTTTTACTTTGTCTTATTAGCTAGGACTTCTAGTATGATGTTGAAAAATAGTAGTAAGAGGAACATCCTTGCCTTGTTCCTGATCTTAGTAGGAAAGCTTCAAGTTTCTCACTAGTAAGTTATGTTAGCTGGAGGTTTTTGTAGAAGCTCTTTATCAAGTTGAGGAAATTCCGCTCTTCTGAACTGAGAGTTTTTAACATGAACATTGTTGGATTCTGTCCTATGCTTTTTCTGCATCTATTGATATGATCCTATGATTTTTCTTCTTTAGCCTGTTAGTGTGATGGATTACATTAACTGACTTTGGAATGTTGAACCAGTTTTGCATACCTGGGATAAATGTCACTTGACTGTGGTGTATAATTGTTTTTATATATTGTTGGATTCAATTTACTAATATTTTGTTGACGATATCTGCGCATCTATGTTTGTGAGTTTTTTTCTGGCCTCATAGAAGGAGTTAGGAAGCATTCCCTTCTGCTTCTATCCTCTGAAAGAGACTGTATGGAACTGATATAATTTCCTCCTTAAATGTTTGATAGGATTCAGAGAAAACCCATCTGGGCCTGGTGCTTTCTGTTTTAAAAGGTTATTAATTATTGATTCAATTTCTTTAATAGATATAGGCCTACTCAGATTATCTATTTCTTCTTGTGTGAGTTTTGACAGATTGTGTCTTTCAAAGAATTAGTCCATTTTCTCTAGGTAATCAAATTTATGGGCATAGAGTCGTTCACAGTGTTATTTCATTTTTAGTCGTTCCTAGTGTTATTTCTTTTTAATGAGTCGTTCATAGTGTTATTTCTTTTTAATGTCCATGGGACTGCAGTGATGTTGCTTTCATTTCTGATATAATTTGTGTCCTCTCTCTGTTTTCTTAGCCTTAGTTAGAGCCTTACCAATTTTATGAATCTTTTAAAAGAACCAGCTTTTGGGTTTGTTGATTTTCTCTATTTCCTGTTTTCAACTTCACTGATCTCTGCTCAAATTTTTTATTATCTCTTTCCTTCTGCATACTTTCAATTTAATTTGCTCTTCTTTTTCTAGTTTCTTAAGGTGGAAACTTAGATGATTGATTTTAGAGCTTTCCTCTTTTCTAATGCATGCACTCAATGCTATAAATTTCTCTGTAAGGAATGTTATTTTATCCTACAAATTTTGGTAAGTTGTATTTTCATTTAGTTCAAAATATTTAGTTTCTCTGGAGATTTCTTCTTTGACCATTTGTTATTTATAAGAGTATCTTTTAATCTCTAAATGTTTTTGGATTTTCCAGTTATCATTTTGTAATTAGTTTCTAGTTTAAATTGCATTGTAATCTGAAAGCAGATAGTATGATTCCTATTCTTTTAAATTTGTCGAGGTGTGTTTTATGAGCCAAAATGTGGTCTACTATGGTGAATATTCCATGTAAGCTTGAGAAGAATGTGTATTCTGTGGTTGTCGGATGAAATAAGTCTATAGATGTTTACTATATCCAGTTAATTAATGGTGTTCTTGAGTTTGCCCATGTCCTTACTGATTTTTTTCTGACTGTTGAATCTGTCCATTTTTGATAGATGGGTGGTGAAGTCTCCAACTACAATAGCGGATTCATCTATTTCTCCTTGCAGTTCTACTAGTTTATCCTGTGTTTTGATGTTTCGTTATTAGGTACACACCTATTAACAACTGTTATGTTTCCTTGAAGAACTGGCCTTTTTTTTTTTTTATCATTTTGTCATGTATTTTTTTACACCTGATATCTTTGCTTGCTCTGAAATCTGCTATGTCTGAAATTAACATAGCTACTTCTGCTTTCTTTTCATTAGTGTCAGAGTGTATCTTTATCCATTCATTTACTTTTAATCTACATGTGTATTTTTAAAGTGGGTTTCTTGCAGACAACATATAGTGGTGTCTTGTTTTTTGATCCACTCTGACAATCTGTGTCTTTTAATTGGTGCGTTTGGACCACTGACATTCAAAGTAATTTCTGATATAGTTTCATTAATGTGCAACATGTCTGTTTCATATTTGTTGTCCTTGTTCTTTGATCACATTTGTCTGCCACTCTTTTTCTGCCCTTTTTCGTTTTAACTGAGTATTTTATATGATTTTACTTTCTTTTATTAGCACATCAGTTATACTTTTTTAAAAACACTTTTTAGTGGTTCCTTTAGAATTTCCAGTGTACATTTACAACTATTCAAAGTCCACTTTCAAACATCACTATACTGTTCCATGGGTAGGTAATGCAAGTACTTGATAACAAAATAATCTCAAATCTTTACTCTCCTCTCTTGTAATATTGCTGTCATTCATTTCACTTACATATAAGCATATATATATATATATTTGAATATATCATTGCTATTATTTTGAACAAATTGTTTTTGTTAGAGTAATTAATAATATGAAAAATAAGTTTTTTCTTTTACCTTCACTTATTCTTTCTCTGGTGTTCTTTTCTTTATGTAGATTTGAGTTTCTGACCTATATCATCTTCCTCTCTCTAAAGAAATTCTTTTAAGATTTCTTATAAGACAAGTCTAGTGGCAACAAATTCCTTCCACTTTTTGTTTATCTGAGATAGTATTTATTTCTCCTTCACTTTTGAAGAACAATTTCGCAGGACACAGAACTGTAGGACTGGTGGGGGTTTTCCTCTCAAGACTTTAAATATTTCACTCCGCTCTTTTTTTTTTTGCTTCCATGGCTTTTGAGAAGTCAGATGTAATTTTTATCTTTATTTCTATGTAGGTAAGGTGTCCCCAGTCCCCACCCCCATGGCTTTGTTCAAGATTTTTTATCTGTGTGATTTTCTGTAGTTTGAATAAATTAGGTGTAGGTGTAGGGTTTTGTTTGGGGCATTGATCCTGGTTAGTATTCATTAAGCTTCCTGGATCTGTGCATCTGACATTTATTTGAAGAAATTCTCAGTCATTATTGTTTCAAATATTTTTTCTGTTCTTTTTTCTCTTACTTCTCCTTCTGATATTTTATGTACATTATACATACCCTTTGTAGTTGTTCCATAGCTCTTGGAGATTCTGTTCTTTCTCCCTTCAGTCTTCGTTCTGTATGCTTTTCAGTTTTGGAGGTTACTTTTGAGAGATTTTCAAGCACAGAATTCTTTCCTCAGCTGTGTCCAGTATATTCTTAACCTCCATCAAAGCCATTCCTCACTTCTGTTACTACGTTTTTGATCTCTAACATTCATTTTGGGTTCTTCCTTAGAATTGCCATCTATCTACTTATGTTGCCTATCTGTTACTTCATGCTGCCTGCTTTAGCCACTAAAGCTCTTAACATATCAATCCTAACTGTTTGAAATTGCTGGTTTGATAATTCCAATATCCCTGCCATATCTGAGTCTGATTCTGAGACTTGCTTTTTCAGTCTCATCAAACTGTAGCTTTTGCCTGGACTTTCTCTCATAGTTTTTCTCTCAGAGTTGTACACACTGAGCCCTCAGCAATTCATCAATTACAGTTCAAATCTTCCTACCAAGTTCTGAGTCCTACGGGGGTTTTCTGCTTTGGTGATTCTCTATGTGCACTCGTTTGGTCTTTCCAGTTTGGGGGACAGCAATTTGCTCTGTGACGTCATCTCTTTTATAGATCTGAGTTATTGACTTTTTCAGTTTGTTCAGTTTTTTACTTATTATTAGGACTGAGTGGTAACTTCCAAGCTTCTTGGGAGCCCTCCTTGTCTTTCTTTCTGTCCCAATTTGACAGTAGAGCAAGGTTTTGGCATAACAGAAAAAGCAATAAAGCAACCTGCAAGACCCAGGTGCAGTCTTGCGCATCTGAATTTGAAAGCAGTGAGGGTTCTGCCTTATCTCATTCATTTATTCATTAATTCAAATATATTTACTGGATACTGTTCAATGGCTAGTGTCATATTAGGTGTGGGGTACTGAGCACTGAATAACACAGCAGAGGTCTTTCCTTCATTGTACATTTAATATGCACAAGCACGAGCCCAACAGACCAAGAGATCTACATAAGAGAGGCTGCATAACACTGTGAACAAGAATTCAGCCCAACGCTGCTCAAATGGAATTCCAGGGACCTGGGTTTGCGTCTCAGTATTTCCATTTACTAGTGATTTAACCGTAAGCAGGTGACTCTGTTTCTCTACGCCTCTGCTTCACCATAAAGGAAAGGGGAATGACATATTTATCTCATAGGTTTGCTATGATGATGTGATGAGAAAATAAATTGAAAACATGCCATTTAGTCCCTGGTACTAATGAAAATTAATGAAAGGTAGTCCCTGCCATTATTGTTATTTTATTATTACTCCTAATGCTACTATAGCTTCTACTCCCACTACTGCTAATACTTAGTGTTATTGAAGAAGTGTGAGTCGGGTAGAAATCAGGGTTAAAACATGTGTTCAGAAACATTTGTTGACAGCTACACAATAAACTACATTAGTTATTTCCCAGGGGCATAATTTACCCAGACCTATAGGAAGACAAAAATGCAAAGGATTTGATGTTTGCTGTTTTATAGTTCTTTCAGAAAACAGTGTGAAATAAGAAACATGGCATTATATCCCAGTCATTCCTTAGACTTAGGCATAAAGCTGGCACTTATTATTTGCAAGAGAAATCGCATCATTCTCTCTGATTGGTCACAAATACACAATTAAACATGAATTCCAACTCTCATTCAGTACATACACACCTTGGCCAAGAGGAGCATTTTCATTTTCTTAGTCTTTCTTCCAATATGTCTTATTTGTTTTTTTGGTCTGGGTGACTGACTGACCTTCTCTAGGGAGGATTGTTAGGGACCATAAATAGAAATCTGGGATCTCATTTGGCTCACATTCATGAGCCAATGCTCACTTGGCTCACGAATGTTATTTGTGACAATGAGATCTGGATCCTAAGGAAGTGCTCAACAGATCCTAGACCGGAAAAACTCCCACTCAACAAGCATCATCCAGAGTCTGTAGGAATGAATAATGACCTAAAAGATACACCACAAATGCAGTTTTCCTGCTTAATTATAATTGCATTTCTCTACAAATCATCATCAAAAAAACTTCTTTCATGTTTTCATTTTTCTATGTACTGTTTGTTTACTCCTTAATAAGCTCCTCTTTTTATTTTTTATTCCCTGTCCATTTTTTTCCCCTCAAAATTACACAGGCTGTTGAATTCGAAAACTTTCATTTTCTGCTTCTGCGTGCACATTATTTTCCATTTCTATTCTGGGGCCTAATTCTGACCTTTCAGTCATTTGGCATTCTGAGCAGGTACAAAAGGAGGCTAGAGGCTTCAAGGAATCTTCTGCATTTCTCGACCTCTTTGATTTGAAAGCACATTACCTTAATAATTAAAATATCTGGGTTACACATCTGATATACAGACCAGAGAGACTGAGTGCAGGATATTTTTCTAATCTTTTAAAAAAAAGTCCAAAAGACAGATTCGAAACTAATTCTCCACTGATTCTCTATTCCTCTATTACATTATTTTTCTGTACCTTTTATACATCAGTGAAACTCTTCAGAGTCACTTAGAATTACTGATTATGAAGCAGCAAAAATCTTTCATACTGCGAGCAGAGTGATTCCAGCCTCTCTCAGCTACCCTTTCAATTATATTATTTCTACTCATCAAATATATTTTATTCAATAATTCTTTTAAGAGTCAAACTAGTTTTCAACTTAATACTACCCATTAAAAAGTGACCACATAAAAAGTTTAAAATCTGTAGACTTAATGTGCCCAACACTTAATTTTATGCTGTTTGCCCCATTGTTCAAAGCAAATAGTAGTTAAGTCTCCAGCTAAATAAATATATGTGTGTGTGCACTCAGTTCATGGCTCTAGTTTTTACAGTATTAATATATTGCTCTTTTAAAAAATCTGCTACACAGGAAAGGTGTCAAATAATAATTTATAATCTATCACATTAGCTTTGTAGTTCCTATTTGCAAAGCTTTCTGATTCCATGGTTAACATATTCAGTAGCACTTCTACATTAGTTTTTATTTTCTACTAATATTTTCTACAAATCAACTGTACATTCAGGTAACAAAGGACTGGACAACAAGGAAGCACTGAAAGAAGGGAAAATGCCTCTGTATGATATCATTTGATTTAAAAAAAACAAACAAACAAGCAAACAATTATTAATAACCATGAATAACTATTTTAGAGTGTCAGGTACATGCAAAAGTTTTTAAATCTACAGAATAAGTTGCCTCTGATAACTTCTCAAGGTTTAAAAAAACTTAAATATGTTAAATTTTTAGTATCAGGAAGAAGGCAAATGGTTAGATTTTTTTTTCTATAAAATAACTAGATTTAGTCATGTATGAACTATTTAATCGATAATTCATTACACTGTGGGAGGCACTGGTGAGAAAGAATGAAGAGATATCTGCTCACACATGGCTTATATTCTAGCAGAAGACATAGACATCAACATGTCAACAGTCAAATGGTGACAAGTACCATGAATACAATAAAGCTAAGTGAGGAGAGAGCTTGGGACCCGGACAAAGGGGAGGGGGACTGTGAAGAGACAGCTATTTCAGATGGGGTGGTTGGATTTATTTCATATCACAACTAGTCACTAAAATAAAAATTCATATAAGTTACAAGTATTTGAAAAAGAATTAACATATATAAACCTCAGTGTGAGAACATGAAAATTAAAATTGTGTTATTCAACACTGATGTAACTAAAAAACTTCTACTTTTCAATAGAAATGTGTTTTTCAATAATATGGCCTCCAATCTGCTCTGAAGTCTTATAAGATACTGCCCCTTACAAAAGTTCCATTCTCATTACTTTTTTTCCCCATAAATTATGATGATTTACATCATCCTATAACCACATAATTGCACTGTCCAATAAGCACACACGCCATTGTAGTATGTGATGGGTCAGGTGTAAAAACATACACTAACAACCAACAACCCACCATTAAATGGAGGGAAAGTTCATTTATTCAATTCATTAACATTAAGCACCTACTAAATGCCAAGCACTGTGCTGTCTCCTGAAGACACAAAAATGAAAAACCAAAGCTTGAGGCCAAGGGTTTCAAAAGAGACAGAAGGACAGAGAGAAAGATAATTAGGCAAGAGCAGCATATGGCAGAAGTGCAAGACAGAGATATGCAGTGGGTGATTTAAGCACCTACAGAAGACACCCAGCCTGCTGGCTGCATGAGTAAAGGTGACCTGGAGTCAGGTAGAGAGCCAACAGTGGGCATTTTTAAGACAGAGGCACGCAAGACTATTAATGTGATGAAAAGAAGAAATGAGAAGACAGAGAGTTGGAAGATTCTGAGAAAAGAACACTACTGATGAAGAAATGTACAGGAGGATGGGAGGAGTTGGGGTAGACTAGGGATAATGAAGCTGTGAACAGTGATGCAGTTTTGTTCCCATGTGAGGTAGGGACACCAGCATGTACACACTCGTGCCTTCTCTCAGACTGTGCAAATCTGGCTGCTGGTGAAGCAAGAGTAAGACACCTGCTTCTATGGTCCTGTCTGGGAAACCTGACATGGTTAGTACCCAACACAGCTCCTCCGCTGTTACTCATTTTTCCAGATCTGTTTCTCATGCGTCTGTGCCCTTACACATAATGTTTTCTCTTGCTAGGATGTCACTTCTACCAGCTTTACCTGGAGAATTCCTGTACACCTTTCAAGCCCCAAATCAAATACAACCTCATTTGGAGAATTTCCCCAACTCCCGCCTGCCTTATTCCCATAGAGTTTGGTGACATCCTCCAATTAGAACCCCTTTCCCCATGACGCTTAATTATCTAAATGTCTGCTGCAACACAGAACCGTGAGCATGTCAAGGATACTGACGTCATTGCTACTCTTCCAGCTCCAACACAAGGTCTGCCACGTAGTGGGTGTTGATTATATAGATGTTTGCTTTTATATGATTTGGTATTCCAAGAGTCATTTAACAAAGGCCCAGATACCCGAGACAGAAGATGTTATACTATGGATGTTTTAATTTTCAAAAATTATCCATGGTAATCCTTAAATGCATACTCACTGTAATAATTCAGACAATATAAATGTATAAAGAGCCAATCACTCTTTTCATTTTATTTACCCAATTCCATTCTTCTCAAAAGAGTTAGAAACTATCATCTTTTTGAGGTTATACCTTGGTGCATTTTATTTCCTATATATTTTATACGTGTATATATTCAGACTAGTTTTTTTGTGAGCCCTGCCCACACCTACAAATGGAACAGTACTATATGCTCTGCTTTTTCAACTTTTTACTTAATAATAAGGATATTTTACACCCTACGACATATATATTCACCTCATTATTTTCAACTGGTATATAGTGTTCACTAGCAAACGGAGACATGCAAAGAAAAACTATGAGTTTTCATTCAAGAAATATGCAAGCACTGAGAAGACTGGCAATTCCCAGTGGGAAATGTACTCTCTCTCGGACTAGTTTTACCTTTTTGAAGTGTAAATGAACGTTTTCTAAAAGTTTACAATGTGCAATTCCACTTCAAAATCTCTGTCCTGGAAAAAAAAGATACCTAAATATAAAAAAGCACATAAAGGTGTGTACTGCTACAGAATGTGCGACAGTGAGAAACTGGGAACATCTTAAATGTCTATAATTTTAATTGATAAAATACAACAAATTTTTAAATTAAAAAAAATTAATAAATTGTGGAATATCTGTATTTTATCTTGTTAGTCTTGGGTACATGGTATTAAATAAATATAACTTTACTCTGGTCCCATGCTTGTCCCTTTCTAAGCTGCTGTATAAAATCTCATTTCTAATATTTTCAAATATTGCAATTCAGGAAAATGTGCACATCTTATAATGGGATTCTTTTAGAGACATTACTTATTTCCAGAGATTTTAATAGCCTTGTCTTGTTCTCTTCCTCTACAAAGTGAAGAATATGGTTATTCTGGTAAACTTGGACAAGGCTCTCCTTCATTCCGATGCCAAACCTGAATCTGACAATAGATTTTGCTTTATTATTAATAATAGGCATGAGCTGAATGTTAACTAAATTTAAAGGATGGTGGAGGGGACTGTGATAAAACACAAAGAACACTACTCAGTTTCACACATATCAGATACTCTGAGTGTGGGAACCATAGACAATCAAAAAGAAATAAGCAGAATGTTTGCATGTTTGTTTGTCCATCCATCCATCATCCATCCACCTCTTGACAGATGCAGTGAAAGATGGATCAAACAGTATCCTCCACAAAAGCAAAGAGGGAAAGAAGGAAAGAAGAAAGAAAAGAAAAGAAAGAAAAGAAAAGAAAAGAAAAAAAAGAAGAGAAACCAAACCTGACACAATGGCTAAAAGTAAGGACAATGAGAAATGAGGACAATTTACAAAATCAAAAGCACACTTGGAAAGACAAAAGGCAATCGCTGGTTACACCCAAATGCCAAGAGAAAAGGTTGTCTTATAAGAAATGAAAAGTGGAGGAAAGTGCTGAGTCCGAACAGAATCTTCAGTTGGTTTAGGGAATAAATGGCTCCTTTCCAGACCCAGAAACTCAAATTTTACAGGTGGTGGGTAAGGCTAGAACCTTGAACCTAAACAGATTCCCGGAGGTGAAGCAGACCCAACTGCAGGCAGCGGGAGAAGCCTTGGCAGGCAGGGGAGTGCAGGTGCTCGGCGTAGGGTGAGAACAGTGGCTCAGGCAGGCTTTCATGGACTAGGAGATTCAGAACAAACGTAAAATTTTATCCAAGAACCACAAGAAACAATGGCACACGTGAAAGCCGGCGTCACGTGGGAAGGCGAGCAGATGGTAAGTGGGCAGGAGAAAGGCTCAGAGGAAGAACACGGACTTTGGGGAGGTAGGCCAGGCACCAGGACAGGACATCCCCACCTTGTAGGAACTGGAGGACAAATGGGATTATCTGACAAAGAGGTACAGAACTGCGGTCCTATTAATTACCAGTCCTGAGCTGAGTTACCATATGGGGCTGTGTCACTGCCACAAAGGTCAAGAACTGGCTTCTGAGTATGGCTCCTTAAATTCCCTCTGATTAATGACCACTAATAACCGCACAGCCTTCGGCTGGGACAGATCTTAAGTGTGGTCAAATGGATTCAGCTATGGGCATCTGAAGGCTTCCAAGGCAGGGGGCCAGGCAAGTCATCATACTCAATTACTGGGTTTGGCAGGAGGAGGAGGGAAAAATGTGGTTTTGGCAACACTGCTGGAATTATAAGGCCTTAATTAGATTACTGGATCAACCTCTGACTAGCAATGAATGTCCTTGGGGAGGTCGTTTAATCTCTCCGTGAGACTATGTCTGAGTTTCCACATCTAAAAAATTGAAAATAATATTTCAGAGGCAGCTTACAGGAGAAGCCCTAAACAGCCAGTGTTGCTAAAAGGATTAAGATATCAGTTGATCCTTCAATTACATAATGCCCTTCACCTTCTGGCCTTGCAGAAAGAATGAGAGAGATCTGGGAGAAGTCCCCTCAAATAACCACTGCAAAGATGTGTACTTGCTTTATATTTATGCCAGGTGCAGGAGTTCACTTTGCTGGACCTGAATTGGTTGCGTTGTAAAACAGTATAATATAATTGAGCCGTTTACCTTGAAGAAGCCTATAAATGAGAAATAGCAGGGGCAAAGTGACTTTGTATTTCCAGGGGCCCAAAAGTTGGATCAGAATCACTACAGAGAATACTTTGGAGAAAAGATGGCTCCAGAAAAAAAGGTATTAAAGGTTGACAATAGTTAGAATCAGGGAAAAAAGAAAACAGATTAAAAAGAGAACTGTTTCTATCTGAGAAAGTGGTATTAATTTGGAGTCTATCCAGGGAAGGTTTACTATTTAGCTAAGAAAAAAAGGCTTTTCCCAAAAGTTTCCAAAGGCAAGAAGGTACAAAGAAAGTCTTTTGGAAGTGGAGTAGAGGATACACAGAAACAATTCTGTTTGGTTTTATTTGGTTTCTTTATTTTGAGCTGATACAGTGCCTGTCACAGGCTCCCAGTGTGCTGTCCTAAGTTTGGGAGGCAAGATTTGCAAATAGCATTATCTAAAATTGAGCTAATAAGAATCAATTATAAATGGAAGACAGTAGAAACTAAAAAGATTTATCTCACTATAAGAAATAGTTTGGAAACACCCCCAAGTCTCGTTGAGATAACCTGAGAAAATCACAAACAGGGAGTAATGGATGTTATGCTTTGCTGTGTTGTCTGAGCAGAGGTCAGGTGGGTGGTTTTCAGTGTGTCTGGTGCTACTCAGTGGAGAGAGCTCCCCATGCCAGCAGAGAAGTAAGGGAACCCTACCTCTTTAGCTGTAAACCTGGATAAAAATTAGGAGAATCGGGAGAGTTTTTTAAAAAGAGCAATATCTGAGCTCCACCCCAATCAAATTAAATTGAAATCTCTTGGGGCAGACCTAGGAAGCAATGATCATACTTCACAGACAGGCTTGAGAATTGATATATATATACTCATATATATATATACACATACACACACACACACACACACACACACACACACACGTATATATGTATATATATATGTATATATACGTGTGTGTGTGTGTGTGTGTGTGTGTGTGTGTGTATCTCTCTCTCTCTCTCTCCCTCTCTCTTCAGATGGGGAAGCAGAACTCGTAAAACCCGATGGCTTCCTAATTTGATTACTCAACATTGGTACCACGATTAACAAGTAACCTTCTTATCGTGATGGATTTTCTCGGCTGACTCTTTTTATAGGGACTAAAAGGAGGTGATCAGGTGACCCAGGTCATCTGCCTACTTGCCAGTTACGGTTCTTATTTTAAATCAGTAAAAGGGCCTTTTCATTTGTCAATTGTCTTGTTATCCTGAAAAGTCCTACAGAATCTCCAGAATCTGCTTAATTAGAGAGGAAGGGGACATATGTGGTTTCAGGTACACAGAAAACAGAGGATATGACCTGATCCCTCGTGACTCTCTCAGGAGCTGCACGAAGGAGAGCTGTGTAACAGTCTCATCTCTGTAACAGAACTTTAAAGACAATTGTATTTCAAAGGGAATAATGCATTTCTGTATTCTATGGTGGCAAAATAACGGCACATAGACAAGATCTGACATACGCATTCTTGACGGCTTTCGTCTTCCACATTTAGGGTGACCAACAACATCCCTGTTTGCCTGGAACCAAGGAGGTTCCTCGGACACTGAGATTTTCAGTTTTATTACTGAGACAATCCTGGGGAAACTATCCCTTAGTAGGGTCCTGGGACTCAAGACTTTCAATGCTAAATCCGGGACGAGCTGGTCATCTCATGAACATGCCTAGTTGTCTAAGATACATCTACTTTATTACAGAGGTTTCATTGATCACCTAGTGGTAATTAAGGGAAACAAGAAGATTAGAGGGGATTAGATGTTCTCAGTCTCAGGTCCCAGTTCTTCAACACCAACAATGAGAAGCCAGCAAACCATCCATTGCACAGCTCAGAGCTAACACCTAGTGTAGATTTCTACAGATGAAATCTTGGTACAGGATTGAAAAGTCACAGTTCAGGCCCTGGTGATGTGAAAAGAGTTAAGGGGAGTCTCAAGACAGGTCTGGGAGCTTGGAGTGCAGGGGAGGTCTTGGAAGTCAGATAGTTCCAGTCACAGAACCAGAAGCCATGATAACCTTGAAGCCATGCGACCATAACTAACATTTATTGAGTAATGAGACTAAAACATTTACAAAGGTGATAAAGTGAATCAGAACTCTGAAACAAATGTTATGATTTTCATTTTATATATGAGAAAAGCCACACGGTAGGTATGGGTTTCACTCACCCTTGTACTTCCTCCATGTCCAGCCCACAGCAGGAGCACAAATCAAACAAAACATATTAACCATGAAATAATCCAGCGAGAAAATTATCAATATTTTAAAAGAAAATTTAATAAAAATATTTTGCTTTTTCAGGTATTCTGCAAAATGGCTGACATGTATTTAAGCAGGTCTGTAACTGACCATCCTTTATAAATTACTTCAAATAAAGATAAGAAGGAAGAAGGGTTTAGATTAATATTATT
Organism: Pteropus medius; assembly: GCF_902729225.1. Classification (NCBI taxonomy): domain Eukaryota; kingdom Metazoa; phylum Chordata; class Mammalia; order Chiroptera; family Pteropodidae; genus Pteropus; species Pteropus medius. The sequence continues at coordinate 7,578,135 of NW_024354502.1, read as the reverse complement.
AACCCAACACTTAAGCGAGACTACAAATGATGTGTTCTGGCTAGCAGTAATAGGGAGCGGAGAATGAAAAAAAAAAAATGGAGTTGTGTGTGTTAGGAAGGGAAATTAAACTGAAAATTAGATTCCCTGCCCACAAATTTTGACAAAACTTAAAGGAAATTAATCAACCACTTTCCACTTGCTTTGCTGATCACAGAAGGGCTCTGACTCCACTTGACATAAGCAAATAAAGATGGTAACACTTGACATGTAATTCTTGGCTCATTTAATTGGATTGCTTCACAAACCATTTTCGGTAATCAATGATTCCTAGTAGAAATCACAAAAGACGACACCAGGCTGTTGGGAACAGAATATGACAGGACTACATTTTCTTGATTCATCTACTCAAAGTTGATCGGCCAACCATCAATTGCTTCTGTCCCCTGTCTATACTTCCATGTCCATATGGCTACTTCTGGGTCTCTTTGAACTCTTACTGTGAATTATGGCCCATGGATCCTAAAGTCAGACTGCATGGGCTCAAATTACTACTCAACAACTATATGACCCAGAGCATATCATCTCCTTGTCTGTAAAGTGGGACTAATTGTACCTACCTTACAGGGTTGTTGAAAGATTAAGCGGTATAATCCATGTAGAGTGCTTAATGTGTACTACATGGAAAACTGATATGAAGGATTTTTATTATTTTTATTATTGTTTTTTTAAATATTTCAAATGCTGTGCCTACCTCTCCTTTAAAGTTAGGATCTCTGATCTAGGTTTGCTAGAAAAGTAGTAGAGGCAGCGTGTGTGCTACTCTGCAAAAAACAATGTGGCCACGATCTTTGCTGCAACGTAGACTCAGTAAAAAGCAGATAACATCAAGATATCTAGACTGCAGCCACTTACCTTACAGGCTTGTTGGACATACAATCTGAGCTAGTCTTGGGCGCAGCAGCTTCTAACCAGTTTAGAGCTTGGCACAGGTCACGTATGCTGGTTGGTAAGGAAGTATGTATGCTCTAAGTAGGCACTGAGGTTGGCTACGTAGCCTACACATTCAAATCACCAAGCTACTCTTCCATTTCAAGATCCCAGAAGGCCCTGAAATCATGAGAACTGTGGCTTTCTGAGCCACAGAGCAGAAGGCTGAGGCCAGTGCGTCACCATTCTGGTCAGTTTACCCATCCCGTGGGAGACTGAGACCTGCTACAAGCCACCACCTCTTTCTCCTTCAGTACTACCATTCGCATAGACCAGTCCCTTTCTTTGTGATGAGTAATAAGAGAGTACGTCAACAGGACAAATGTGGAAATCAGTACACGGTAACACGTAGCAGAGTACTCTGGTACAGGAGGTGTGTATACACATACACTCCCACCTCCGGGCCTGACTCCTAACAATATAAAATGGTTGTGCATTGTGAGCAAAGAGCTGCAGCAAGGAGACCAAAAAGTATCTCATAAGGATCTTTAGAAGAGTCACTAGGCAGTAATATGAACTATCAAGGAGGATGGGTTTTAGCCAACTGCCTCTGAAAACCAACCCGTCTTCATGTGCTCACAAAAAACAAACAACAACAATTAAAAACAAACAAACAAACAAAAAAAAACGACACCCCTACTGGCAGCAGGACCCTCCTTAAAAATGCCCAAATGTCTTTCAGCTATCTTGCTATCATTTCCATTAGTTCCAAAACACCTTGGAAAAACAACCTGCAGCAAAGAGACATCCAAGAAGCAGCTGGTGCTTCACGGGGCTTTGCTGATATGAAACAATATTCTATGCCTAATATGAAAGCTTTTAGTAGGGGGGAGTTAGTTTTCTAACCTTCTTGGCCCTTTCACTTTTCTCTCTTTTCTCCTCGCCTGGTAGAATGCTGGGCATAGAGCAGTTCAAGTGAGTTGAACTGAAATGTAGCTTCATTACAGCGACAGAGTAGATTTTTTTTTTTTTTTACTTTAGTTCAAACTGTGTTGCTGAACTTTTTGTGAACATTATTCCTTACTAGAGAAATATGCAGGACTTTTGGTAGCTTATCCATGGGTGTATACTTCCTGTTAATGAGCAGAGAAGTGAGGTACAAAAAGCGAAAACCTGAGGAGACAAAGTGGCTTATCTTACTGCATGATTAACGAGAGGCAAAGTAAAAGTTTCTAAAAATTCAGGCAGTACGAGGCTGCAATTCCGTCATACCTTACAAAGGATTTTGCTGGATTTCAGGAGTTTCCCATCACACTCTTCTTTCTCTGCCTTGGTGCACACTTTTTTCTGACCAAAAACGGTGCAGCCCAGCACGTTTCTACCCATCTGCCAGGCAGGCCAAGACTCATTCTTCTGCTCTCCCATCTCACGGAACCGACGTCCTCTCGTCGGCCTCTGACCTTTCAAAACCACCCCCGTCATCCGGATGCCCTTGGCACTGACTGCCTTGTTGTGTACTTTCTGGGAGTCTGTCTTATCCATTAGAGAAGATGAAATGCTGCAGGGTGGCCGTCATTACTTTGCTCCAGCTTTTATTCTGCAGGATTTTCAGTAGAACTCTTATCTTATTCCCTCCCTTCTATAAATGGAAAAAAAAGTTCATGGAGATTCGGTTTGCTCATTCTGATACACTATTGGTTCAGCTTCATTTGTGGACAAATAGACAAAAGTAACTAAAATTTAACTATGCCCATCTTTTAACTCTCTATCTAGGGAACTAACCCACAAGTAGACATACATGCGCAGACAAGCATGGGCTGTAATTTTTCTGTTTTTGTAAAAATTTAATACTTTTGTAGCACTAATTGTAATTGAAATTAAGCTGGACACAAGCCAAATGTCCAGTGACTGGAACCATCATTTATATATAATTTATTTAATAAATTATGGTAAATACATAAAATGGAATATTCTTTATCAGTTAAAAAAGAGAGAATTACATATAATGATGTAAAGGTTTCTCAATATTGAGAACAATAATTACTTGTTTAGTGACTAAATTTCCAAAATATATTATAAATGAGAAAAGCAAATCACAAACACCTAGTGTGACTCCATTAATGCTAAAAATGCTATCTCGTGCACACACACACACACACACCACACACACACACATTAAATACTAAAAAAGGGGTACTGGTGTTTTACTTTTCTTAAAAATCAGTGAGCTCATGTTCATATATTCCTTATGTAGTTAAAGAACTAACATGGGATAAAAGTTGCCTGGTTGTTAGATTGCAAACAGGAGTTGGACCTATGCCTAGTTGAGAGACGCGGATCTGGCTCTGGCTTTGTCAGTACCGCCCTGGGTCACCTTAGCTGAGTCACCCAACCTCCAGAAGCTTTGTAGATTTTTCAGCCAGAAGGTAGGAATGTCTATATTCCAAGGTAATGCTAGAATAAGTAAGATGATGCATGTAATAGCCCCTTAAAACTATAAAGTACTATTCGAGTGCAGAAGATACTATTTATCACAGTGATTATTACTTCCATGAAGTACTCACAGTGTTCCACACAGATAAGGCACATAATGTAAATTAGAAAAATGAATGGCTGTTAGAATATGTGAATATAGTTTTTTGCATTAGGTCCTTTTAAAGAGTTCTTTTCGTCTTTCAGGGATATCTCATTGGGAACAAATCAATAAAGAGGTCTGAATCCCTATTTCGTGTAAGATGCCACTGGTTTTAAGACATGCATATATTTATGTACCACTAAGAAAAAGAAAGATGCTAAATAAACTATGTCACACAATGATGCCTGATTCTGGAAAGTGAAAATGTGAAAGAAAAATGTGCATTTAGGAATCTATGAAATGTGGTATTTAAATGAAAAGCTTCAGGCAAATCAGCTGATCAATTACACATTGTGACTCTCAAATAAAATTACTAATTTAATAACAAAGCGAGACTCTCCCCTACCCTTGATGTTTTACAGTGCCTTTTCCCCTTTGGATATGCTGGCCACAGCATTTTTTTTTCGTGTTTTAAAAACTGTAGAGAATAGATAATTACTAGTGAATGCTGACCTTTTCCTTATTATGAGTAATTATGCTATTAAAAGCATCATTTGGACCTTAATGTGGTATACAAATTATTCAATTACCTAGGCTGCAGTTGTAAGGACTTACAGCAGCCGCCATTTTGGGAGAGATCAGACGGACGGTCTTGGGCAATTCCATCTTGCACTATGTTACAGAAATTTTAGTTGCATCAAAATAGTATTACAGTAGCGGCTAAACTAATAATTCATTTGAAATGCTTCATGGTACCAAATTATAACCAATATGCAACCACCAAAAACATGTGCAGGAAGAAACCTGATAAAAATCCCTTTACAAAGACAAAATTGAAGCTTGTCATTAAAAAATAAAATCAGAGTTGAGCAAAAAAAACCCTCTTCCTTAAGATGTTCGGGCTTACTGTCCATACAACTTGCCTCTGGTCCTATGTATCTATTTGTTGCTTTGTCTTCCTGGTGGTGGTGATGATGGTGGAGACAGTGGAGACACAGGGTACCCGGTATCTTTCCCAAAGCAGGGTGGTTGATCTGCCTAGAGAACAGTGGCATATAGACCAAAAAAAAAAACAAAAAACAAACAAAAAAAAACCTGAATTTGGATCTCGGTTTTCTAATTTGCAGCTGTAGCGTCATTGGAAAACCACTGCCTCAATTTCCTTATCCGTAAATTGTGAATAATTTCATAAAGCACCTTTTGGATTGTTGTAAGGATTGGTGATAAGTCTCAAGAGCCTGTCGCACAGATGAGTGTCAATTAACTAGAAGGAGAGGAGGGGAAATTACTATACTTATTCTGTGGTTTTCCATTAGAATATCCTAATGGAAGACAGTAGCTGATTATAGTAAAACAGGCCTGTATAACTTTCTGACTCAGGATAGGAAAGTGATTTGAAAAATTTCACAAATTCCAATCTCATCCACAGCTATTGTCTTAATGGTAGATTTTGACAGGCAAAGAGAGAGAGAGAGACAGAGACAGAGAGGTAGACAGACAGACAGACAGACTGACTTAGAATAGTCTCAGAATGGTTTGTCCTGAGAGGAGTTACTGGTTATTTCCCATTGTCCCACTGGGTCTGTTCTTAGTCCTTCTCTGGGTCTGAGGAGACAGAGCTCTACATATCGCTCTCGCTTCTAGTGGGGATCAGTGACAGAAGGCACCAGTAGGAGGTGACAGGGTGGGGGAAGGGGAAGACAGAGCATCCCGCTTTGTACAGCCCTGGCAGTGGCCCCCGGGCCTCTCACCATGCCCTGGTGGTTTTCTACATCCTACCCATACCTCTAAATGCTCCCTTAACATGTATTTTCAAAAATCCTAGTTGAGTCTGCCATCTGTGCCCTGCCTTATTGATAGAGAATCCAAAGAAAGAGCATTCTGTCCATTCATTCCATCCTTCTAAGCTTTGCAGAGACTTTAACGGTCTGCAGTCCCAGACCCGTAATTTTACAGACGAGGAAACTCAAAATGCTTTAAGAGTCACTGATGTTTTCACCCATGTTTGATTTTTCAGTTCGCTGACTCGCCGGCTCCGCCATCCCCTTGCTTCAGACCTTCCAGATAAAACCCTAATTCCCCATGAAGACATATGAGACCCTTTGTGATCTGGCTCCTAGTTCTTTCTCCACCTTAATCCCACACCCCTCCCTCGCCTGTACTCTACGTGTTAACTAACCACGACAAACTAATTGTGATTCTCAAACTTGTCACACACCTTCACGCACAGGTCTTCACTCACGCCAGCTCTTCTCCCTGGAAGGCTCTGTTTTCACCTCTTCCTAGCTAAACTCCACTTCCTGCTTGAGACACAGCTGGCTTGTCACATCCTCTAGAGCGTTCTTCCCAACACTGCACACCAAGTCTCGTCTATACTCATACATCGCTGCACACGTCTATCCAAACACATCACAAATCTGCGGTGAACTGCTGACTGACTTGGCTGTCCCCCCGCCAAAGATGACAAGCCACTGGAGAGCGGAAATGTATTTTGTATTCTCAGTCGAACAACCAAATCATCGTCGAAATCATCGACACTGTCGTCACAGTCATAATCACCGTCATCGATACCTTCACCCGACAAGCTCCTAAACAGTGCTTATTGTGTCGGACTTGTTTTGAGTGCTTTTCATATATAGTAATTCATTAACTGTTCCCAGCAACCCCCATTTCCACCCTCATTTTACAGATGTGGAAACTGTGGCACAGAAGGATTAAGAAAACTGATCAGATCATAAAAACTAGTAAGTTGCAGAGCCAGGACTGATATTGAGGCAGTCTAGGTCTTGAATCTATACTCTTAACCTCCATCCTCTACTACCTCTCAAGGGCACTCAATTAAGGTTTTTGGCTTATTTAATAAATGCGAATGGACTCACTAGATGTCAAATTGGATAGAAAGAAGGTATGGGTAAGTCTGGTTACGGATGACTTTTGGGAAAATCCCAGGTTGAGATCCACTAACATAATCCTGTGATTTCCTCCCCTTCTCATGAGAAGCAGATGGGATTGCAAATTAACAAATTAGTCAACGTTCTCCACAAGGCGCTGGTATGGCCCCCGCTTCCTAGCAGGCTCTTCCCCGGAAGAATAGCTGACTCTGCAACAAGGTGGGCAGAGGCAATGTAATGTTTGCAAATTTCCTGTGAAAAGTCCTGGTACCCCAAATGGTATGAAAAGACAGTGCCTGGGTGTCACCATTAAACCTGCATCAAGAAAGTGGACTTGTCACTGTGGTCTGCAATTCAATTCCCGACCTGATAAGAGGAATCAAAACATCTCGCCACACTGGAATGACCACCCACTGGGGATGGCACAGTCTCGGCTGTGTGTTGCAGGTGTGCCCTCTGCCACCCACCCCAGGCCTGGCCGAACTGACCCGATTCTCATGCCCAAGACCAGGCGGATAAGGGAATATTCTCACCTTGATGCAGAGGGCATGAGCGGTGTGGGTAATTTCTACATTTTGTTGGGCACTCTGCTTTTTTAGGTAATAAAGGGAGAAAAAAATACATTTTAGATATTTCCTATCTCTTGATGCCTGAAATTGTTCTATTACGGTGATAAAGAATACAAGGTGAGTCTAGCTCAGGAAAGCAATACGTCTTTCATTCTGCCAAGCCCTCCACCAATTCCAAAGCTCCACTACAGACAATTTAGTCCACTGTACGGCTGATATTATCATCACACAAGAACACAAGAGACAAATGGAAATCGCGTGGAAGACCTTCGAGCAGTAGAGGAGACTAAAGATGCTCAGCACTGTTTCCATACCAAGTCAACAAACCTGCACAGGTGGTTTTGGGAACAAGACAATACTAGGCATGTTCTTAAAATGAGTAAAAATAAATACTAAAATATTTCATGCCCTTATTTGCAACCTGACAGCTCCAAATAGCACAGATTTCTGCCAAGAAACCTCGGCGCTCAGAATGTGGCATTTGTTCCTCTAGCTCAAGCGGTTCTCTGCCAGGTCTTGAGCAATGCTCAATGCTTCTCCCCAGCTGCTGGCAACAGTATAAATACCTTCTGGAGAACCTGTCATCGCAGGTTCTCACCCAGACACATCACTTCCTGGCCCTCTCTCATCATTTGGACCAGCTGTAGCCCTGAGGTGGAGCACAGTCCGATTCTGTGGTCTGTTGGATGCCCAATTGATAATGGCCGCTTCATAATCCTCAGGCAGCAACCCTTGCTTATTCTCTGAGACACAGCCATACAGAGTTAGCAACTGATAAAAGAGCCTCTGCTATAATTCAACTCAGAGATATTTAACTCAAATTATTTACTTTTCCTATTTCTCTATGTTGAGCTAGTGTCGTTCTCATTTTTCTAATCTTTCACCTTTAGATGAATGGCTAATGTGATCCTTTTGTTTGGCTATCAGTTGAATGTCTGTAGGTCCCAAGGAACACTGAGAAGAGGACACACACGGGACTTATCCCCAGGTCAACTCTATAACATTGGCCCTAGGGATCTAAAATTCTGTCAGGGAAGCACTAGTGTTACCTACTAGAATGAAGAGATTAAGTCCTGGGCCTTGTAATGCCCGGTAGTGACCTGCCGAGGGACGCAGGGGAGTATGGTGGGAAGTAACGGTGTCTTGGGAAACAGACATAGAAAGCTCTGTACGTTGACTGCCGTCACCATGTGCAGCTTCAGTGTCCTCAGACTGTGAGTCAGACACGATCCTATTTACCAAGTGACGATGAACGGAGATAGCTTTTTAAAAGCACCTGAAAAGGAGTAGTACTCAGTACTTGGTTAGATTAACTCTCAACAATTACCTGATTCTAGAGTAAAAAAGAACCAGACACTATTCTAAGCATAGCATCACACAGATGCAAATTCCTCAAAAACCTGAGAACCTATAAAGAATTAATATATGTTCAATAATATTGCCTGCCTAACCCTGTGCCCCTGGTTCTCAATATGCCTTCATTCATATTCTAGCCACCATCCCATTACTTAAATAGAAATCCTTTTATATCACATTAATTTAATAAGCTGTTTTTTTTAAGGCAGTAAGCTCAACAACTTCCAGAAATTTAATTCCTTTGAGCCTCAGATAACTAGCAGGATGGCTTGGCCGACATATTTTCTTCCAACGGGGTCTTCCTCTTAAAGGACAGGTATCATTCCATTTTCGGCAAGGGCTGGAGGGGAGCCCCGAACACCCAGGCTTAACCACAACACAGGGATGCAGGGAGGAGCCAGCAGGGTTTTGCAAAGAGCAGTCTCATGTCCTTGAGCCACAAAGTAATGAACCTGCTACATAAACCCAAAAAAGGGAGGGAGTATATGTGGATTTTATTTAAAGCATTTAGAAAGCACTTTCCAAGCAGTAACGAATCCTCATGGCAACTCCAAGCAGTACCACAGTTTCATAGTTACAGCAACGGGGGCACAAAGAAGGTGACTTACCTAACATCATCCCGTTTGCAAACAGCGGAACTGGATTCTAGCCCAGGCAGCCTGACCCAGTTAGCCTGCTGCTCCCTTAGCCCCCCCCCGACTCCCCCACACCTCCACTTCAGCCACACGTCTCTTCCTAACGCCCAGACTCGGTCTCTGCTACACAGATCTACTTGTCATGACCCTGACTATTTCTCTTCAGCAGTGACTAGGAGCTCCAGGACCTCATTAGAGAAAAGCTGACACTTCATTATTTGATATTAAGCTACCCGAGCAATGACGATATGTCATAGTTACTCAAGGCCAGTGTCAGCAAATTCCTTTGCCACACCTGGGACATCAATTTCAAGAAAAATAGATGATGGAGATTGTGTTCCCTCTGTCACTTAATGGACAGTTAACAGTCAACGCACTCGCAATCCCTTTGGTCAATGCTGTGCATTGGCTCCCCATTTCTCTCAAAGTAAAAGGCAAGTCCTTACGGTGGCCCACAGGCCTTTCTCTATGTGTCTCTCCACCATTATCTCATTGATCACATCTCCTACGAATGACCGTCAGCTCACTTCCCTCTGAGCACACTGCCTCCCTGCCCTTCCTCTAACTTGCCTGGCACATTGCACCTCAGGACCTTTGCACTAGCTGCTCTCGTCTGGAACGCTCTTCCTTAATATCCTCATAGCTCACTCTTCAAGCATTTCCTCAAATGCTGCCTTCTCTGACCATCATCCCGCCCCCCTGCAAGCTTTCCATTGCTCTTTTCCCCCCATAATACTTATCTCCTTATACGCTTCCTTCTAGAAAATAAGCTCTGTAAAAGCAGATATTTTTGTGATTTGTGTTCGCTGCTGCATCCCTACACACTATCACAGCATCTTACTCTGTAGTCATGCAAATTATCTCCTGCAAACAGTATAAAGGTAGAAGGGAGAGCAGTACAAACCCGATACCAGAGTCATATTTGGATACGAGAGACAAGGTCCTTAAAGAACATCAAGAACATCAAACATACACACACACACACCACCACCACCACCAACGGCGACGACAAATAAAGTTACATACTTTTGGAAACTTCAGCATTAGGTCATTTAAAGAGTTTTTAGGCAAAGAAAAGCAAATAGTTTTCTCTCTGAGACCCCTTTCAGTAGGAGGGGCTGCTGTACTTGATTATTGCTGCCTGTGGAGTTAACCAGCACACAGGCCACGTGTCCTAAGTAAGAAACAGCAGATGAGACAGATTAGAAGGTCACAGACAAGAAAAGTAATCCCCCTGGACTGCATTAAGGGAGGCCTTTAATTCAGGCATTTAACCCCTCAACATTTTCAAATATATCTCACCATGTATCAGGCAGAACGTCAGGACTGTGATGAAAGCATGAAGAGCCAAGTAAATCAATCATTAAATAACACAATGTGTTAAATACAATACTCACAGTACAAACTGTTGCAATAGCCTTCAAGTCCCCCTCACATTGTCTTCGGCCCCCTCCAGAGCAATATCCACAGAAGCAACCAGAATAATTATAAAATGGAAATCAGAAAATGTAACCTTTCACCATCTCACTGACTTCTGTGACACTTCAGGACCCCTCATGCGGCCGACAGGGCTCTGGGTGACGGCCCCCACCCATCACTTCGATCTCACTCTTGGAGCTCTCTTCCAAGTTCACGGGGCTCCAGCTGTGCTGGCCCTCTTCAGTCCCACGAAGGCCCCTGTGTCTCCCTACGGACAACTCCCTCTACCTACTACGGCCTTCCTCGTCTTCTTTCTTTCCCATCGATCTTGGCAGGATGGTTTCTTCTCATCTTTTAAGTTCCAGTTTAAGCATCATTTCCTCAGAGCAGCCCTAACTACACAATTTAAAGTAGATTCCCATTGTTATTCACTCAGGGCATGCTGTTCTTTCCAGCCTTTAAAGTAGCTTGTAATTAAGTAATAAACTATTTGTTTACAACCTCTACGAGCTCCATGAAAACATGGGATGTTTTTAGGTTGACCGCTTGTATACTGAACACCTAGCACTGTTTTTGGCGCAAAGCTAGAGGTTTAAAAAAAATGTTGAATACCTGGCTAGGTGGTTGGCTGAGCAGAAAGGAAGGGAGGGAGGGAGAGGGACAGAGAGAGAACAGGAGAAAAGGAGGAAAGAAAGAAAAAACTAGGTTTCAGGGGAGAAAACGCTAAGAAAAAATGACTAATTCTCCATAGGGATAGACCCTAAACAGGCTTTGCAGAGGAGAGTCATTTTGATCTGTTCTTACAAAGGTGTGAAGTCAAAGACTTAACCAACCCTGTGTTACTGGGGGCACGGGAGGGATTTAAAAGTGGTTGATTGGAATCCACTGCCCTCGGTGATCCTGCGGGCAAGACTGACTTACATGAATGGGGGCAAGACAGAGGCACAATAAAGGGTCCATTAAATATAATAAAGCTCCAAACTACACGGCTTGGGCAATAAATCGCACAGGCAGCCAGGAAGAGGAGACGCAAGAGAAGGTTCCACAGAGGAAGCAGGCTCTTCCTCTGTGTGCCGTGGAAGACACTTGCAGATGTGCTTACTCTGAGCCAAGCAATGCTCCAAGAGCCTTACATATATTATTAATTCACTTAATTTCTCCAACAACCCCATGAGCGTTATTTTTATCTCTATGTTACAAACGAGGCAAGATTACCCAGCTAATTACTAGAAGAGCAGGAATTTAAGTCCAGGCACTCATGCCCCTCAAAGAAGGATGCCCAATGACATTTGTTAAATGACCAGCCATTATTTTCATTCCCCAAAAATGATCGTGAGTAGGCTATCTTCTTAATTCAATAGGTGTAGGATCCCATAGCTTCACAGAAGGAAATAAGCATTTAATGCAAGTCAGACCCTTGATACAGGATTTATACCCACCCTCCAAAAACAAGCACTGTGGTCATTTCAACCTTCTCCCTAGAGTAATGGAGACATTTTGAGGAAAAGATCATTTTTACTTGTCACAACTCACTTCAATTCCAACTTTTACTGAATGGCTGCCAAAAGAAAGAAAATAGGTATATGTTTTCTTGCTTGCTTTAAAGCTGTCCAAGGATCAGTAATTCAGGACACCCACAGAGGTCACCTCACTCTATAATAAAGACATTCTGATACTTTGGCAGCAAAACTCTTCTAGAAGGGATCCGAGAAGGATGTACCTGAAAGCCTGCTCTGCAGTGAATAGAGTTTTCATTGGCTTTTTGAGCATCATTCCCTGGGAAGCCACAATGAAGAGGAAGTAACTACATTTCACATTCAGTGAAACTGGCAATTAGAGGGCAGTGTAGCGAAGTATTTTTAAAGTATCCGATCTTTGCCATCCATCTCAATCTAAAAAAAATTTCAGGTGCAAATATAATCATGCTAGTTTTATGCAGAATATGATGAGCTTCATGAATAAATTATTAGAGAGACACAGAAGAAGTATAAGGGCATTAAACAAAATTATTTAATAAAGCAATAATCATGTCAGAGAGCATATCTGCTATTTGTAACAATCAGGACAATAACTGGGAGTGTTCGAGGTTAAAACGCAAAGCATCAGCAACACCTTAGTAATTCACTGCACTTGACATTTTAAGGAGACTCTATTTTGCATTAACATGTACTTTTTATGACGAAACATACCACTTAGATTTGTAAATCGAAAAAGACTGACATTATAAGAACCTAGTCTTAAATCACTTTCTACATTTATTGCTCTGCTTGTGTCATCTAATGTGGTCATTTACAATTTGCTTTAACAAATAAGACCTTCTGTCAATCACTCAACTCCAGCCATACCGAGACCAAGATTGCCATCTAGTGAATCTCATTACAACATTTTGTTTGTGGCCAACTTTGATTTTCTGTCTCGATAAAATTTGATTACTACGGTTCATATCTAGATCATTAATATTAACAAGTTTCCTAACTACCTAATAATATCTATACATAGCAAAGAAAAATTGCACTCCCAAAGAGCTTACACAATTAAAATAGACAACATTAAAGAAACAAACATGTTTGAGAGCCTTCTAAGGGCAGTTGCTGTGCCAGGATCCTTCACAAACTGTTTTCTGATTTAATTTTAAAAATAACACCATGTTGTCATTCTTACCCCTGCTTCACAAATGACAAAAATGAGGCTTAGAGAGATAGATGGGTCTGCAGAAGGCCACCAAATAGATTCAAAGCCAGATTCATTCATTTAGCAAATATATACTGAGTGCTAATTCTGTCAAGTACTGTTCTCAGTCCTGGAACAGGAAACTAAACACACTGCCTAGCTGCATAGAAGTTCGTTCTGGTGGGGACAGACAGACAGCAACAAGTTAGCGTGCAATATAATTCATACTATGACAAATGCTATGAGGAAAAAGAGAGTAAGGTAAGGAAAAGAAGGTGAAAGTGGGTTGAAGGAGCATGTCTAAGAAGGGAATATGTGAGCAGAGACCTCAGTGAAGCAAGTCACATGGATGAAGAAAGAGCTCATGAGAATATCCAAAGAATGGGTTTAGACGTGTCGGCCAAGTGAACCTCATAACTGATCCATGATATTCTTTCTATTACGAGTAAGTTACGCATGTATCATTGATGGAGCTCTTTGGTTCAGATATTGCTGTCCCCTTACAAAGCAGCACAACTGATTTGTTGAGATCTCCTTGGAAAATCAACAGCTAACATTATCTGAGGAGTCTTACCTCTCTCTGGCTATCAACGTGCTTGTCAACCTTTGAGTGTCCTACTCTCACAAGGGTCAAGAAAAACCTTTGTTTTTGAAGGAGTAATTACAAAACCTGAAGTGTTACTTATTTCTCTCATTTTCTTCTTTGAGTCCTGCATTTAACAAAGGTCTATAGAATGTTTGCTCTGGGCATTGGGAATATGGAGATCAAGGAATCCAGACAATGCTCCTTAGGCCTACAGGACTTTCATTCTACTGCATCTACTCAGTGATCTTTACAGTGGCCCTGGCCTCCCAGCTTAGAATCTGCTCCTGGTTTATCTACAATTGCACCATCACAATCTCGGACTGTGCCTCTATGTGCCCTTTTACCAGCATGATTTCTATGTTACGTTGGTTAACCAAGCACGCAGGATTAGCCATGTGGAGATGGATGGAATGGCTCCATATCAGATAGGACTGGAAGACCTATGGTCCTAAGATAGCTACTAACATTAAGTAAACCAGATGGCCTGGTCTGCAAACACCTCTTTGTCCTGGGACCTCCGTCACCGTATAAATATTTCTGGGAATGGAAACACATTAATTCAATTCACACCAAAGCTGCAATGACTGATCAGATACACTTTTCTCTTCCATGTAGCCAAGGAGGGGATTGAGGAAGGAGGAAGAAAAAGCTAAGTTGACAGACTGGATGAGGAGATGCGGCAGAGAGGGCTAAGGTACCAGAACCGTTTACCCTAACTTATTCTAGGACTCTCCAAAATTAAAAGTTTATGATATGAATTTTCTTTCTTTCCTCCTAATCAATTTTTCTTTTTAAACTTTCTTCTGGGTTATGGTCTTTATGCTATAAAAGTCAGTAGGCAACAGACATATGTACGTATATTTTTTGATATATACATATTGGAAACCAAATAATTATGCCTGAGCTAGCCAATGTTTATGAAATTTTATGGACATCTCCTGAAGCTAGCAGGCATCAATAATTTTGGATTTTCTGTTTTTCTTCTTTAACTAATATTGTTATCATTGCCTAATACTGGTATGGTAAATCCAAACAATTTCCCCATCTTTGAAACGATACCTGTATCACAGAGTCTCCATAGGATGGAATTAAACAGTGCTTTGTCAGTCAATATCCTGGCAGGGAGCACAGAGCACAAAGGAGTAAATAAAAAGAACTTAATAAAGGTAGTTGTGGCAGGCAGAATAATGTCCCCAAAGATGTCCACATTTTAACCCCTAGAATCTGTGACTGTGTCACCCTACATGGCAAAAGGAATTCTGCTAGTCTGATTAAGGTTAAAGACCTTGAGATAAAGACATTATCCTAAATTATCTGCGTGTGCCCAATTAGAAAAATGGAAGAGAGCAGAAGAGGAATCAGAGAGATGTGACCCGAGGACTTGATCTACCGCTGCTGGCTCTGAAAGACGGAGAATGGGGCCAAAAGCCAAGGAATGCAGGCGACCTCTAGAAGCTCGAGAAGTCGAAGAAACAGTCTTTGCTAGAGCTTCCAGAAAGAAATGCAGCCCTACCAACTCCCTGATTTTAGCCCCGTGAGACCTATCCAGACGTCTAACATACAGAACTGTAAGATAATCCATTTGTGTTCTTCGAAGCCACAGAAGCTGTGCGCCTGTGCTGACAACGGCGGGAGGCAGATAACATCTCTCGGCCTGAAACGGAAGGGAACAGAGATGTAGTCTAAGGAGAGGCCCTGGGTGACGGGAGCCATGGCCTTGACTACTAGCACGCAGCCACCGTCAAACCACAGTGCGCACAGCGAGAGGAGGAAGGAGCACTCCATGCTCACTCTCCTCCTGCCCTCCGTCTCCTGCTGGTGCTCCCCGACCGGAAGTCAGAGGGTAAGGGAGTAGGGTGACGTGGTCCTAAGAGGCTCCGAGGAGGACAAAGACGGGTGAGAGTGGATCCAGCGGGGCAAACGGAACACCCAGCACGGTGCACACAAAGACACGTGGTCGTCTTTCCCAGCGAGGCAACCCATCCCACCACCCGGGGATGTCAGCAGCTCTAGGTCTTTGTTATTGTTTTCCTGCTATTTTATGTAACTGTCGTTTTCCAGCTGTTTATGCACATAATAGGAGACTTGAGTGCTAATGTTCTCTGGGAAATGGACCCAATTCAAAAGACTCCAAGCTCTGTGAAAGGGAGTTCAGGGGAAAGCACACTACGCTTAATGAGTGAGCCGACAAGGACCAGGAGAGGCTTGGAGACAATCCAAGTGTGCCCTGGTGTGCATCTAGAATATCTTCGCTTATGTCTGAGTTCCCCTAGATGCGTAAGGTTAAAAGCAGGCAGGCTTTCACTATTCAGACAGAGAGTAACCAACAATGTTGTGGTTTAGCAAAAGGGAGAGTTCTGTCTAGATAGCTCATGTGTCTTTGGAGGACTAAGAGGAGGAAACAAAGTTTTATTGTGCTTTAACTCAATATGCTAAGCACTTTCACGACGATTATATCATTCTAGTTTCCCAAATGACCTTTTCAGGTAGGTATTAATGGTTCCCCCGTCCCTTTAGAGAAGAGGGAAATGAAACCCAGACATGGAAAATAACTTAGTCGGAGCTGGCATGTGATAGAACCAGAATGTGACCTCAGTCCTTCCTATTCCAAGTCCATTTCCTGTCCACGTGGTCCAGCAAAGCCCTAAATCATGGCTTCACGACTTGATAGACCTACTAAATGCTGCAAGGTTTTCTATTCCTGCAATCTGATTAATTTCACTAAGGGGGCTATGCTTAATATAGCCCACTACTACCCTGCAACACCAAGACACTCTCTGCTAAGATCAACAACACAGCTGGTCAATTAAAATGGAAGTAAGCTTACTTTCATAAGCAAGCATGGTGCATGTGCACTATGGCACTGAGTCAAGACAGAAAAAAAAATATCAATATGTAATGTGGATTCACGACCACTATCAACGATGGCCCTTACTCCAAACCCATTTTGTTCCATAGGATATAGTTAATAAGCCATGTATTGTATAAATGCTCCATCCATCCATCCACTCATCCATCCATCCATCCATCCGTTCTATTATTTTTTTTTAAATGACAGAGTGCATGGTCTAAAGTGCTTGAAGATAAGTGCTTTATGTAATATAGCCAACGGAAGTAATGGACAATGCTCCAAGGGGATTTAAAATCACAACACAGAATTTATTTTATTATTATTTTTTACCTTTTTATACAAATAGTACACTGATCTAAGTGTACAATGAAATGATTTTTTACGTATGTATACACCGTGCAAACACGACCTAGATCGAGAAACTTCCATCACCCTAGAGCATTTCCTCTCACAGCCCCTGCCAGACTGCCACACAGCCCCTTCCCCTCCAACCCCTGCCATTCTGGTGCCTCTCTCCATCTCTGCCTTCTCTTGACCTGCACCATCGCTTGACTATCATGAGATGATATAGAATGCACTCTTTTGTGTCTGGCTTCTTTTGCTCAGCACACAGTCAGTGGGATTTATTCATATTGTTACATATATCAGGAGTTCATTCTATTTTTTTTGTGTGTTTTTTAGGAGTTCATTCTTAATGCTGTGTGGAAACTATACCATTGCTGGTTTTAGTTTTTTCCTCCTTCTCCTATTGGTGGACACCTAGGTTGTTTCCAGTGTGTAGCAATTTTGAGTAAAGCTGCTATGACATTCTTGTCCAAGTCTTTGTTTGGACACTGCCTTCATTTCCCTTGAACAAATCCCTAGTTGTGGAACTGGGGAGTCACAGCATAGCTGTTCAACTTACAAAAACAAAAAAACAAAAAAATCTGCTAGTTTTCTGAAGAGGTTGTATCAATTTACACTTTAGCAACAATGTGTGACATTCGGTTGCTCCACATCCTGACCAAACCGTGGTACTGACAGATGTTTTCATTTTAGACATTCTGGTAAGGATGTCGCAGTATCTCATTGTTTTTCATTTGCATTTTTATGATTAGTAAGGATGCTGAATTTTTTTCATGTGTTCTTTGCCATTCCAATAACCCCTTTTGTGAAGTGCCTGTACAAATCTTTCGATCACTTTTAATAGGTGTCTGTATTTTTTCTCATTTACAGAACTTCTTTGTAAACTCTGTATACAAGTCCTTTGCTGGATTTATGTATTGTAAATATCTTCACCTAATCTATGGCTTAGCTCTTCATTCTATTAACTATATCTTTTGATGATCAGAAGTTCTTAATTTTAGTGACATCTAGTCTATTGTTTTTTTTTTTCCTGGTGGTTAGTGCTTTTTGTGTCTTGTTTCAGAAATCTTTGCCCACCCCAAGGTCATGAAGACATTCCTGTGTACAGAACTTCTTAAATGTTCTAGTGGAGGAGACATTCAAATGTCAGCAATTTCAGCCTCTTGCCTCCTACCAAGTTTTCCTCTAAACCAACAAAGACAGATGAGCTTCTTTCCCTTTAAAGATCTCTAGAGAAACCACCTTGACAAATCTCCTTCAGTAATCTGTTCCGGTGCTTTAAAACCCTTCCTATCAGGATGTTTTTTCTTTATATCGACTGGAAATTACAATCTTGTTCATGTGATGGATTTATAATGCCTTTAATCTTCACATTAAAAACTAATTTAAAACATTTTTAGCTCATAATGCCCTTCTGTTCTGAGTACAGTTGTTGTAATGGCTTTTGTTTTATCACATATTTTTTTTTAATGTTAGCTTTTCCCTTTGTTTGATATACTGAAAGGAAATAACATGATTTAATTGTTCAAAACAACGATGTAAATTGTTGGTTATTATTAGGAATATTGAGGTCCTGGTGGACACTGGGGTAGGGGTTAGGAGGGAAAGGAGACAGCTCTGTTCTTCAGAAACATCCTAGGGAATTCAGATTATATGGGCGGAGTGGTCCCTTTGCCACCACCCTGTACAGTGCCTGCCTGTATCCTTGGAGATAGAAAGAGTCTTAATTGAGTAAAATGTGTCAAGTCCTTACTAGCTCTGGGCGTTTTTAAAATAAGGGGTCTGATATTGTTGATGGAGCAAATCATTATCATATGTTAACATTTTACAGCTACTCAAATATGAGAGTCATGCAACTTTCCTTTTTAAGATGCTAATCAACTTTGCTCAAAACAAACGGGAGTGGGGGAAATATGTACTGAGCTTTGGCTCCCGTGTTCTTGGCAATCAGTTTATAACTGTGTTATCATGTCTACCATTTTCCTATACCTTAGAGTAAAAAAGGCCAATGGTATGCCTGTTGATGAAAGACTGCTTCATTTTTATCATCTTCATCCCTAAGAGACAAGGACACAAAAGAGAAAGCAAAATATCTTAGGAAAGTAGATGAAACTTTAAGTTCAGGAATCACAATGAAGTCAGGAAGATCTTTTAAAAATGTAAATCCAGCTGTGTTGGTTAGAGTTAGGGTTAGGCTGACCCAGCAGGAACAAAAAATCCGAAGATACTTGTTCTTTCTTCCCTCTCCTTCTCATAAGTCTGGAGGTTCACAACTCTGGGCTGCTGTGTAAGGTCTTCTCCATGAAGTCCACAAGATAGGACCCTAGGGTGTGGCCAGCATCCTCAAGGTCCAAGGCCGTATCCAAGTTCATGGAAGCAGGAAGGAGCATAAAATGAAGAAGAAGGTGGGCAAATTCCAGTTCTTCCCTAGAGGAGGCTCCCAGAAACTGCCAAAGAATACTTCTATTTCCTCCCCTTGGCCAGAACTTACGCACCTTGAACACAAATAGAGCTGCTAGGAAATAAAGCCGTTACTTGGGGCAGCCATGCTCAGCTAAAAAATTTGTTAATATTAAAGAAAAGAAGAATGAGCACAGTGGGGAAACCTGGCCGGCTCTGCTACACCAGCTAAACCATCCTACAAAGTAAAAACAAACACCATCTTCCTGTTCCCCCAAATATCAAAGCCCTTGAGATAACTTCCAAGATCTTGCACTGTGCGTCTCCTGGCCACCTCTCCAGTGCATCATCTTCTGTCATCCCCCACCCAGCCTCCTCCTCCATGCTTGTCATACTACACTTCTTCAGTTCATTAAAGAAGTGAGGTTTTTTTCCACTTTCCAAGTTCTTAGGAAATCCTTTTCCCTCTTTGCCTCTTGAGCTTTGCTTGAGTCACTCTTCTTCGTCTTTTAAAAGCCCGATTAGATGTCATTTCTCTTGGGACGCTAACTTTCCTGAGTGTTTTTCCCTGCTTTATGGTCCTGTAGCACAATATCATAAGGTTTATTCCACAAGTGACTTTTTAATGTCTTTCCTACTCATTCAACTGAGAAATCTAAGAAAGTAAGGACTTCATATTTTGTTCATCATCACCTACCAGGTATCTAGCACAGTATTTTTATTTTTTAGGTAAAATTTACATGTAGTAAAACGTATACACCTTAAGAATACAATCTGATGAGCTTGAGAAGTGTGTTCGCTCATGTCATCCATACTCCGGTCACATTTGGACATTCCCATCCCCCAAGAAATTCCCTCACGTCCTCTGCCAATCAACTCCTCCACCCTCACTCCTTAGAGTTACTTTATTTTCTACCACCATAGATTGGTTTTGCCTGTTTTCATACTTCATATAAATGAAATCATGTAGTGCATGGGCTTTTGGCTCTGGCTTTTCACTCAACATGCTGTCTACAAGTTTCAATCTTGTTGCTGTGTAAGTAACTGAGCTGTTTACACTGTGGGAATATCCTGAATAAAATTGCTATGAATATTCATGTACAAGGATTTGTGTGCCTGTGTTTCATTTCTCTTGGAACTACCTAGGAGAATTTCTAATTCACTGGGCGAGTATATATTTAACTTTATGTTTACCAGTACGTTTAAGTTTGAGATGCTGCCAACAGCTTTCCAAAAGTGGTTGTACCATTTTACATTCCCACTGTAAGCGTTCTGGATGTCCCACATTCTCACCGACTTGGTGTTGCCAATCTTTTTAAAGTTTCACTTATTCTTGGAGTATGAAGTTGTACCTCACTGTGGTTCTAATTTATATTTCCCAAATGAAACTAAGTATATATTTTACATGATTATTGATCATTTCAATACCTTTTAAAAATAAAATGTCTGTTCGGGTCTTTGCCAATTTAAAAAAGTTGGGCTATTTGTCCTTTTTTATTGATTTGCATGACCTCTTTATATATTCTGAATACAAGTCATTTGTCAGATATATGCATTGCACATATTTCTCTCAGTCTGTGCAAACGGTGTTTAACAATAAGAATTTAATAAATGTATTTTGAGTTAAGTGGAAGGGATGGAAGTTACTTGGGGTTGGAGGCGGGGTGGTGTGAAATTAATTCATTTGGACAAGCTATGCCTCTGCCCAGGCAACTTCCATTTGCTGTCACACTCACTCTGCTCTTCCGATATCTATTCACAGATGACTAATACTTTATATATCTCTTCAGCTACTTCACTTATATTATCACAGTGGGTCCAGCATATCCCTAAGTTATTTGAGAAAAGAAATATATACTTTCCCTTACCTCATTAAAATAACATGATGGTGGACTTACAGAGGAAACTTGAGGAATATTCTGGATTGGTTCTGGTGATTGCTTCAAATCTTAATATGTTCTGATTATGACATATAAACTATATATGAAAGCCAGTGTTCTACTCTTACATTATAAAAATTGATTTATTTGCCAAAAAAAGTAAAACAATGACTTTTGGTTTTTGTACAAATAAAAACTGTATGTATTTAAGGGGTATGGCATGTTTTGATATATGTATATGATTGTGAAATTTGAAATGATTACCAAAATCAAACTAATTAACATAACCATCACATCTCATAGTCATTTTTCGGTGTGTGTGTGTGTGTGTGTGTGTGTGACGAGAACACTTGAGACTTAGCAAATTTCAAGTACACAATACGTTATCACTCACTGTAGTCGCCATGCGGTACATTTGGTCTCCAGGAGTCATTCATCTTGTAACTGTACTCTTGGATCAATATCTCCCCCTTTCCCCGTACCCCGGGCCTCTGGTAACCACCATTCTACTCTGTCACTATGACTTCAACTTTTTTTTTTTAAGATTGCACATAAAACGGAGATCATGCTATAGTGTGTGTGTGTGTGTCTGGCCTATTTCATTTAGCAAAATGTCCTCCAGGTTCATCACGTTGTCACAAATGGCAGGATTTCTTCCTTTTTTTAAAGGAATGATATCTCATTGTGTATGTGTACACGTATACACACATGTGCGTGCCATATTTATCCATTCATATCTACCAACAGACACTTAGGTTGTTTCCACATCATTACTACTGTGAATAATGCTGCAATGAACATGGGAGTACAGATATCTGGTTAAGATACTGATTTTATTTCCTTTGGATATATACCCAGAAGCAGGACCGCTGGAAACTTACTTTCCTATACATATCAAGAACCAGACGAAAGAGTGGTGTGCGTCAAGCCTTATCACACCTTAAAAGCTCCAATCGTAGGGTAGCTTAAGACACTACACAAAATGCAATGTAGTGGAGAAGACATTGTGTATACCGGCATATTAAAAAACAGCCTACGACAGAGGGAAGAAAAATATAAAACCAGAAGACCTGAATAAGTGCAGCTGGAAGGCCTAACGCCAGTGATTTGTTAGAAGGTGATGCAGCTCATGTACTAACCTGAATATTTATACTGACACTGAAGAGTTTGGAAAGTATCATTTTAAGCAGAAAATTAGGAACATTTGCTAACCAGCTGACCAAGTAAGAAAATGAGGTTCTTTGAATACTCCCTCTCCTTCATCCACTTTATCCAGTTCATCACCAAGTGCAGTATGTACTAAATTTCTCTCAAACTGACAACTCTTTTCCACTCCCACTGATACTGCTGTACTTCTGACCCTCATCAGCTCTCACCAGTAGAAGAATAAAAACATTCTTTTAATTTTTAACCTAGTCCCTTGTCACTTATTCCCATTGCTCACGATTCTATTAAACAAAGCCCAAGTCAAATGAAGCTCATCGTCATCTGACAGGTCCCTAAAGGTGAGCACGTCCTAATTCTGGAAACCTGTGAATATGTCACCTTCCATGGCAAAAAGGAATTTGCAGGCACTTTGTGATTAAGGTGAAGGGGAAGATTATCCTGGATTATCCAGGAGGGTCCAATGTCATTGCAAGGGTCCTTTTAAGAAGGAGGCAGGAGTGTCAGAGTAGGAGAGATTGAAGATGCCATACTGCTGGCTTTCAAGATGGTGGAAGGGACCATGAGTTAAGGAATATGTGTCCTTCAGAAGCTGAAGACAAAGAAATAGATTCTGCCCTAGAGCCTTTAGAATAAGTGTAGCTTGGGTAACCCCTTGATTTCAGCCCGTAAGAGTTATTTTGGACTTCTAACCCCCAGAAATCTGAGATAATTAAGTTATTTTAAACCACTACACAGGCATGCATTGTTTTATTGCACTTAGCTTTGTTGAGCTTCACAGATGTTTTGTGTTTTACAAATTGAAGGCAAGACCTCTCGCCAGCAAAAGGATGACGATTTGCTTTATTGCGATACTTTATCGGGATACTTGCTTTACTGTGGAAGTCTGGAACCAAACCCGCGATATCTTCGAGGTACGCCTGCATCTGCGGTAACTTGTTACAGTGGCAACAGGAAACTAATACAACAGCATCACGTGCCTTCACTTTATAAACCCCAGCTGTAGCTATGTGCGACACGTATCATGCAGTTTCATGAAATCTCGTTCAATGCTGTTGCATGTTTGGAGCATAAGGCCTTTGAGGGCAGTCCCTAGAGCCTGCATTCTAGTACGTACTCAAAAATATTTGGCGAATTAATCACGGAAGGACTCCAGGCCTCTACGCATGGTGTTCCTTGGGCTAGAGTGTCTTTCTCTTATACATCTGGTTCATTTCTGCTCGGTCTTCAAATACACAGGCATACCTGAAATAGAATACAGGTTCTGTTGAACCACTGTAATGAAGTGAGCCCATCGCATAAACAAAAGGAACTGGCAGAGTCTTTACTGAGATTGGGGTGAGGTTGGGGGGGTGGGGGAGGGGAGTAGGGGTTGTTTTGCCTTCATTTTCTAAAAAATGCAATACCTGGGAAGTGCAGTAAAGTGAAGTACAACAAAACAAGGTGTGCCCGCCGGAATTGCTGAGTCTTCTATTGTTCTCCAGCACCATTCCTTTCTTCACGCCATAACTATTTGCGTGCACGTCTGACTACGCTACAAGTTTGCGAGGGCAAAACCATTTCCTTCCTCCAAGTGCTCAGCATGTCTAACACAGAGCATGGCCTAACGCATGCCCGATGGGAGAATGCCGTCCACATACCCCACATCGTGGACGGTGAGAACAAGGGTTCCGCAGTCCTGCAATCTCCCATCGGGGTCATACTGGCGAGTTACATAACTTCCCCAGGCTCAGAAGCCCTATCTATAGGTTGGGGATATGATATTATGTACAATATGGAGCTGCTTTAAGAATCACAGGAGAAAGGGCCATGAAAGCACATGCACATGTGTCTGACACAGTACGTTTCAAGTAAACGTCATTAGACATTTTGTCACTAGCAAAAGATATTAAAGAATACAGGGTGAGTTTGTTTTGTCCTTTAGGCTCCACATGTAAGTGAGGTCATATTTTGACGGTTGCCAAATGGGAGGGGGAATGGGGAAGGTGGATGAAATAGGGGAAAGGATTAAGAAGTACAAATTGGTAATTACAAAATAGTCATGGGGATGTAAAGTACAGCATAAAGAAAACAGTAATATTGTAATAACTATTGCACAGTGTCGCGTGGGTATTAGATTTATCAGGGTGATCACTTCATAAGTTATATAACTGTCTAATCACTATGTTGTACACTTGAAACTAATATAATATTGTATGTCAACTATAATTGAAAAACAAACAAAATTTTTTTAAAGGAAAAAAAATAGGGAATGCAGGGCAAGCTAGGGTAATAATATATCAAATGGGAGAACCAAATGTGTCAACGGAGGTCATCAATTTGTCACGAGATGTATGTGCCCCTATGAACACAGGCTGACTTGGCTCTCGGGCATCAAGCAACCCACAGCATGTGAGTCTCAGAACCCCAAATTCCAAGGTTTTGGGGAAGTGTAACATCATGACGTTCATGTTCTCTCTCAATCTAAAAAAAAACAGTTCCAAATAAATTTATTCTGTGAAACACTTCTCCCAAGCTCAGCTAGGTGTGATTTTTACATGATCACTTTGGCTAATAAATATGTATACAGTGACCAGATGAAAACTAGTTAACCAATTCTGACACTGATAGTAAGATAATTCATCTTTAAAAACTTGTAGGCATTTCTGACCATGTATTTACCTAGTCTCTTTATCTCTTTATAATGGTTAAGAGAATGGAAACTGGATCCAGCTGCCTGGTTGGACTCTGTAGTCACTGACACTTAAATTCTCTATGTCACGGTGTCCTCATCGGTAAAAGAGAGATAACAATAGCGTTGACCTTTCAGGGTTTTAGTAAGAATTACATGAGGTAATAAATACAAAGCATATAGGAAAATGCCTCATACATTTAGGTGCTCATTAAATGTCAGCTATTACTATTATTAATTATGTTTTGAAATAACACAACTCCTAATATCAAGGGTATCTTATAGGCCATCTACTTTGGACTTAAGAGAATAGAAAAGTTTTATAAGAATCAAAGCATTTGGGAATACGTATTTACTAAAAAAAAAACAG
Organism: Pteropus medius; assembly: GCF_902729225.1. Lineage (NCBI taxonomy): Eukaryota > Metazoa > Chordata > Mammalia > Chiroptera > Pteropodidae > Pteropus > Pteropus medius. Next base: position 7,552,844 of record NW_024354502.1, on the reverse strand, counting down.
GATGAATTTTTGAGGCTCGATACACTTAATCACAGATTTAAAAGTTTTTAGATATTTTAAGTGGTTGAACTCAAGAAATCTGATAAGAAATACTAATGAACTATGAAATGTTAGAGGAGACATCAATTAAACTTAAAGACCAAAATGGAATTTTCAAAGGCAGAAACAGACGGAGAATATGAAAGAAAGTCACAAAGCAGGGAGAATGAAACGACACAGGACTAATTAAATACAAGAACTGGAAGCGAGTGATGAGCGAACGGAACCGAGGTGGAGAATGTGCTAGAACGAAGTGAACACAGACACCACAATCGGCCCAGCTTCTGCCTTCAGCTGAGAGAAAGTTACTCTCGCTTTTAAAGAAAGGTGTTTGGCAATCCATTGAATGTTTCACTGACCGCCCATTCACAGGAAGTCTCTGTTTAAGGATTCTGTTTACACCGAATCCTTAAGGCTTATCAGTATGGTACATAAAAGATGGAGAAGAATAAGATAGTGTTTTCAATGAAACATAAAAAACTTAACACACTAATCTATTTTACTTAAGGTCTGCTAGCTTGGTGTGTTATGCCTGTAACATGTCACCTCACAGCAGTCCTAAGAGTATATGGGTAGCTCCAGGCGAATCACCAAGTCAAGCTGGGGAATCCCGGCTCTGAATTTCTGATCGCTTCACTTCGTTCTTTTCTTCTTTCTCCAAAACACTTCTGGTGCTGTTTAGTGGCAACACAGATATCCTGCCCAAACTAAATTCCTGGGAACAGGAAGGTGTTCACACCTAGAGTTCCCACGGCTTGTGGTACCCGACATAAAAACTACAGAAACTAACATAGAAACAGAAATGATATTGCTAAGACAAGTCTTGATATAATACATATCCATAGGGTTTACTTTAAAATAAAAGTATATGTTCATCCATTCACTCAACAAATACAGACAGGGAACCAAAGAGGAATAAGGTATATTGGTAGAGACGGTCAGTATAACTATGGGGAAGTAGACACAGCACTTTCCTTCTGAGATTACAGTCTTGTCCTATGTTGTGCTTCAGGAATAGGCTTGATCACACTGCCAAGCTCATTTCATAACCCTTCACTCTCCAATGGACATGTGCTGGCTTCTGTATATAAGGATTTGCTGGAGGCTGCCCCTGTCAGGACAGGCCAGGATATGCTGCAATAACAACTCCCAAATCTGAGTGACTTAACAATGAAAGTTTACTTCCTGCCTACACTGTACGTTCAATACGGGTGCTCAACTTATCTTAGTTATTCAGAGACCCAAGCCGACAGAGGCCTCACTCTGACATGGCTTCCACGATGGCCACACACAGAGGAAGGGACCAGTTGGTCTAAAACTTGTAATTAAACGGTCCAGCCCGAAAGGGACATTTATCACCTCCACTCACATCTCCTGGGCCAGAACCACTCAACCGGGTGGAGACCAGAAAGTTCACTCTTCCACAAACCCAGAAGGAGAGGGGGATCAAATACTAACTACAACTAGTGAGTACCACAGCGGTTTCCTATGAGGAATAAGAGAAAGTGTGGAAATACGGAATGGACAGCTTACTTCATCTATCCCTAGCTCCATGTGCCCGCAAAGTCACTCGACCTCCCCAAGCTAACGTCGGATGGTGATCATCTTTTTCCCGCCTACCTCAGATGGCAGATCTACAGCTTCAACGAAGCAACAGTATATAAAAACGCGCACTGAAAGTCTAACGTGTTCTAGGAATGTAAAAGAATGTTGACCACAAGCTGCAAGCGTTCAAGGGAGGACCTAGCTGGCCAGTGCTAGGGAGAAGCTGGTTAACACTGGAGGCTTCCAAAAGCGCAGTGTGGATAAAAGCTCAGATAATCTGCGGATCTTGCCCACAGACTCTAGGACTAGTCAATTGAAGGCTGAGAGCCTCAAACACTTCTCCCTTAAGGTAATTAAAAATAAAAGGGTGTTGAACTCTTGGAGCTCTGAGTCTCCCTTAAAGAATCAAGGTTGTAGCCAGCATCCAGGGATGACTGCCTTTGATGTGCTCCATGGCGTCATGCTCGTACAAACCACTGCCCTTCGATGCCGTCTCTCCTCACACGCTTCCTCTCCGTGCACATCAGAGTGGACGCTGATCTGGGCCCCAGGCCTTTCACGCCTCTGCGTTGGGTGCTGTCCTCACAGCCCCTCCTCCAGCTTTTCCTTCCACATCAGTCTTTCTCCAATGTGATCAGAACGATGCCTGGGACCCAGGCAGGGGCTGCTTTCTGCAAACCCGCTCCTAATGCTTTTAGCTAAAACCAATGGTTCCTTCCTCTGTAGTGAGAATACAATTATTTTACCTTGTTTTCATATTTATTTTGTTCTCTTGGATTACAGTTATCGATATTCTTGTCTCTCTCATTCTGTTAGAGAATGCTAGAGGGCAGAGAGCGTGTCTGATTACTTACCTCATTGTCCATCTCTGTCAAGCATGGTGGTCTGTATAAAAGGCACCAACAGATGTGGGATAGATGGAGTGCCTCTCTAGCCACATTCCCTGTCATTTCCATTTTCTCCTGTCCTTCTCAAGTGGTTCCAGATTAATTAGTATTTGGTACTTTAGAGACAATCTAGTGTGATCTCTTTTTCTCAACGTGAACCCTCCCTTTACCCAATCTCTCTTCACCCAGACTTTAAAAACTGTCATTTTTATATCCTATTGACTAGTATCTTGCTTTCTACAAAACTAGCTGGTCAGCACAACTGTCTGGGAAACTTTTTAAAATACATACTAATTTCTCATCCCCATGATGCTATTAAAGCATCATTTTGTGGATGTGGCCTGGGAATCTATCCAGCTTGGGCAATGGCCTTCTAAGTGACATCTGGAAAGCACCTTTACGACACCTATTCCTGGGTTTTATTAGCAGAGGCTTTTGCTGTTCAGTCCAGTGCAGTACTTCTCAAACCAACATGTACCTGAATCACCTGGGGGTATTATTAAAATGCAGACTCTGACTCAGCAGGTCTAGGTCTGGGCTGGGGTCCAAGTTTATGGATTTCTAACAGACCTCCAGGCCATTGGTGCACAGACCACACTTTGAATGGTAGAACCACACTTTTAACTGTTTTGTTAGTTTGCGCATTAGGAGGCTATTTTTAAGCAACATCTTCCAGGGGTCTCTTATATAGACAAAAGCAATATCTGATTAGCTTGAATGTACAAACATAAGTTCAAATTTGTAACATCTCTAATTATAAAGTCAGCCAATGCAAACAACCGGTGAGGTTGTTTTGAGGAATGCAAGATTGGAAATCATGGGTTAGGAAGACAAATGAATATGAGCATTAGCACTTATTTTTGCATGTCTGGATGAATGTACTGACGCTTAGAGACAAAAATAAACCATAATTTCCAACTACTTCGCAGCGTGCCTTACAATCTTAGGTTAGATGTCGTGAAACAGAAATGACAGAAAAAGCTTTTCTCTAATCGCCTGTGTAAAAGTTAGGGCAAGTTAAATGGTCCTTAAATATGTTAAATATTTCCTTAAATGCGTTTCTGACTCTAATGCACTGTCTCTGGTGTATCCAAGTCAGGCACACACTTAAGGACATGTTTGATTAAAGTTTTCAGTGAATAAAAATGTGTGCAAAACTAAATTCAAAGGAAATATCTGTTGAAATCTTGAGCCACCTCTGCAATTTTGATGAAGACATCTTTAAAAACCACACCTTGAACCTAATAAGTAGATTGCGTAGGCTCTTCTAGCTCTGAGTTATGAGCTACACAGAGGATAATTGTGAAAATAGGGGAGGGGTTAACATACCGCCACGGAAGAGTCTCTCGAAAGACGAAGTGGGAGAGTAGCATCTTTGTCCAATTCTCTATGGCAGGCCACATACAAGGGCTTGGTTTCCAGGAAGTTTCAGGATTAGGATTTTATCCACTCTCTTATTGAAGTTCATGCCAAAACAATACATTTGTCAGGATAAGCCACTACTACGGCAAGCACTATAAATAACCACACGGAGCAGAGAATGCCTGTGTGCATGTGAGGCAGAGATATTAAAAGCATCAAGGTAACAATTTCGTATAATCAATGGATGGTTGCGCCTCAATATTAAAGATCTTGGTAGCTTTTAATGACGAAAAAATTATGCAAACATTAAAAAACAATTTTATATAATTATTTGGAGTTTGCTTTCATTTTACAAACAACAATTTAAAATAAATCCATTAATGCTGTCTGTAGGGATTTCTTGCAAGTAAAAGGAAACATATCGTACGTTGCAGTTTGATTTAATACTAGAAATTAAGCTCTCCTACCAGTAGTGCATTATGAAAAGAAATTAAGAGAATTAAGTGATTATTTCTGAGGCTGGGACTGGGTCTTTAATGGGGAAGGTTCTTTCCTGGAAAGGTATTGGAGTCATCTATTCATTTAACAAACAATTATAAAGAGAGTAACTATGCTCAGGGCACCCTTCTCAACAACCAACAGGACTCCTAAGGTTCATCCTACCAAGTCCTGCTTACGACACTCTAGAAAACTTCCAATAAGGCCAAAATTTATCCTTAAGGCATAAGAGACCACAGAGAGTTGGCCATTTGTTTCAAAATGATGTTGCCTTCATCACTTCTGAGGAAACTGAGGAGAAAGACAAAACTCTAAGGCTAAACATGCAAATAAGAAGCCAAGCGCCACCTGGTGGTGGGAGGTGGAATCACAACACTGCTGCCACCTGCTTCCGCCTCTCATTCTCACATCAATCTTCATTGATAACCACCACCTCTTTCTCTGCCCCAAGTAAAATCCAATTAAAATAAATAACTAAAGCAGAACTGAAAGAAGAATTCATCTTATCACAAAATGGTTGCCTGCGGTCATTTTTTAGAGCGTGAGAGGAGCAGTAAGTAACACTAATTTTGCAAGTTGGCCATCCTGGGTAAAGGTCATACCCCAAACCTTATTTAATTGTCATTTGGGGGTATCTCAAAGCCTAAGTCCTCAAAAACAGCTGCTTAGACGAGCCATACTCTAGAAATAGGCTGTGCCACGCAATTTTCTTAACTAAGCCCCATCTCCATCTAACGCCTAAATCAGCCATGCCCTAAGCCCTTATTCTCCCGTCCACTCCTGTCAGCATAATATGAAATTTATATTCACTATACTTTCACTTACATCCTGAGACCACAGCTGAGGGGGAAGGAAAGGTCAGTATCTGCAAAGCAGTCCTGTACTAGCCTCTTTAGCCTAGCAAAACAACACAGTCCTGTCTAAGGTCAGTCTCTCCCAGACCAGGCATGACAGAGAGGCCCAGAGAAGAGTGACACATTTATAATAATGCACAGATTCTCTTTGCTGAGTAGATACTTAGTGCCATGTTTGTCTAACCCTCAAAACAACCCTCCAAGGTCCACAAGTGAAAGGTAACCTGGCTGTTAATCATCCCTTCTATTCCCTCCACATACATACGACTGGGGACCTTCTGGTGGATGTGTCTTTAACTTGCTATTTCTAAAAGGGTTAAGCTCAACTGGGAGAACTCTGCTGAGAAGAGGTATGCCAGGTTGAGTGGTGGTCCCCAAAAGCTATGTGCATGTCCTAATCCCTAGGACCTGTGGATATGACCTTACTTGAAAAAAAGAATGTCCGCAGATCTAATTAAGTTAAAGATCTTGAGATGATGGGACTATCCTGCGTTATCTGAGTAAACTCTAAATCTAATGACAAGTTTCATAGGACAAAGGCACAAAGAGATTTGTCATAGAAGACACACACTAAAGAGCAAGCAATGTGAAGACGGAGCAGAGAGAGATTTGGCCACAGGTCAAGGAATGCTAACAGGGGCCAGAAGCTAGAAGCAGCAAGGGACAGATTCCTCCCTAAGGCCTGCACAAAGAGTACAGCGCTCTGTCAGTTCCTCTAAGATTTCAGACTTCTGGCCTCCAGAACTGTGAGGAATCAATTTATGTTGTTTTAAGCCACCCGATTTGTGGGAATTTGTTACAGTGGGTAGAAAATCCTAATACAGAAGATATATGTGAGCTTCCTTTTCCTGAAGGGCACTACGTTGGAATACGGTGACATAGAGATAGAATCTGAGACTGGGTTTTGGAGAGCAGCAACAGAGGCTGAGCAAGTCTCGGGGCCCACTTTGTTCTTTAGTTATTCAGACTTAACTAGTCTTGGCAATTGATGCTGGTGGCTACTCCAATATTCATTCTCTCCTTTCTTATGAACAGAACTTTAATTTTTTTTTCTCAAGGCAGCAATGGCAAACTATACTTCCCAGAATCTTTTGCAACTAGCCAAACGATTGAGTTCTAGTCTGAAAGAGATATGTGGAAGTTGTTTAGGTCGTCCTCCAGGAAAACCATTTTCAAAGCGGGCAGAATCTATTGACGTGCACACTTGGCCTCAGGAAGGAAGACCTCTATTCCCACTTGGCATGCTAATACGAGAAAAACTGAAACTACAAAAATAAGAAAGCCTTCTGCAAAAGACGGCAGAAGAGAAAGACAGAAGAAGTCCAAGATATTGTATATGTGCTAGTGGCCCTAGACTTCATACCATCTGAGAACAGTCAACCATATATTTGAGACACTGTTCAATTGGACTTTCTGTAACTCATAACAATGTAATCTTTAAAACTTCCACCAACTTAGAAAAATGAGAATGTTCTTTGTGAACTCACCCAGTTACTAGAGCTCTCTACATTACAATTTGAAGTGAGGTCACAACCCAAAACACATTACTTTGCCTCCCATTTTCTGGTCACCATTTATCTTTCTTGGGCCCCTGGACAGCATTTGAGTACTGCTTGGTGCTTTGGCCATATCACCCATTAGCACCCAATCTCACTGTCATCCCTATAAAGAACCTTTCAGTAAAGCAGTAGTGACTTTGCTTACTGCTGCCATCAGTAACAGAACCCAGTACCCACACCCATGGTCACACCTACGGCCTAGGTACAGAATACTGCAGAATAGAACGCTGGTTCCTAAATGCTAGCAACGAGAATCGGAGGCGGCACCAGGATGAGGAAGACCAGGCTCCAACATCGAAGGCTGACACCTTGAAATTTCAAGTACTCCTAGCTTTGTATGCACTCCTGATTATATCTGTCCACTAATCACTGACTTTGACATGTTCAGTTTTTTAATGTCTTGATTATTCCTGAAACTTAAAAACTTAATCATTTTCTATGCCCTGGAATACTCAAGTGCTTCAAATTCCTATTTTGGCTTTGGTCTCTAGTGAGCAAAACATCTCTTGAACCCCAGTTCGGGTAACACTACATACCATTTTGGAGGGTCCCATTCACACCCGACAGTCTCTGGTTTGCCTGACATTCTGGGTCTTCCACATATCAGCATTACTTCCCAAGTTCCATGGGGAAAGGGAAAACTAGAACAGATCACCTGTCGCTATGTCAACAATGTTTACAAGAACTAGAAAAAGCTATACAATCGCTCGGTCCAGGTTTTTCAAACTATAAATAGATGGAAAAAAAAACACTTGGAAATAACTTGAGGTAACAATAATCATGTGTACTTTATACTGTCACCAATGTTGGCACTAAGATCACACCCCACTCATAGTTTCCTGGGTCAAAGCCATTTACAAAAAAAATCAGTCACAGTCACTTTAGAAAATGTAAGTCTTTAACTTAGCCAACCTAAAAAAAAAAAATTAAAAAGCCTTCTACTATTTGATGTCTACATAGGTGTGGTGGAAATGTGTGACCAGCAGGATGATACTGAAGTCCAGAGCTGCTCAGGAAGCTTCAGCTACTGGACTATTGCTACATGTCGTCTGCCAGTATGAAGCTATAAGAGGATAAAGCTCTCAGCTGCCGGTAGGTATGGTTGTTATAAATGAGCTGGCCATGCACCCCTCCAAATGATCAGAAAGAATCCATTTTCCGTGGCTTAGAGGCCAAACCTTTGAACACAAAGCGTTCCAGGTCCTACATAATCAGTGTAGCTACAACTAAGTTCATTTTCCCCAGTCTTCACTCACATTGCTACTTTTCACAAATTCTATGATGCAATCACACTGAGCATCTCATTGAAAATGTTGCCTTTATAGATGGCAAAAAAACCAAAAAAACAAAAAACAAAAAAACACCTTTGGGAGAAGGCTGCTTTAGTCTATGATTCATTGATTCCTAAGAAAAGACAATTGCATTATCTGGGAGTTGGTTCACTTTCCCACCTTTCCAGCTCTGCTTGTATAATGTCCTCACCCTTCAAGGCTCAGGTCAAGGGACACGTCCTCCTCCAAGTCCTAGCTTAGAGGTGAGCTCCCTCCTCTGACCTCTACCTTGTATTGAATTATAACCATGTGAATACAGGTCCCACCTTAACTACTAGACTGTAAACTCCTTAAAGGTGTAAGTAACGCAGACATCTACTCCAGAACACGTTTCAGGGCTCATTGTGAACCAAACCCGATGCCAAGCAAGGTATCATCATCTCATTTCTTGACTATTATTCCTATTTTGTAAATGAAAAATCTGAGGCTTAGAAAGAGTAGGGGATTTGCCCAAGGTCCTAGAGCTAACTGGGATTTGAATTCTGAACTACAAGACCAACAGTGAAAATTGATTCTGTATTAGCTGTTGTATGGAATTGAGACCTAGACCCAGAAACAAATGGAAAACTAATTTATGTGAAGTGCTCTCTTCAGATCTTAGTTTCTCTCAGAAGTTAGGTGAGGACTGCTGGGCTGAACAAACTCCCAGATAATACAATTGTCTTTTCTTAGGAATCAATGAATCATAGACTAAAGCAGGCTTCTCCCAAGGTGTTTTTTTTTTCTCCCTGTCTATAAAGTTAACATTTTCACAATAATGAACTTTGACTTGTTAGTGTCATTTCAATTTACCTGTGATTTCTGCATGTCTAATGAAATAAAGGAAGAAAAACATCTCTATGTCTTCTTATATTCTCACGTCGACATTGCACAGATACTTTTTATTTCTATTGGCTTTTCTTTTTTGGAGCAAGAGATTGCTTATTTTTATTACTGTTAAATACAGGGGCACTTTTGGGCACACAGCAAGTGTTCAATCGATACACACTGGCTTATTTTCAACCAAATTCTTGTGAGCAGTTGGAAAGGTAGGCAGAACATGACTGAGGTGGAGATATGAATGAAAAGGATGAATGCGTTTTCTCCAAACTCATTTTATTCTTCAATTTTGAACATAATTCCAGGCCCGAGCAACATTAAAAATGGAACTTTAATGTTACAACATGATTGAAAGTCTAGTAGCAAACCTAAGTAATGGATCAAATTTCTTACAAAATCTGCTTGGTAATAACATTTTATATTCTTAATAACATTCTGGTCTAAATATTGACAGTGAGTTGCCACTTGGGAGGTAAGAGGATAATAACAAAAATATATCAAGATTATTAGCCTTCTTCCCCTGAGATTCAATAATTGTCTGGTAAAAGAAAAGCATTACCTTCTTGGGTGATACTGAATTGATCTTCAATGATGGTACAAAAAGGTCACAGATGTAGTGAAATGTACATCTGTGTGTTTGTATTTGATAACTGCCAAATAATTACATTAAAATCTTAAAAGCTCTTATGTGAATGCATTTGGCCAACTACCCAAAGTATAATAATATTTAATCCTCAAGACTCACAATCAAAACAGTCACCTTGTCAAGTCTGTTGAAACCCACAGGATAGACAAAGTGGTAGTTAGGGCAGGGGGTGGGAGAGGCCCTGAATCGCTGGCATCTGAGCTGCTTCAAAAACACCTGAGGGTTTCAGAAATCACTTCCGCAAGGAACGGAAATTTCATTGTGTCTTCATGAAACACCTTTGACTCTTTGTGGACAGGTGTGGACATATCTACACACATTCTGTTTCTTAAGTGATTCTGTTTCTGAAATGGAGATGTACATGATTTGGAAAAGATTCTAGACACAACTTCCCCAAAACACAAAACTGAACATCACACACACACACACTTTCTCTGATACCTTTCGTTATTGTTTAGTACAAATAAATTAAAATTTAACTCAATGAACAGCTCTAAATTTGTACATAATTTAAATATTTCATTTCTTTGATTTCTGTTTTTAGCATATGACACACACACATATATAATTTTTTTCTCCTTTTCATATCCCCCCCTATTTTAGTACTGGCTTAAGTGTGTGTTGGGCCAGTGCTTTACAATTATCAGTACTCTTTTATAACAGTGGTCCTCATTTTTCACTTTACAGAAGAATCCCCTGAGAAATTTGGTAATTATCACTCTCTCCACTAAAAAAAATGTCTGCCTGAGTAGGCTTGGGGGCTGGAAGTGGCGGTGATGGACAAGTACCTTCACTGACAAGCACAGCATGTGATTCTGATGCAGATCACACTCTGAGAAACAAAGAGATATTTCACTGAGTTATTTAGTACCACAATCCGTTTTAAAAATAAGAGAGGGAACTACACATAATTATGGAGGTTTCTTTCATAATATTCCATTACTGTCTAGGAAGTAAGATGATAATTTCATTTATACAAGAACCTTGAATTTTGAGGGAAAAGGTTTAGCAAGACAAATCCAGGAGGATTCACACGATACATTTAATGAAAGCAACTCCCTCCGCCCCATCATACAGTGTACACTTTGCTTGGCCAGTCAGTGAGTAATGGATCATATGTTGGAGAGTGCACCTACTGGTCAATTTTAGATATTACAGCCTAGCTCTACTAGGCACTAAATGCCCAAAACATCACGCCATCCCACCTGACCTGTCCCTCCAAAAAAAAAAAGCTAGGACAGAGAAGCACTATTTATTCATTTAACAATTCTTCACAGAGTTCTTATCAAGAGCTTCGGGTGATATTTTAATAACTCACAATATTCAATAGATAGAATGCATTTCGTCCAAGTAGAGAAAGTATGAATGTGGTTACTTTGAAACTATTAAAACTTGAAGTTCCTCAGGAAATTGAAGTTAAAAGGTATAAGCAACACTACTTTCATTTAAAAAATAAACTAACAGTCTGGGATATTTTATTTTTCTTCACAAAAAACCTACTGAAATTTGAATATTACTTTGCTTATCACTGACCACTCATCTAGAACGGTAGAAGGAAATCGAACTGTTAACAAAGGAATGTCTTAGTGTAATAGACATCAAATTAAAAAAGAATAAATAAATTAAAAAACAAAGCTGCAGAGATTAATTTAATTTGGTTATTTCCTTGGAAAGCACTCAGTATGATAGGAATAGGAAGGAGAAAAAAAGATCGATTCTTATCTAGAGGAACTGACAGCAATTGAAATTGAAATGTTCCTATGAAAGAGAAAACCATTAAAAACTGTAGGTGATTTGACAATTCCACTTTTTCCCTCACAGTTTATGGTATTATTTTAGGCAACATAATATATAGTATGTAGGTCAATTGACAAATTTAGCAATCTCTTGATGTTAAAAGAAAAAAAGTGCTTGAATAGAGGTTTTGTGGATTGGAAACGCTGGGTAGATTTGATAATGCAAACCTTAGAACAATGTTTGCTGAATGTCTGCTTTGTCAACTATCATGGCAGGGCCCTAGTAACTCTATAGTTCCAGTTGAAGGGGGACTTTCTTTCTCAAAGTCCTGAATTCAAGCTTCTATAGCAAGCTCTAAGTAAAGGTAAAAAGACAATTTTAAAATACTTTTCAACACAATGCAATACAAAATCCACAACGAAGTGAAGGTTTGCACTGGGCATTACAATGCAGTATAGATCACTTAGGAGAAAGTTAAACAGGCACATTTTGGTTGTAGCTGACTCCTTTCCCATTGTCCTGACTTTAAAAACACCCATTAATTTTGTAAAAGTGCAACAAGGGCACGTCCACATCTGTACTGAACAAAGCACTGGTCATTGGCAAACACTTGTTGCTACTTTTCAAACAGACACACAATCAGACTTGCCCTTTCTGTTTATCTAAGAAATCAGAGCCTCCAATCCTAAACAGTAAGTTAGGTAAGTAAATGAATAAACCAACAGTTGTACCTTTCTAAGAGAGAAGAATGAAGCAGTGGGCTTTTTTTGTCTTCCAACTCTGCTTCCATCCCCCTTCACCTGGAGACAGGACTTGTGTTTCCCTTGGGTCCACAGTTCAGTCAGGCAAATGAACACAATCAGAGTGGTTCCTTAACTCTCAAGACTTCGGCAGGAACTTCCAGGAAAGGGACATTTGTCTACTGGACTTGAGGCTGGGGTTACCACATGCACAGATCTTGCCAGAGAGTAAAGCAAAGAAAGACAAAACAGATCTAAAAGACGGGATTCATGACACTGTGTGAGCCCTGGATCCACCACACCCAAGCTATGATTGGCTTTTTCAGTGTTGTGAGCCAATAAATGGGTATCCTGCTATTTGGTTGAATATATAAAATAGTTTAAGTTAAGCTTTCCTTTGGACTATAAATGTTCTGGTTTTAATTTTGTTTTCCTGCTGACTCATTTTTCCTTAGATCTAGTCTGTGGCTCTTTGCTATTGTTGACATTTTTCTTTGTTGCAATTAATTTTCCAAAACAGTTTCCAGAAAATCTAGAACCATCTTTTTAGGTTGACTCTTATTTTATTTCTTATATAGGTATATACTCTTCCCCACAATCAGTGTAGAAGAAACCATTTTAATTTCTGAATGGTTCCTCTTTTGAAGAGGGTACTAGACATATCAGTCACTCGTGGGGCTGAAAAAGGAACTGGGAAGAAAAGATCAAAATTGTCTAAAGTGATTCCAAACCAAATCCACTTCAGGGGCACAGCTAGGTCCCATTGCATGAGTTACTTTAGTGCCCTGGGTCAGTTTCAAGGGTCAATCATAGCTCTTACACTGACTCAGCTGCTAGACTGAGAAAAATCCTTAACTGCTCCACACCTTAATTTCCTCATGTAAAATGAGGACAGTAACAGTAGCATCCCCCTAGGGATACAGAGAAGATTAAAGGTTATAATTCTATTGTCTAAGTGAGAGAAATGTTAAAACAACAAATAGAAGGTATATCACACCCATCAGGGCAACCCATAGAAATTCCAGATGGTGTATGATCCAGGTGCTTACAGAGCAAAGAATCATTAACAAAACCACGAGGGACCATGGTATCTGCTGGCGCCTGCCAGCAAGGAGGATGTGACATGTTATGTAAAAGATCAGAATCAGTCATAAACACATTAGGTGATTTCCAAAAGCAGTATGGCCTAGAGATTTGTAGATTGTTATAAAATTGACCACCATTTATTGGTAATGTTTTAGCTTTTAAATGCATTAGTTTGTAAGAGTTATTTTGGTTGCAGCTCGACCAACTCTAAGCTAGCTTACACCCACCCGCCCTCAGAATAAGTTGGGAAAGGGAGGTGATTGACACACGCACATAACTGGGAAATGTTATCTTCATTCATGATTAACTCTGAGGCCTTACACAACACCATTCAGGTTCTGCTTCTTTCCTTCTCTTCAACAGGCAAAGAAAACAGTAAGCAGCAGCCCGAGACTCACTCCCTACCAGCTTAGCAGCCCCAGGAAAAGAGTAGTTGTCTCTCAATAGCTTTGGTTTAAAAAAAAAAATAAAATCAACTCCCATACTGATTTCTAATTGACCTAGTTTGGGTCACATGCCTGCCTCTGAACTAACCACTGTGACCAAAGAGATGAGGAAGGAACAGGCATTAGGGCGATGGGCAGATAAATCGAGGTTAGTCTCGATTTTAATGGGTAACAGAAAAGAACTCTGGGACAGAGAAGAAACAAAGCAGACATCACTTCCCAGTAATAATCCACATCCTGTTAGCTACTGGGCCAAGAACTGTATCTTGATAAATTAGAAAATAACCTCTTTCACCCCATCCCTTCTTCCAATATTGCCCCTATGCCCCCATGCCTAAAAGGGTATAAAATGACATACTGTTATTTCAAGCTGTATTTCAAGCATTTAGCACAGGGCTTGCCTGACTTATTCTAAGTTATCACTAAGCTTCTTATGTGTTAAACTGGGGGTAAAGGAAAATCGGTAACACCTCTGTCATCTTTTCAGAAAACCATCAGCAGAGGGGACAACGGTCAACAGTTGTTGGGACTGAGGTCCAGAATGATTTATACTGACAGACAAGCAGGCCCATCACGTGGGAATGAAAGAGACAAATCGACTGCTACCTCCTCCTTGATCAGACTCTCGGTGAATAAACACCTTTCTGGAATCCTGCTGCCTGGGCTTCAGGAAATCCCTGGCTCTCTCACACCCCTAAGTTAAGCTTTCTACTCCTACATAATTCTAAGGACAACTCCAACAAGGCTACATACAACATGGGCTACCATTTACTGAGCACCTACTATATGCCAGGCATTTTACCAGGCACCTCACATCTTGAGTTATATTAATCATCAAAAAAGAAAAGTCTAAATGGCTAAAGCTTAAGAATGAGCCTAAGTTACAACAGAATTTCAATACAAGTCTGGCTGACATTCTTACATTCTTTCCCATGTATAGAAATCTCAAGTCTTCTGGAGTTGTTTTCCTAATGCAGTAGATACAGTTATGTTCATTCTAAAGTGTGCAAAACACAGTTTCACACTTTTTGATGATTTACACAGGCATAGTGGCTATACCTTTACTTTCAACTGTCACACAATATTTGATGACTGTTCGTTTGAGTTCAGGGATGCTGGCGCAAATTAGGTACGCGTCCCTTATAATCATACAGTTCTACCTAAAGATGATCTGCTTTATGGTGTGACCTTAATGAACGTGTTCCAATTATGAAAAGGAAAAAGAGGTCCATGGACTACCGAAAGCTCTGTGTGTCTAAAATTAGGACTTACTTTTACTGGCACAACCAAAGAAAGTGATTTAACATCTTGTCTGTGCATTCTAGATAATTTGACTAAGAAAGCCACAGCAACGTCATCTGTGCTCCAGTTATCAGAGTACATTTAAGTTCAGAGCACTGAAAAAGATTTAATAATTATGTTGTGCTTCTAGGAGTTATAATTGCCTCTCATATGATTACTGATAATTTCAGGTAATTGTCAGCAATATGAAAGAGCTTTTTGTGGTCCCACACTAGATATTACTCTAGGGAAGGCCTTACGGAGCTGAGGGGAGTTGAGGAAAGGGAGGGTGAGCATTTTCAGTATAATTTCCTTGGTTTAATCTCTAAAATAAATACGTTGCTAGAATCTAAAGACTTAATTACCTCATATGACAACCATATGCTGAAAGGCAAGACCGGCTTTTGGTGGAGAAGAAAGAAAAAGTATACATAAAGATATCTTTCCATCTTCGAAATCCCGACTTTTCAGAAAAAGTAGTTGATTTAAATCATTTGGAAAGCCACCCGAACATTTTTACATCTGAAATACCTGAACTGGCAGGCGTAGCGAGAGATCACAGTGCACAGCAGTGAGTTATTTCAAAACATAGCCATTACTACTGTCAGGAAAGAAAAAGTACCCTATCCCAATGCAAGCCGATTTTTCTCCACATTAGATGAGGATAGAGGGAGTTTAAAAAAAAAAAAAAAAGATAATTTTAAAATATAAATGGTCATTGGACTCTGTATGCTGACACATTTAGTCCAGGGAACTTATATGAATTAACTGTTTCTGAAAATATATAAGCTATTTGCGAAGTTATAGGCTCTCAATGGTAAAATATTAACAGATAAAGAACTAGAGTCCCAGGAAAAGTAATCGGAAAACCAGGTGGCTTATGATTCTCTTCTGGAAGACTCATCAATAAGATGTCTGAAGACAATCACTTACATTTTTGCTTTATCCAAATACCAAAAGGCTTTCTTACACAAACTTTTTTTCATTGATTTAGAAAGGAGAAGAACAAAAAGATAGTAAAAGTCCAATCAGCTTGAGAGAAAGGTTAAAGCCATTCTTTTTTATATCCATGCTGGTTAGTGATCCATAAAAAATAATTAGGACAAGGGTAAACCTATTATGCAGCACAGATTCACCATGAGCCTTGTCAATCTGCATTTGCTCAGGCTCTAAAGATTTGCTGGACTCTGTGTATACGTATAATTAATGTATGTCAAATGTGTCTGTATAAATTTCTCTTCCTTCGTGTCATCTCGTCTAGTCCATGTCTGCGAGAATGCCTGCCCACATCTTTCCTTTAAGTCTAAACTAGCATCGTTGTGCGTGCTGATCTAAAATTTGTAGTATTTTTTATTTTATTTGTTGCACTGTCCAATTTTTCGCACTTTTCTAAACATCCATCGTGCAGCTGTTATCTGTACCCAGCACTCACTGTCTGTCACATTCCCCTTGATCCTTCCCCCCCTGAGCTAAGCTCCTTTAACACTCACTGGCTGCCATGTCTATTTCCTTCATCCCTTTGCTGAGCGGAGGTGGCTGAGCACAGAGTTTCCACCTCTCAGGTGCTGGCTGTGTTATGCGGAGGATTTTGTATTAGAGACCTGTCAGAGTTGGCCTGAAGAAGGGCACGTTTGAAATCATTTCTCTTATTGAGAGATAAGTGTTCGCTGTCATTTATTCTTCCATCCTCCCTTTTACCTTTCACACCGCTTCCATATTTATCCTCCAGCCGCCTGCATATTTGACAAGGCTATTGCTGATAGTGTTATACGACCAGATATGCATGCGTGTGACTGAGCGACTGATGCGTGACCTTCAGCGCTTTCTCTGCTTCATACACGCATTCGGGCTTCCTCCAAGGCTGTCTGGGCTGCGCTGACGGTCCCTACCCACGTCCTTATTTTCCTTAATGGCAATAATAATGCTAAGTGATAAGGCCAAGAATTTATTAGGCTTCTCTCTTCCCAGGTAATTAAATGTCATATCCTTGTCGCTGCTTCATTTTTTCGGCCCTTGGCCAGACTCAGAAGTATAGAGCAAATGCAAAAGAGAAGCCTGCCTTTCCCCTTCATTGTTTGTGGGGGTGGGCAGGGGATATTTCTGCCTAGTGTTTTCAAACTCACTGAGGATTCCTCGGTCTTAAAGTGACTTACAAGACATATCTACCAACAGAAAATGCGTTGTTGCAAGAAGTATTAGTTACCTAACAAGGTCTATAACCTATAAGGTCCTCACCATACCAAAATCTGCCAGTATTCTCCAAACTGGGAGCTCTCAAGGATGAGAACTGTGTCCTCTCTTAAGTCTGCCATGTTTACAGTGTCTAGCACTGTGGTGAATGCTCAGTAAACAAGTGACTGAGTGACAGATGCAGACGTGGGGGAGAGACAAAGAGAGAGAGAGAAAACTTACGCAAGTGAGAGAGCAGTTGACTGAGAGACTGGAGGAGCCAGAGAGAAGCCCAGGCACGTCTCCCAACTACTTCAGCTCACCCTGTAGAGGCCACGCCTAACGGCTTCGGGGGAGGGGAGGCAAAGAAAGTTTTTCATCAATCTTTGGGGAGAGTTAAGCATATCAATGCTAGGTATACAGTAACTGAAAAACTCATGTACCAAACTAAATTATGAATGAATGCCCAGATCGAAAAACTAATACAAAGTTCAGTAATAAATAATCATCTTTAGTCAGCAAACATGAGCTTTAATGAAATTTTCATTGAAGAGAAACAAAGGAATCATTTCAAAAGACACCTTTTCTAAGTTGCTGTGAATTTTTAACCTGTTTGTGACAATTCCAGATTAAGGAATCTCATATCCAGTTTAATTGTCAACCTTGTCAGCATGGCTTTCTTGATTTGCTACACTGAGAAATGCAAAATGAATCTGAACAAAATCGACATAGCTTAATGGAACAAATAATTTTTAAAGGTTTTTTTCTTGTTTACATGAATTAAAAAAAAAAGGACATTGTGTTGCTCCTGAGGGCATAAGCAAGTAGCCGTGAGAAAGTCATCCCAAAACAGATTATTCTGGTGTAAACACATTTTATACATACCCATATGATGGATTTTGTTTAGATCCCTCTACTTAATAAAATACACAGTGTTCATGGATGTTTTGGTCCTTGGAGGTCATTCTGATATTTCGTATTTCTCTAGCTGAAAATGCAATTTTATCTGGCTTTACAAAATGTACTCTTTAGATATATATCCAACTCATAAACTATAATTTGTACCTGGAAATAGTTGGCCCAGCTGAGCCAAACGGTGGCACATCATGTATGTGCTGTGATATACGAAAGTTTTAAAATTAGCTCTGGGAACCACAGACCTTTCAGAGATGCTGACTTGGGTGCCTGGTTTACTGAAGACTGTGAGCGGGGGAGGATGCGGGGCCGGGGGGCTCCCTCAACCTCCTGTGGAAATGGAAGTTATTATCCGCCAGTGCACAAAAAGACGCAAGTCTAATGATACTCCAGACTTTGAAAAGCCCATCAAACTGAAAGCAGGCACCCAGGTCAGGGCGGTTGAAATGGAAACAATTAAGAATCAGCTCTAATTGTCTACAGCAATGTTGTACAGGTTTCTGTGTTCATTTCTGTCAGATTTATCTTTGTAAAACACACACATAATCACAGGTGACACCCAGTGTTTAGAGGAGAGAGCTGAACTTCCTTCATGGTAATATTTTACCTCTCTCTCGTTTGGTCGATATACCAACCTGGCAAAGCCCCACCTTAGGTAAATTTAACTTTGTGCAATACTTCTAGCCGCCCGGCTGGGTAAGACTAGAGAATAAATAATGCACAACGCCGAGGACTGGTCTCCCTTGAAATTCAAGGCCAGTAACTCAAGAGGGCCTTAGCGCTCCTGGGCGTCTCCATTATGTGTCCCTAATCCGATCGTTTACCCACTCTCCTGCGACAACGCTCTCCACTGTCACCGTGGAGCGGAAACTCCCAATTCTTATTTCTGAGGAAAGAAGATCCAGGAGAACAGAACTTCCCAGTGTCCCCCATCTGCCCTCCCCCGACCCCACCCCGTCTTGTCTCTGCTTTTCTTTTCTCTCTTGTAACTCAGGTGTTCCTCCCATTTGTACCCTAAACCCCACGCCAGCTTCGGGACATCGCTCCAGCACGTGTCCATTCCTTTCCCACCTCAGTTTACCTTCCCTACCGGGTCATTCCCATCGGCATAGAAACAGCTTTTCATATCTCCACCCCAGGTCCCCAGGTCCCCCTCCAGCTCCCAGTCCATTTCTCTTTCCCTCCTTTAGAGAAAACAGCCTCAAAAGGGTTGTCTTTGCTCTTGTTCTTCAAATCTTCAGGGCCCGTTCTCTCCTGAACCCACGCCTACCAGGCATCTCACATGCCACTCACTTCACCGAGACAGCTCTCCGGGGCCACCAGTGACGGGCTCCACATCGCCAGACCCCGTGGGTCAATTCTCGGCCGCCATACTCAACGTATCAGAGCCATTTGCCTCTGCCATCCCTCCTTCTAGAAACACCTTCTTGTTTTAGCATCCAGGACATGTCTCTCCCTCTTTCTTTCCGAGCTCACTGGCTGCTCCTTCTCTGGCCTTTTCCGTTTCTCTGCAGTCTCCCTGACTTATAAGCGCTGGCCGCCCCGGAATGCAGTTTCTGGAGCTCCTCTCTCTTCCTGAGGGAACACACACAGCCCCAAGGCTTTAAAAACCATGAATACACTGATGCCTCCCAAATGTCTACCTGCAGCCTGGACGTCTCCCCTCAACTTCAGACTCATCTACCTAGCTGCCTGATCAACGTCTTCAACTAAAAATGGCTACAAGAGTCCTCAGTTTCTGTTCTCTATAACGACCCTCCTCTTCCTGCAGGTCTCCCACTCACCTACTAACTACTGCGCCTTCCAACTGCTCAGGCCAAACACCCTGAGTCAACCCTAACTGCTCCTTATCTGTTGTGTACACACCCACACGTGACCCACCTTCGAAACACTTGGGCTCTAACTTAAACTATACCAAGTATCTGACTCCTCCTCACCAGGGCCACTGCTCTCTCCGCTGTGGATAATTACACTGGCTTCCTAAGTGGTGTCCCCACTTCCCTTTTGCTCCCCGGCAGTCTGTCCTCAACACAGCAGCCAGGAAATGATGTCAGATGATATCAAAATCCAAAGCTGCTTTACAGCTTCTCTGAGTAAAAGCAAAAATGCTCATAATTGCTTCCCAGGCTTTGCATGAGCTAAAACTTCACCCGGTTCTCCGAACTTGTCCCTTATCGCTCTTCTCATTTTCTTCTTCTCAAGTCACACAGGCTCTTTGCTGTTTCTCCAGCCCATCGAGCATGTTCTGAGTCAAGGTTTTTGTATTGCGTTCCCTCTGTTGGAAAGCTTTTCCTCAGACGTACACTCGGCTAGCTCTCGCATTCCCTCTCTTATGAGAGAGGCCTCCCCTGGCCACCCTATATTATCTCCCCATTCGCCCACCCTGCCCACACCACCTTTTCCCTTTGCCCTGCTTTATAATGATCTTCTATGGCAAACTGTCACCATTTCACATTATACATTCACTTGTTTGCTCATCAACTAAAAACTTTTACTAGAACATATGTTCCATCGGGCCAGACAATGATGATTTTGTACTCCTCTGGGTCCCCAGCCCCCAGGGCAGTGCCTGGTCCATAGTAGAATTTCGATAAATATTTAGCTGCATGAAAGAATGGCCACAAAGTTCATCAGCTGCTTCTAGTATTGTGTTCCCATCCTACCAAACTGCCTTTCCCGATGATCCCACACTACCACATTCCAGAGACTCCATATGCCATTCCCTGTCACTGAAACACTCGCCCTGCCTCCGTGTCCATTGGATGGACAGCTTGAAATGTCCATGACATTTTACAAATGTCTCTGAAACCTGCTCTGCTTCTCCCAACCTCTTCTTTACTCCCAAAGCAGTTCATTACAAAACATCTCTATCTATGAAGTTAGGTTCATAAACCCATAACTCTACTCCATATGGAGTGCAGAGTTGACAAACATCTGCTCTGGGCCACAGCTTTGTTGGCATCAGTGAAAGTCCTTAAATTAGAAGTTTCTAAACATTGAAGGATCTAATTGAATTTTATTGCAATTATTTTACTTCCCTGTGTCCTTCACAAGACTGAATACAGGGACCGAGTCTTATTTACCCTGAAACTGGCAAAATCCGAGTGTAGAGATTAAATGGATACTCTCAATAGAAAATAAATAACACTTACTGCGAGCTTATTAGCATCCTGCTGTTTTACATGGATTACCCCATTTAGGACTGAAAAACAACATGAGGTAGGAACTGTAAACTCCCTTTACATTGGTGGAACCCAAGGCTTAGATGGGTGAAACAATTCTGCCCAAGGTCACACGATGGCAATGGCAGAGCCTGAGACTGAACACTTTAACCTCAACTACCTGGCTCGTGATGTCATCTCGTCCCAGAGGGGCTGCTAAGGAGACCAGGGAAGCTTCCCTTATCTAGTGACAGATCAGAATCACTTGAGATGCTTGAAAAATTGCAGTCTTTCCTTTCACCCCTAGAAATTCTGTTTTGGTAACTCTGGGATGAAGCCCAGAGAGCCTTAGTTTAATAGGTACCCCAGGTGATTTTGATGCAGCCAATTTACTGACCAGGTGCAGCAAACAGAAAACAGCACATTGAATGGGGGAGATTAGGAGGAATTTAATGAAGGGACGACTCATAAAGGTGCAGGCAGGGATGAGGAGGAGCAGAATACCAGCAGAGAGTTAATATGTTTAGGCCGAAGGGAACGTGAGGGAGCAGCTGCCAGAAGGTTGCAGAGTTGCTGTAACAGAAGACAGCCTGGCAGGAGCCTGGACATATATTCAAGACGAGAGGCAGTCATAAGCCAGAGAGCGAGAGAGCCTGGAGACAGGCCACAGACAGCCTTCCGAGGTCTGCGGCAAAGCAAAGGCAGAGGTGTGCTGATCTGGAGGGCTGCAAGGAAAACATTCTGCGCACCTGCCATGTGAGAAGCAGTTTCCTATGGAAAGACACATCGATCCAGTAATTTTACAGGGCATATCAGACAAACCTGCTGATGACACCCAAATGTCCTTCCTCAAACGCATCCTTTACTCAGCTCCAAACCCACATCATCGCCAGCCTGAAGACTTATGTATCCCACAGATATGACATGTCCACTACTCCCAACACATGGCACCTGCTCTTCCTCCTGCTTCGTTACTCAATGAAGAGCACCCCCTCTCACCCAGGCTCCTGGCCAGAGTCTAGGGATTCCTCTGTTGACTTTTTCCTCTCCTTCCCTTCTAATCATCATCATTGATCACAAATCCTTCTTCATTCTCCATACTTGACATCTCAGCTCCTTGCCCGTTTCTTCTTTCTCACTGCCACTGAAGTTGCATGAGGCCATGTCATCTCTGCCTGAATCTTTGCAAGAGCCTCATAATTGGTCTTCCTGCTCCCAACTAGTCTCCTCAGAGCTGCCAAAGCATTTTCTTTTTTCCAAAATGCAAATCCGATCTTCTCCGAGGCTTAGCACCTTTCAGTAGCTCCCCACAGCATACAGGTAAACTGCAGAAGCAACTGGGAACACAGTGTGTTTCCTTATTTCCACTTCCAGGTCATTTTTGCTAATAGTGAGGAGAAACTATTGATATGTATATATTTCCTAAGAGCAAGTCTTTGTTAATTTTAGTACTTTTATCAGTTGATCATGCCTGTTCTAGGCACGCAATTTTATAATAAGCAAAGATGATATAATCAAATTATTTTTCTACTCTTTATACCAATTTTTACATCTCTTTCCTTGCTGCAATAAAATCTCTAAAACAATGCTTAATAATAATGGTGATAGTAGCCATTCCTGTTTACTTCATTTTAATAGAAATGATTTCAGTGTTTTGCCCCTTAGGACAATATTAGCCACTTTTGTTCTGTAAACAATTATTATATTCTGAAATTCCCACCTATCCTACTTGACCTTGATTTTTCTTTTTGATTAGGAATACCTGCTGAAGTTTAGAAAATGCCTTTTGAAGCATTTTAATGCATCATTTAAAAAATTTTGTAGAATTGTATTGCATGGATAAATTTCCTGACAGTAAATATCTTTGCCTTCCTGCAAAAAGCCTTTATAGTCATAATATATTGTTAATTGACACGATGTAGGTTATTTAATATTTATAGTCATATGATATTGGTCTGTAGTTTTTGTTCCTTATCCTATTTTTCATCATTTTTGCCATTAAGGTTACGCGGTCTCTTTCTGTAGCTTGGAATGGTGTAGTAACAGTAAGATTAACTACCTGCTGATATGCAGACTTAGTTGCAGCACCTGGTTCTTGTAATTTTTACATGGTAGACCTTTAAGTTTCTAGCATCTCCCATGACAGTTTATGTAACTTTTATTTTCTGAACGAATATAATTTTTTAAATTTAAACTTAATTTTGAATTTATGTAAAGTAAAATTCACTCTTTTTGACATGTTGTTCTACCAGGGCACAGTCATCTACCCATCACAACAGGCTTCCTCTGGCCAAAAAGGTCGAACTGAGTGTTAGACACCCCACCATCCACAGCTCTGTGCATCTGGGGCTGCCTGCAGGCAAACAGGGGAGAGACGAGAGAAAAAATTATGGGGGTTCCTCTTCTCCTGTCAATCGTTGGACCTCAGTGGTCCCTTTTTCTGATCCTTCTGACTAGAGACCATTTTCTCTGAGGGTCTGCACCTCTGCTGAGGCCACCACATGGTGATGACACACAGAGGCCACCCTGGAATAAAGCTGAGAGGAAAAAAAAAGGGGGAGATTCTTCCCATACTACCCAGTTTGCAGGGGGTTCCATGTCCTGGCCAATAAGAGAGGGTTTCTCTTTTAACCTGTGGCCACTGAGGTGACTGGGGCTGCTGTGCTCAGGTTCCAGAAGGGGAGAAAAGGAAGAAATAGGAATTTCATCACTGTCCCAGTACTTTTCCAAGTTCTGACTTCCCTCCCAGTCTACCTATATTGACTACTCTTCAGAGGCCCCAAGTCATGGCTTTTGGTATTCTGTCCAGAAAGTCCAGGTGTAGTCAGTGGGTGAAATAGGCTAGGTGGGCTTCTCTGTTTTGGCTAGTATCAGAAATGACTTATAATGTGCATCTTACACATTTCCTTTGGGCTTTCAAATTTATTGTTGCAAGGGTTCATGCTGTATTCCCTAGTAAGTCTTTTAATTTGTTTTCTATCTGTGGTTTTCTCTTTCTTGTTCCTAATTATATACAATTTTTGCTATATACGAATTTTTCTTTTTTCAACTACAGTCAAAAAGAGGTTATCAATTTTACTGGTCCTTTCAAAGAACCAGATTTTGAACTCGTTTAACTGTTTTACAAGTCATCAATTCTCTATTTGAACAATTACAGCCCTTACCTTTAATACTTCTCTTTTTCTACATGTTTTACTTTTATGTTCTTTTCCTAAATTCCTAAGAGACATTTTTAGGTTCCTTTATTTCACTTTTTAAATATCGATGTTTAAGGCAACACATTTCCCTTGAGTGCAGCTTTTTGGTATGTCTCATATATTTTAGTAGAAATTTTTTTCCTTTTAATTGCTTTTTAGATAGTTTTGACTTCTGTTTTGCTCAAAGGATAATTTAGAAGAATTTTATTAATGTGTAAGACTTTTATGGTCATCACTTTAGCATTTTTTAAAAATTATTTTTAAATATTACAGTATAATTAGAAAATGTGACCTAAGAAAATTGGGGCTAAGAACATAATCAATTCTTGGAACTATTTCTGTATACATACAGAAATACGTATACTCTCCTCCTTCATAGAAAAGTTAAAAATATTCGATTTTGTTTATTATAATGCATCATTTGCCTGAATGAGTGATCCCGAAAGATAGAGCAAGATCACGCACTAAAATTTTACTAATATCAAGTACCCTTTGCATTTTAATAGGTTTTGCTTTGTATTTTTCAGTCTCATTTGTGCATTTATGCTTATATATTCTTTTATATCGTGCCTATTATAATTAAGTAATGTCCTTATTTATCCTGTTCAGTGCTTTCAACCTAAAATTCCCGTAAGTTCAATTTTAAAATTACAATCTCTATTTTTCTTGGTATCTATTTGCGTAGTCCTATAATTTAAATAACTATTCACCTCTTTGATTTAAGAGTGCTTCGATGTTGCTGGATTTTAACTTACTCTGTATAAAATAATAAGGGAATCTAACCAACCGATATATTTAATTCCATTATTTATATCTTCCACTGTTTTCTATTTATTTTACATTTTTTTCTCTTTTCCTTGGCTCAAGTCACCTTTCACTGCTTCCCCCATTGGTGAGCTGATTAATCTCTAAGTTCCACTTTTCTTGAGACAATTAGAAAAAAATGAATATGGATTTAGTATTAGGTAACTTTAAGGTATTGTTACTAATTGTTATGTATAATGATTTTGTAGCTATACATTAAAAAAAAAAAAGAAGCCTTTATCTGTTATAGAGACATACTGGAATATTTTCCACTGAAGTGATAGGGTGTCTTCGTTGATAATACCCAATGTCTGGGGACACTGGGAACAGTTGGTGGACTATGTGACACTAGATATTGGTTGAAACGGGGTGTTGGGTACCTGGGGGTCCATTTACCACTTTTTTACTGTTTTGTGTATATTTGAACATTTCATATTTTAAAAGTTAAGGGAACATCATATTTTATTTATACAAAGGCTTTTAATGTTGTCACTGATCCTCCTGCACGTGCGGATCATTTTTTCATGAGTGGCACTAGTGGTCTCTTCCTGAACTTCTACGGCATTAGTTCAGGAGTCAGTAAACTGCTTCTGTAAAGGACCAGATAGTATATAGTGCAGGCTCTGTGGGCCAAGAGGCAAAACTGAGAATACTATGTAGTTACACATACAGCAAGAGAGAAAAATCAATTTCCGTAAATTCTTCATTGGCTAAATTCAACATATAATAGCAAAAGATGAGTGTAATTTTTGAAATACAAGTCTAAGGTCTATTAATGAGAATAATAATTTTGGGGGGATATGGGTAACATTTTGCTTAATCAGGGTTAAATCTGAAATTTCGACCTATCAGCATGGTAGAAACGTGGCCCTATCCTCCCATAGAGCATTTCCCTGCTTTTCTGAAATACAGTGATCTTCCCTCCTGGGAACTCGCCAGAAGGTGTAGCCTGCGTCTTTCTTTTGTCACTTAAATACTGGGCTCGCAGTGTTGAACTTTTCATTTGGGAAGCCGATGAACAGCACAGGCTCTGAGTAAGACTTTTTGGGTCTGAATTCCACCTGAATGACCCACTACCTCTACCTACCTGCCTAACCAATCTAGAAGCTTCAGTTGCCTCTTCTACAAAATGACTATTAGTACCTCTGTCCCTGGGTTGTAAAGATTAATCGAGCTGATAAATGCAAAGATTTAGAAGAATGTGTGACATATTGTAAAGCCCTTGATTGTGTTATTTTTCTTTCAATTTTTCTTCAGCCATTTAAAACTGTAAGATCATTCTTACCTTGAAAGTCATACAACAGTGGGTAGCTGGGCCGGGTTTGGTCCCTGGGCAGCACCCTGCGGGAGTTGCTATCTATTCTGTGTGTTCTGCAATTCTTCCTTTTTGCTGGCTTTGGGCCCTTGGGGTTATTTTCCTTTACCCATTCATGACTGTTCACCCCTGGGGCTCACGTCCCGCTGCTGAGTATCTGGTAAGAGGCAGAAGGCATAGCCTGGGCCAGCAATGCCCAGGTTGGCAGCTGCCATTCCCAAATGTGGTGAATATTTCTACTGTTCACCAAAATACAGTTCCCTCTAACTCTGGCACAGAGAATTACACTGCCCCTAACTCCCAAAGTCATGTGTACCCATGGGACTTGTTCTGTCCGATGAATACGAGGGAAAAATGATGCATTTTACTTCTGGGTGAAAACATTTAAAGTTCCCTCCCTCCTCTACAGTGACTACTGACTTTCCAGATGGTGGAGTCTCGATCAGCCTGGGCCCCTCACGCGCAGACCTCGGATCGTGGGCAACTGGCATGCCATATGAGAAAGAGAGAAACGTTTGCTGTATTTTTGTCACTGAGGTTTGGGGAATTTTTATTTCCACTGATTAAACCGAGCTACCAGGACTAATATAACATGGCAAGGAATTAAATTTCCTCCTTGGATGGAGATTAGGGTCCTCCCAGAGCCACTTTCGGGGCTGAGCTGCCCTTGATCCTGGGGTCCACAGCATTCTGCAGATCAAGCTCCCTGCAGGAAGCAGGGGGATCTGATATTCCCTGGGCACTCTCCAGCACCACACTCCAGGCTTGGGTTGGCTACTGGCTCAGCTCTGGACTTCAGCAGATCCCCAGATGCTCCTGTCTAACCCATAACTGCTCCGCTCAGAGCGGACAGAAGGCAATCAGGCTAGAATGAGGAAGGAAGGTACAGGGACCAGATTCTGTGCCACTATTTCCCAGGCAAATTTCAAGTTGGAGCTTACAAAGTTATATACTGGCTCCTGCCCCCTCTCTAGTATCATCTCTCTCAACTTTCCATTCATTTCATTCTGGGCTTTTGACATACAGTCTGCTAGGCATTTGCTGTCTTCGTTACTATAGAAATGCTGTTATCTTACTCCTTCGATTTGCTCACATCCAGGCTCCTCCCACCAATTATTCTCAGTGTCATGTTCCTCCTATAAGTACTCCTCCACTACTATATGCCCTCCACATGCGAATGTTTATGCTATGCTATCATCAACCAATTATTTTACAACCCTGGACCTCCCATGGTATCTAGCCCATGAATGAACGTACATCATCTCTGATCCCTTCAGAACTCTCGAATCTAGCCATGAAGACATAAGTAAATAAGACAAGCTGTAACAGACAGATATGAGGAAAGGAAGAAAGGACCTGCAGGAAAGGATCGATCTGTTCTGCTTAGAGGTGGGGGAAGGAATAAAAAATGATCAGAAATATAGCTAACTAAAGAAAATTAACAACGTAATTGTACATGTCCAACATGAAGCAATGCAGTAATGGTACAAGTTTGTGGTCATAGGTGATAGGCATAAACATTACTGGGGTAGTTAAAGCAATCCAAATAGCTGCTAGAAGTATCTGTGAATCTGTCTTATCTTCACAGGTAGACTGGAAGGTCCTTGCAGCTAAGCTCTTCCCAGGACATATAGTAGGCACTAATGGAATGTTTCTTAATTCATACAATTCTTATCCATTCTAGCAAAGAATTAAAACGTGAAAAACACTAATGTGTACTAAGGATCTATTATGTGCCAAGCATTGTCCTAAGTGTTTTCCATTTAATACTTTACCTTTACATTATCATCATTAAAAAAAATAATTTATTACTTCATATTTCTTAAGAAACAAAAGCTTCAACTAAATTAAATAATAAATACAATATGGGAAAGGATGACTATCATCCTTCACCCATACATCTAACTATTCCAAAAAGGCCACTACTATCAAATCTGGTAGGATCTTTCCTGTTCTTTTTCCCAAATATTTATATATATATTATAAATATATATAATATATATATTTTGTATATATATACACACACATAAGTATAAGTACCTTGTACATAAAGAGTCTATGATTCATTATGATTCCATAATATTATTTGTGGGCCCACCTCATTTTTAAAAATATCTGCATAATATTCCACAGAAAGAATATACCATGATTGATTTGGCTACTCCTTATTTTTTTCTTTCAAATACTGTAAATTAACAAATAGTGTAACAAGTCACAATGCTTTGTTTCTTCTGTTGGTTTGTTTTACACAGTGCTGAGATACATTAAAACATTAAGCATCACTAGTGTTATAGAGAAGGACTGAAACTCCTAATTTTCTAATAAAATATAGTTACCACTAGATTGCCAAAGGCTAGTTTCCTTCACATTTAATATTTATTACTTCTCAGTACTGTTGTTCAAACACAGATACATCCTGCCCCTATTGATCACCAAAATTTTACAGTTTTATCTTGCAAACGTAGCATATGTATCATTAAACAGTTGGTAAACATATAGAGATTGGGCACAAATAAGACCCATAAATACTGCTGTGCAATGTAGCTACCAATGAGTTGATAAGGCAGCTGTTATATTTGACAGCAAGAAGAAATAAATTGGTTTCTGTGATTAAACAAAGACTGGGTTCTTTTCTTTAAGCTTCACAGGCTAGAGATTCTGAATGCTTTTTACTTGTAGCAGGTGACTAGATCAGTTTCCAAGAACATGGTAGTAGAGCTGTCTGATTTAGAAATTGGGCAAAATTCAAAATTGTATCATGCAGTCATCAAGTACTAAGAATGAACAGGCTAGAAGCAACTATCCAAACACAAAAGGCTAAAGTGGCCTGTCTTCGAGGTGCTACTTCTACATGTACTTGAACGGTGTAAAGATACACCAAGAGGCTAATAGCTGTCAGTAGAACACACTGTCTACTTTTATCCAAGCTTTGATATGTGATCCTTTCCTAAGCACATAGTACTCTGCTTTCACACCAGCCATGTGTATTGCCACATACCCAGGGTAGAGATTATTCCTTCTCGGTTGGCATTTAATAGACCAACCCTTGTGCCACTGCCATCAGTGAGTGCCATACAAAATTAACCTTTTCCGTGGGAGTAAAGTTAAGGGCTAGCTGCTCTAATACAGTCCAGGATTTATTTAGGGGGAAGAAAATCAAAAGCAGTGATGTCATCAATTTCACAACTATTAAGATAAAGAAAAAGTTCGAGTGAACTCCACACTCAGTTAAATGTTCCTGACAGCCTAATCGTCCTACTCCTAGGAAGACTAACTGCCAGAGAACAATGACTTTGTAAGATACTGAACTCTGGACCCTTCCACACATTGTCTCTGAATCTCTGGATTAACCACAGCAGTCGTAAAAGCAAAGCCTCCTGCTCCAAAATCCACTGCTCCTGCCACATTGAGCTCAGTTTTGGCAAGTCTTCTAGAAAAAAAGTAGGAAGCCCACAGCTAAAATGGCAATAGTAGTAAATGTACTTACTGTTAATTACACTAAAACATGAGATGGCTGGAATGTATTCGGATTCTAGACTGATTTTTAAGACTTTTTCAAGGATTTTGGGGACAGGCATTCTGGCACAGCAAGTTCTCCTGCGCTGTATGTGATAGA
Source organism: Pteropus medius (assembly GCF_902729225.1). Taxonomy (NCBI): domain Eukaryota; kingdom Metazoa; phylum Chordata; class Mammalia; order Chiroptera; family Pteropodidae; genus Pteropus; species Pteropus medius. Next base: position 7,522,837 of record NW_024354502.1, on the reverse strand, counting down.
CTAGCCAAGCCCCAAAGATAATTACAGCGAGGTGCTCGAGGAGGATAAATGAAGCCAAAACGGTCGCGGTGGCCACCAGGGGAACTGTTAAGAAAACAAAGTCAATGAAGAATCACGTTCTTCAGGTTCTTGAAGAAGAACACAAGCGCTGTGAGAGAATGGTCAGCCTTCTGCAGAGGGAGCAGAGTGCAGGCAAGCACAAGCCCTGGGTCACTTCTAGCACGCTGGCTCCACTGTGGTCACTGACAAAGGCTTCCTTCATCCGCCTGAGACATTTTTTCTTTCTTCCAGCGCTCCTGCTGGTCCCCTTCCCCACCCCTAGAGGGCCGCCTGGCTCCCACCACACCCAAGGGGCAATGGGGGTGGGCAGTGGGGCGGGGAGCAAGCTGCCTACTGGCTACCCCTTATCAATGGGCATTGGTTTGTTTTGAATTTTTCACTCTAATGGGCACAGCATAATTTAATTACTCTCCTACTGATAAAAGTTGTTACTAATTTTCTCTCTATAACAAAATATTCTGAAATAAGAATCCTTGTACATGCATTATTGTGCACAATCGAAGATACTTGATAAATTCGTAGAAGTGAAATTGCTGGGTCGAAGGGTATATATATTTTGTATCTTGAAATTAATGCCAACGTAACCTAAACAGAAGCTTTGGGAAAGAATATTTCCATTAATAGCTTATGAAAGTGCTCACTGTTCCACATTACTGGCTTTTTAATTTTTCTAATTCTATGCAAAAGAATCTCATTTTTTTTAAAAAATGATTTTTTTTTGATTAATGGAGTTTTTCTGTAAGTTTACAGTCATGTAAAAATTTCTTCTCTGAATTGTTTATGCCTTCAGCCAATCTATCTGATAACTTTTTCTACTGATTTGTTGTGGCTATTTGTTTTACTAAGCATGTTAATGGATATTAATTCAATGACTACTACATATGTCACAAATATCTTCTCCCACGCAGTTACTTATGTTTAAGTGTGTTCATAGTGACTCTGTATCTAGAAGTATTTAATTTTGTGATGCTTATGAAAGCCTTTCTCCTATATTGCCTTCTGAAACTTTTAAAGTTTTGTTTTCATACTATTAGCTCTTTAACCCATCTGGGATATATTTTTCTGTATGATACAAAGTGAGGCATCTACTTCTGTTTTCTTTCTTTCTCCTGAGATATCATTATCTTGATTTTGCAAAGGACAAAACTAAAACTCAGAAAGGTTAAGGAACCTGACTGATAGTTCAGAGTTAGCAAGAATGTTACCTGTTTGGCCCTTTCGGCCAAACCAAGCCACATCCCACAGGAGCAATGCGTGATATTTTCCACATTAGAACATTATTCCTTACGCTCAGTACAAATAAGCCTAAAAATGTCACTCATGTCTGTTGCACTGCTTTGGCAGAGAGAGGCACCCTGGCATTGCTGACCATATGTAGATATACCTGCCAAGATCTGCTTTGCATTTGCTCAGAGATGGAATCACGGAGTCCAGGAATAGAATCCCATTATTATTCAGCACCAACCAGCTGCTATCATGGAAATGAGGGTACCTCAAATTGATACTTTCTCAAAAGACAATTCTATGTTCTCTTAGCTGACACGGAACCAAGTGATAATAACCATGGAAGAAGGGTAGGACTAACATCCTACCCAAGACCAGGAGGCTAAACTATCCTGACTCCAGCTACAGCAACCAACTCCCACAAATCTTGTCCTTCTGTGAGCTATGGGGAGAGTTGGCTTGAGCACTTTTTATCTCATCTGTCTAACGAGGCCCAAAGTGATACCCCTGGGCTTATCTTCTCAGTTGATAATGAATTTCTTTGCGTCTGGAAATGCTCCCCACACGACCCAATCCAGAGCCACGGGATCCTGGTGAAGATATTGCTGGCTACCATGTTTGTGTCACAGGTAATTTACCAGGGGTGGACTGCTAACTCATACTGGGCCAACCAAATTCTCGCTCTACCAGAATTTAGAGCTGAAAACAGGGAATCAAGTCAGCCTCACCAAATGGCTGAAACCAGATGGCAGGAACTCAGGAGCTGTGGGCGGCCATGTGCTGCCACATGGACTGGGAAGCAAAGACATTAGCTTTAGGGAAAAGATGAATGACGTGTTGAACAGAGAAGCAGAGATAAGAGGTGCAGAGAGACAACTATCTGGGTTTCTAAGGACACTCTGGTTGGATCATTCATTCATTCAACAAATATTTACTGAGCACCTAATATGTGACAGGTATTTAGATAACTTCTAGTCTTTAGATAACTGAAGACTAGAAGAATACTTTGTCATTACAATAAATTCGCAATTTTGCTTAAGCTAATGGCAAGGGTTTCTATTGTTTTTGTAACCAGAGACCTATAATACAGGCCCACAAACGCAAGAATCCTCTATCTGTGGAATGTTTTATACTCTCAACTGTTCCAGATACTGCCTCCGTTTATTATGCACTCAACCTGTGTACCTTGTATCAAGAGTCGTTTTATAAGCCTCTTCCATCACCCTAGGGTGACTACGAGTTCTTCCAGGGTAGCGGTTCTCAAGTACCATGACACGGTCCCCAGTGTGCTGTGATCAGTGATGAGGTATATCATTAGTAATTTTTAAATTATAATGAAGTGCTAAAGTTGGCTAGTGCTTTACGACTGTGCTCCCCAACCGTTCCCCTGAGCAGATTCAAGGTCATCAGTAATAATGTCATCCTCACTTGCATTCCCATATGCTTTCTTGGTAGAAGGGGAATTTCATATAGCCAGCGTGCAGGAAACTGTGCATAATCCTGGGTGTCTACATAAGGCTATGTTAGTTATGTGAAAACCATCCCCACTATTTGTCAAGGTAGATGGACGTTAAGAACCACAGAAACTGTGTCTTTCGCAGAATTGTACACATATCATAGGGGCTCAATGAACTGCTGTTGTTGCTACTGCAGCAGCTGCTTTCTGCTCCTTAAGCCTGCACCACTGTGACTGGCCACATAGTGAGTGTCCATGTGTACTCTAGCCTTGGCCCTTGACTTTGGACAGTGACTTAAATTTATCTCACGTTAGAACATATGCAAAGGTTGGGTAAAGTCAAATACTGAGGACAAACAATGGTAGACAATGTATGTAACGTGTGCCTTTTTGGTTACATCCCTTTCTCATGGGAAATCCCTCTCCTTCAGGCCATAGGATGCTGGTAGGACAGTGATTGGTCTAGGGTGGGCATGTGACTGGAGTGAGCCAGTCAGGAACCTTTTTCAGAAGTTGAAATGACAGAACAAGTCTCAAACTTCAACTAACAGAATGCTGTAAGCCTAGAGGTAGAAGGACCTGTCTTTCCCAGAGGATGAAGCCAATCTAGAAAAACTACCCACAGTGATATGTTAGGTGCTACATGTATGTTATATCATTAAATCTTTATGATTCAGGGACATAGATAGCTATTAAGCCCATTTTTATGATAAGAAAACTAGGCCTTCAAGTTTAAGTCACTGTCCAAAGTCAAATAATCAACAAAGAGAAGAGCAGAAATTTCAATCTGTCTCTCTGACTTGTGCCCCAAGAAGGTATAGAATGTTTTACGGGAGTCTTCCATCAACCACGGGGGATATGTTCTAACCCCCAGTGGATGCTGGAAACCTCAGATAGCACCAAACCTTATACATATTTTTCCTACCCATCCATACCTTTTCACTTAAAGGAAGCACTTTATGGCTTCTATTTGGCATACCTGAATTGCCAGCATCATTACTCTTGTACTTTGAGGCCATTATTAAGTAAAATGAGGGCTACCTGAATGCAAGCACTACAATACTGTGACAGTCGATCTGATAACCAAGATGGCTACTAAGTGACTAACAGGCGGGAAACGGTTACAGTGTGGAGATGCTGGACCGAGGGATGACACCCTTCTCGATGGGATGATGCAAGATTTCATCACGCTACTTAGAACAGCATGTAATTTAAAACTTATGAATTATTTCTGAAATTTTCCATTTAATATTTTTTGGACTGTGGTTGACCAAGTGTAACTAAAACCATGGAAAACAAAACCACAAATAAGAGGGATTACTGTACGTGAATTTGTAGCCAATCTGAAAATGCCCATCCATGAGACATCCCCAAGTCTTTAGGCATCAGCTGACTTACACTGCAGTGTTTTTAAGCTTGGAGTCAAGGGAATTTCATGTGTAAAGAACCAGATAATAAGTACTTTAGGCTTTGCAGGCCACACATTCTCTGTCGAAACTACTCAAATCTGCCATCGTATTGTGAAAGCTACGATAATATGTAAATGAATGCGTGTGGCTGTGTTCCAATAAAACTTTACTTACAAAATAGTCAGCAGGAGAAGGCAGAATTTAGCCTGTGGACAATCGTTTGCTGTTCTAAGCTATGACTCACCATGCAACTAGATTCAAAATTCCTTTTAGACAAATTCCATGTTAAATACTTTTGTATTGTTTTATGATTTATCCATGGCTAAACGTGTACACGCACACTTATTTCAGCAACAAACACACACAATGTACACTAATTGATCAAACTGATAAATGTGTTAACTCAATGATGTTGAGTGTTTTGATTCTTGAAGATGAGTGCTTCAAATATCTTATTAGCAATAAACTAAAAAATGTTAAGATGAGCAGACAATACTAGAAGGTAGGCATATGTTCTATGAAAAGAAGCAGTCTATTTTATTTCATGTATGGATGAAAGAACTATTAAGCCAATAAGAAACAGGATACCCTGGATGCATGAAGAATAAATGTCAGGTACTTCCCGACAATAGCAAGGTAAGAAAATGCTATACCAAAAAGATACTTTCTTTCTTTGACAGGTGTAAATATGATTAGAGCATCTCATTCTCAGTGGGAAAATAGGTATATCTCTATTAATTTCCCAACAGTATTAGTTTTTAAAATTAAATTGCTTTATAAATAATTGTTTTAGATATAAAAGAAAATGTCCATGAGATGAGAATATTTGCCACAAAGATTACTTAAAATATTATACTAATGAAATAATACAATCTTAGACCTTTTAAAGTCTGATTTCTAAGGGAATTTGGTTCTAAGGGCATTTAGAAAAGGCAGTGGCACTCTGATTTCAACTTTCAACATCACCATATAGGAATATGAGGAGTTGTCCCAGATCTTCCAGAATTAGGAAACCAGAGACCAAGGCAATTTTATGACAATCACTTTTATGAGGTTACTTAAAACTAGACCCAAGTGAAAGGTAACATCAGAGCTCACACATTTCAGTAATGATGGGTTGCCTGTACATACCATGTAACAGAATGCATTTTATTTCTATTATGAGGAATAATTTGCCCTTGAGGGACAAAGTCACTTTGTGTGTAACATATAAAACAGAACCATGGACTTCCCGAGGTTGTCTATATTTTCCTTGCTGCCTACACCCTCCTTTGCATCCACAATTGCCCCTAGCCTAAACCTAAATACTCAGGTATCTTTGCACGAGATTAGGGGAAAAGAAGCCAAAGTAAGACAGAAAAAAAAAAAAAAAAAAAGTGAAAGAGGGAGAGATGGGGGGAAAGGAGAAAAAGAAAAAAGGCAGGTGACTTAATGTGGAGCATGGCGACTCTAGTTCAAAGATGAGTAAATCCTGGGGACCTAATGCACAGCTTGGTAACACTGTACTGTATACCTGAATGTTGCTAAGAGTAAATCTTAAGTGTTCTCACCATAAAAAAGAAACAATACTGATGTGATGTGATGAAGGTGTTAACCTAAGGTGAAAACCATTTTGTAATACGTAAGTGTATCAAATCAACACCTTGTACAACTTAAAACACAATGTTATATGTCACTTACATCTCATTAAAGCTGAGAGAAAATACTGTATGGTACACTAGAGAGTTGCTACGAGAATAGATCTTAAGTGTTCTCACTACATACGCACACACAAAAGGTAACATAGAAGTGATGGATGCATTAACTAACCTTAGTGTGGTAATCACTTCACAATATAGACCTATATCAAATCATCACATTGTACATCTTAAACTTATAGTCTTATATGTCAATTGTATGTCAACAAAGCTGGAAATAAATAAAATGTAAAAATTTCTTTTTTTTTTTAAATGGGAGGACAAGTGAAAAAAGGAAAAGGGAGAAAAAGAGAAGAATTAAACAGTCTAAGAATAAATAAAAAAAAAAAGCTACCCTACAGCCCTAGACAAAAGAAGGAAAATGCTAGGTGACCCTTGAACGGTCCACCTCATGTCCAGCATCCTGTGGGTTTGATGCTTGGCCCATGCTTCACGCTGGACATTTTCCAGAGTCTATGCAATCAGTCCCAAGCTCACCTTTTAACTCTCATGATTCCAACTACACCTTTATGTGTACAGCTCCCGAATCTCTTACCTCCATCACTGATCCATCTCCTGATCTCTCATGCCGAGTCTCTAACTGTCCACTGTCTATCTCCCTTTAGAATAGCTACTTTCACTTCAAACCCTAACATGATCAAACGCTCGGCTTTTCCTTCAGCCAGCTTCCCTTTACCAGTCTTATTTCAGTTCATGGTGGAAACCTCGAGGATCTCGACTTCCCATCTGTCAGTGATACTCTTCCATCATAACGTATTTTAGCATCTCTTCCTTCCTTTCCACCCCTTCGGGTAACATCTGAAATCTCAGGCACTCAATTTCTAGAAGTTTCGTATTCATCTCTCACCACTTTAACTCCTGCGTTTCCTCATTCCGAACCAGTGGGGCTTAATATTTCTTGCCAAAATGTAATTGTTACTCCGCCAGTCTCCTGTGCAGAAAAATCCTTTGTGGCCCCCTCTCAAAGTCTAAGCTCCTGTCTGGTGTTTTAGGTCTTTCGCCATTTGTTCCCAACCTACCTTTCCTATATCCCCAAGACTGAAACCCTCCGCGACCATCGGCTCTTCTCCAAATGGCAATGCTCATTCCTACCTGTCCCAAGTCACATACCCCTATTTAATCATCTGTTACGTGCTACACACGTGGGGGCACAAAATAGGTCATAGTTCACTTTCATGATTACACTACAATATTTTAGGTGAAAGGTATTATTAGCTCCACAAAGTTTAGAGGTATGTTTAATCAGAGACAGATTAGTTCTAAGGATGGGAAGAGCTAAGAGAAGCAAAGAAACCAAAAGGAATCACTTCTCTTTGAGCCCTTGGTGAAGGGGAGCAGCCTTCCACAAAAACCTTCAGAAAATGTGCTGAATGATCAAAGGGCATATTGTAGAGCCAAAAGAAGCAGTAGCTTGGGAGTGGGGGAGAGCTCACAAGAGGTGCCTGTCTCTAGGGGTTTGGGGTAAGGGTCACACCTGTAACCAAGAACAGGCACATCGGAAGGGCTCCCTATAGTTTAGGTGTTTGAAGCACATGATATTTAGGTTGGTCAGCTAAAAGTCAAAGTGGATTGAGTCACTGTAGGGATTTCACCCCAGACCACGTGACTTAAAAATATCAAATTGAAGTTAAAGTACTTAATATACATTATAGGGTACCAAAGGGACAAACAACAGGTCAGACATCCAAGAACCAGGCAAGCAGAGGAATTTGGCTTCCTCCCTCCTCCCCAATCCTTCTTCACTCCACTGCTTTTCCTCAACTTTGTTACGCATTATATTCACTTACTAACTTTGAAACATTTAAAGAGAAAGAATGCAAAAAGAAGTTCGATATCTTGTGAACGTGCTTTGTGGCGGGCACGGTGCTAGGTGGTTTCATATGTAAAAAAGAGAAGGAAGGAAGACAGGAAGTAGAAAAAGGCAGAGTAGTGATTGAAAGGAGAATGTAAGCCAACAGCAGGTGCAAGAGGGTACTGACTGTCAGGCTGGTTTGTGCTAGCTGCAACAGAACCCCCCAGCGCACCGGAAAAAATGCAGGTCATATAAAGCAGTCGGGCTGAGATGAGGCCCAAAACTACACATATACACATACATACACATGTACATTATTTATACACACACACATTTGTGTGTATGTGCATGTGTGTATATACATGTAAATACATTTTTAATAAGCAGCCCAGGGAATTCTGAATACCACACAGGTATTGTATCCACCCTTAATTAGGTTACCTGATACTCTCTAGACCCCATATTCTCTGTCCTTCATAAGGGATGGAGAGAGCTACCATACTTGTATAAATCTTGATGTCCCCAAGATGCGCCATTATGTTATATATCACTAAGAAAGAAAACACACTGCCAATCAAACCATAATGTGCAAACAATTTTAAGATGGCTCTCAATTTCAGAAATGTTAAAAGGTTTTAAAAATGTCCATCTTAGAAGTGATGAAATACAGTTAACATGTTTAACACCCATCACGGGCAGGGTCAATCTGTGGTCAAATATGCCTGACGACTGAGAGCAGTTCCTCCGAGTTATACAGCTACTAAGAGACCGAGCGAAGACTGCTCCCGACGCCAAAGCCGGAGCCTCCAGCACGCCGCGCCCAGCCTCAGCGGAGAACTGTTTTCCTTCGCCTCACCGAGCTCACGCGAGCAGTGCGGGTGCAGGCCTGGAACTCCACTTCTGCTGTAAATCTCTCCACGAAATACATGGAAAACATTTAAAACCAGACTTGGCACAAAGCAAGCTCTTGACAAATGTCATCGTCCCTCCTCCACACGGCTTGCAGTGAGAGAACTGAGAAGTACCGGCTACCACGTGGGATGAGAGGGGAAGCACAGGGTGCTGTTGGGGGACATGCCGAGGGGGCTCGCCCTTGCCTCAGGTGGTCAGAAAGGCTCCTGGACTAAGAAACACCGAAGATGAGGCTGATCGTGACAGGTAGTGTTCACTAGGGAAGCAAGGGGGCGAGTGGGAGTCTTCTGTGAACCCCAGCCCCGAGGGAAGGGCGAGTCCTGTAGTCCTCCGCTCTCAAACAGAACAACACGGCGCCAAACAGCTCTTCCCCACGGCCCACACCCACCGCGTCCACAGGACTCGCACCAGCTCTGCCGTGTCACATCAGCCCCCGGCAGGCCCTCTAGGAGGGAAGGCAAGCCTACGTCAGGCAGCTGTCACAGGAACAGATGAACAGATCTGCTTGCAGGGCTGATCCAATGGAGCAGCAATAAATTAACCTTGCAAAATACTTCCAATTTAAATGTATAATCTCTCTTATTCCTACAAAGGACTTTTTTTCTTTTAAAGAAGGCAAATGAAATTACAATGTTGAACTGGTAAGCCTCTCTGCACCCCCACCTCAACCTCTCCATTTGGGCAGCTCAACTTGTAACCCACTGGGAAATGACTTTATTAGCCAAGGTGATGATGTCATCCTCGGCAGATCTGCAGTACGGGGTGGGACAGAAGGCAGGCATTACACAGACTCAGTGGGAACCCAGCCCAGCAAGCTCTTGGCGCCTGGAACGGAACAGAAGGCCACATCGGTTTGCTTTACAGTAGGCTCCCAGCAAACACAAAACCAAACTCAGGCATGTAATTAGGGATACGAAGTTTTCCCTCACCCAAAAAATCACTGAAAATCGTTTTTCCTTCTCTTTCCTTTTAAATGACAAAAGTCATATTGAAAAAGAATTTTATAGGATATGCAGGCTTTTACTGGAGGCTCATGCAGAACAAATAGCAGTCCGAAGGTGCGTAACAGGTAAACACAGAGGTGGCAAATATTCCAGAATCTAATCCGTGAATACGGAAATATTAGCTCAAGTTTGCCGCTTGGAACTGGGGAGAGAGCTGGAAAACATCTTCTACAGGTACTTCCTAGGAAAGGAGACACTCTCAGCAGACTCTGGGGTGTTTCTGATACACAGACATCTAGATACACATCAGAAATACCCCAGAGTCCGCTGAAAGCCTCTGGACATCCTACCCCCTGTACCTAGAATGCACACCCCCGATTTGTCTGCCAGGTCAAAAATGACTTCAGTGAGGCTTTTCCTGGTGTCCCCAATGCACAGTCAGTCTCTCGTCTCCGTGTTAAACTAAAACTGGTCCCTAGTACACACTTCTATTACTGCACATATGATACTGGGTTATAATTAATCATTTATACTTCTGATGTCCCCACTAAACTACTAAGGGCCAAAGCCACATCCCTTTCACCCCAGGATCCCTGCACCTGGCACTGTACTCAGTCAGCTGCACTCAATACAGGTTGAGCAAAATGTTAAATGACCAACTATCCACGCTGCCCTCCAAGAGAACTGAAGCCTCTATGGATCTCTGAAAAAGCAGCGTTTGAGCACATCGAGTTCGAATCGTAGGTTATATTGTATATATCCCAAGTTTTGTACATTTCTAATATTTTTTCGTTTCAGTCTAAAACATGTTTTCTTAATGTTTTCCTTTAAAATTATTCCCATGTTAGTTTTCACCTTGCCTAAGCAACAGTAACCAGGAAGCCATCGTTTTATGTGCTAATTACATTTTGTCCAAATATGCAAATATTGTTAAATAAACATTGTTCATGCATGTACACCCTCCAATCTTCCAGCATACAGTGGTACATGTACTCCATTTTAAAAAATCATGGATTAATAAAATATTCAAGCTGAAAACATCATTAGAGAGAAACAGATAAGGAAACTGAGGCTCAAGAGGAATCTATTTCTTCTCAACTGATGAAATTAATAAGTGGCAGAGAACAGACAAACTTCCCCGGCCATAGCTCCCATTTTAATGTTTTTTGTTTTTTGTTTTCCTCTGACAAAGGGGACAAATATGAGAAAGAAATAAAAGCTTTCAAACATCCAAAACATTATCGCAAATATTTTCAAGATACTTTAAAACGTACCCTTTTATTAAAAAGACTGAAAGAAAATAAAACAAGCTCTGCTGGGGTAATAGCTATATTATTCTACCTCCTTCTTAGTGTCCTAATAACATACAAGGTGGTCTCAAATTTTTGTAATGAAAAAATAAATAAGTACACCATATGGGATGGTTAATTTTATGTGTCAGCTCAGCTAGGCTATGGTGCCCAGTTGTTTGGTTAAATGTTAGTGTAGCTACTATGAAAATATTTCTAACATTTATGTGTCAACTTGACTGAGCCATGAGTGCCCATGTATTTATTTAGTCAAATGTTATTCCAGATGTTTCCGAGGTGTTTTTCAATTAGATTAACATTTAAATCAGTAGAGTAAGGCACACTGCCCTCCCTAATGTGGGTGGGCCTCATTCAATCAGTGGAAGGCCTGAATAGAACAAAATAGCTGACCCTCTCAGGAATAAGAAAGAACCTTTTCCATCTGACTGCTCTGAGTGAGCACATCAGTCTTTCTCTGCTTTGGACTCAAACTGAAACATCGGCTCTTACTGGGTGTCGAGCCTGACAGCTTTTGGACTGAAACTATACTATCAGCTCTCCTGTGTCTCTAGCTTGTCGCCTGCAGATTCTGAGACTTCTCAGCCTCCATAATTGTGTGAGCCAATTCCTTATTGGCTCGTCTTACCAGCTCTGTTTCTTTGGAGAACCCTGACTAATACACCCTCCATTATGTAGGTAGGCATCACCCAATCAGTTGAAGACCTCAAGAGCAAAGAAAGAGACTTCCCAAGAAAGAACAAATTCTGCCTCAAATCTGCATAGAAACTCTGCCTGAGTTTCCAACTTGCTGCCTACTGTCTTCCCTGTGGATTTTGAATTTGCCAGCCACCATAATAGCATGAACCACTTCTTCAACCAATTAGTCTCTAGACAGATACATAGATAAATACACAGAGATAAATCTATATCTATTTATCCTATTGGTTCTGTTTCTCTGGAGAACTCTAATATACACCGCATTTTTCCATGGTTGTGCATTTGCAGGACGTGGGGGGTGGGGTTCATACCTAACGATGACCTATCAGCAATTTGGGGGGAAATGATCAGTAATTCAACAACTACAAAAGAGCTAACATTCATCTGCTGTTTGTTAACACAGAAAATGTGAGAATAAAACAAAACAAGCAACACACAGAGTAGTCCACAAATCAATTAATTACAAATGAGTTTCCATCACGACTTTCTCAGGGCGCACACTGAAAAATTCCTTCCCTGACACAGTTTATCTTTATACTTGATTTACATTCTTCGTTTTATTTAAATCACCAACTAAACAACTAAGACACTCTTACTCAAGTTCCAGTTTGTTTATGGTGTCTTTTCCTCTTTTTGAGTGGGTGTCAGAAAAAAAAAAAAACACCAAATTCATCTCCCTAAAACAGCAGTATTCCTGCTCTTCATTCCCCCACCTCCAATGATACCAGCTGGATTCCTTCTAGTGCAACACTTTGTATTATTGATATACGACAAACCTGTCTTCTTGCACACTCTCACGATGACACGAGATATAAAGCTTCTGTCAATAAATCAAACAAGTTGAATGAATTCTACAGCCCATGTTAACAACCAAATCAATATTCAAAATTATTAATATCATAAAATTTAAATAATAGGTCTCTTCTACTCCGCAAAGCATGTTGTAAATTTCTCATATCCACTAAATAACTTGGAGTGCCAATGAAGGGCAGACCAGCTCCTGGCTCTGTTAATGTGTTTATCATTACATTTGCTGAACAGAGAAACAAACCATGAGAAAATGTTTATTATACAGTAGGCAGCGCAACCACAATCAATGAAGCCTCTTCCTCACTGCAACATGAAACTGGGTGATGGGTATGACTGGATCTTTAAGCATTATGTCAACTCGCTACTTAGTAAAGTGATTTTTAAAACAAATTATTTGGCACAATTACCTATCCCTGGTATTTGGTGATTTCCACCACAAATGAACACCCTACCCCAATCATTTGTGATGTTCTACTAAACTGGCTTAGAAAAAAAAGAAGAGAAAGAAAAAAATCACATCCTGAGAACTAGAAACTAGAAAATGTCAGGGTAAAATAATTATGAACAAAGCACTCAGCAAATGGTACAGAATTAAGGTTTGGAGTCCTTGTCTGCCCCATCTGTATTCTCATCTTTAAAGCAGGGGGAACAAAAAAATCTACCTACCACTCGCTTTATGGGAAATGTTAGAGACTTAAATATAAAATGAGCTCCATTTAGGGTATGATTTTTTAGTATAGTCTCAAAGATCCAATGTTTATCGCTTTACATTCTAGAGCGGAAAATATCACCCCCACACCTCCAACACGGTCTTCTGGAATTGCTGATAGAGGCTCCACGAACAGAAGAGAATTTCTGAATGCCATCTGGCATTCTTGAGGACTCGGGTGACAGAAATGACCAAAACTCCCTAGTAAGTATCATTCTTGAGTAAATATTTAGACCTCCCAATGACCTACCTTTGTCAACTAGTGAATGACATGTATACATAAGTCCCTTTGGCTATCAACGAAGAATAATTTTTGGACTCTAAAATTATTTGAATTGCAACTGTCGATAATTTGTTAATGTTTTCAGAGCCTAGTAAGTGTAATAGCTAGAGACGACAAAGACATAGTCCGTCCTCTAGAAACAATCTAGTGACAGAAAAAGAGATGGTAACTGTGATCACTAAGACACAAGCTATATAATAGAGGAACCAGAAAAATGCTCAGGAACACTTAGGAAGACTAATTGTGACTGGAGTTGATCAGAGCAGCTTCTTGGAGAACGGGAGCGTCTGAAATGAGTACTGAAAGATGAGCAGCATACCACGGTAGGCAAGAAAGAGCACTATAGCCCAAGGATACATCTTGACCAAAACTACAGAGTATCTTGATGCATAACCTGAGTCTTAGTAGTATATAGACTTTTTTTGCATAGCTAGTATGAAATATGTGTCCCTGTGGTTTCACTCAGATTTATCAAATCTTGAAATTGTCTAATTGTTCTTCAGATCTCTTAAAAACAGAAACAAAAAATTGCAAACGCGGAGCACCTGTGTAAAACCTGTTCTCCCTTGTTTCCTACAAGTAAACCCCATCTCTAGAATATTCTAATACAATTGTTTACAAACTCCAGCATGTTCCTATATGTCTATTTATATATGTACCCATAAATGATATTTTTTTTACATTTTTAACTTAAACGTTTTCATGCTGCAATATAATATAGTCTTCTGTAATTTGATTGTCACTCACCTTTAGGAGGCCCGCCCATTTTGAGTCAGATAACTCTAGTTCAATTATTTTAACAAATGTTTAGTATTCCTTGTATAAACACAATGCAAATCATTAATCCGGTCCTCTATCATGGGTATTTAGACTGTTTTTGATTTTTTTGTATTATAAACAATCCTATAATTAAAATTTTGGTAAAAGTCTTCTTTCACAAACCAGAGTTTCTCTATGAAAGAATGTATGCAAGCTCTACTAGGTTGTAGTATGGGCATCTTTAATTTTGTCACCTGTAGGTTACTAGCTTGTATGTACAAATAGAATGTGTACTCTTTGTTAGCTCAAGGTTTTAATGTTGTCTACTTGATCAAGATTCTTTACTGTGTTGTTCATATTTTCTACACTCTTTCTAATACCAGTCTACTTGGGGTCTCAATTACTAAAAGAAGTAAAGGCTTTCTTCTATGATTGTGGATTTGTCAACATCTCCATGCGATTTATTTATACTTTTTGAGGCTTTTTACTCAGTGCATGCAACTTTAGAATTGTTATACTTTACTAGTAAATTGTTCTTTCCATCATGATATAGTGACAAGAATGACTCGTACACCACATACAATCTTTAGGGGATTGCTGTAAATAGCCTGTCCCATGTAGGTGACCTATAACCGTGAAGCTACACTAAGACAATAAAGATGTCTATTGGGTTTGATGGTAAAATACTGGCAAGTCACACTGCACATTGTTCGACCAGATTGTCAGGAGTAGAGATGAAATCCCAATTGACATCTGACTCTATGTCTGACCAATGGAATCACATGATCATGTATCTTGCTAAAATTTGTGAAATTTGCAAAGGTAAAGTATTTCATCCTCAATTAAGATAATTATCTCTTTCTACTCCCTCTGTCAAACCTTCCTCATGTTAGGTAGTGGAGCATCCAACAGACATTTTGGGAATCCAGCTAAGAAGAAGCTGAGGTGGAATCACTTCGTTTGGGTTTAATAGGACGTATTTATGTATTGAATAAGATGTGTTTATGTCTATATGGTATTGTATGGTTAACTTACTTCCATGCACAGTTATTACTGGATGTCTGTAGGAATGACTTCCAAGAATACATCTACAACGCTTCCACCCTTGTGGACTCATTCAGTCATGAGACAGTATTGTTTGGCACCAGAAGTTCACACGTAGTGAAGGAAACAAGCTTGACATGCAATGAAGCAGAAGCTAGTCACTGGAAAATTCTTTCAACATTCAGAGATGGAAAAACTAAAAGCTAAGAATCTAGTTCTCACAGACACCAAGTCGAACAAGAACTATGGAACAGACCTGAAGATACGGCATATATGATTATAACACACCTAATTTTTTTTCTTTTTATAGGAATCAGAGGAAATACAGTTTATCATATCATAACATAATTCCTGTTTTAGGGCTTAAACCTATAGCATTACTACAATCACTATTTTATATGACAGGTCACAAGATATGAATTCTAATATTGATAATACCAAAAAATTTTGATCAAACACAAAAAGATTGAATTATCTTTCCATTCCTGTTATGGAAAGTAATATAAAATCCATGAGCAAACAGGTAAAATTTAAAAGAGAAAAAGTATTACAGAGGGACGCCCATCAGTGATTATTTTTCTGGACTTTGTGAGGCCTGCGACATCTGTTGGCTTTTTCGGATTTGTAATTTTTGTAACATTATTCTAAAATAGTACTCATGTTACACTAATTTTTGTATTGAAAGTATTGTAGCAAAAATTCCAAAATTATCGACGCATCAGACCCCATGAAACTTGCATCTACCTCAGAGACAAAAACAGAAACAGAAACAGGTAGAGTAAAGGTGAAATGATAAAACCACGTTTAATTAAGTGATGAATAGTGAGCTTTGGGGATAATATTAAGATAATTTAAGCTTCTGACAATGCATAGCAAATAAATTATTTGGTAAGAACAAATTTTTAAGAAAAGCAAATGTCTGTATTTTGAGTTATATCTGCATTGTTCCTCTGTAGGGTTAACTTAAAAGAGGAATTCAAACCATTTATAAATATCTCGCACTTTAACTCAGAGGTTAAAGCTGTTACCTTAAAACTGCCTTCTTTGATAAAAGAAGTCAAATGTTAGATTACAACTCTCAACCTGACTTGAAGTAAAAGAAATTAATATATTAAATTTTATGGTTCATGGGACTATCTGATCAATAAATTTTGTTCAGTCAGAAAGCTATAAAATATTAAAAATTCCTACTTTGTCTACAGATACAGAAATTGATATTCAGTCATCAAGTATGAAAGAAAACAACCTAGAAAAATAACATCAACCAAATAATGTAGGTATGCAGCATTTCTAAGAAGAAATGCCTTCCTCGAGAATTACAAGATAGCTGGGAACTGGGCTTGACCATCACCTAATATGATGCACATTAGTTTTTTTCCTCCTTGATTTCTGTGTCAAAGGTTTATACGTTGCTAAAGAAGGGAGGCAGCTCTTCCTCGGTTATGTTTCTTCATATGTGGCCCTTTGCCCTAACTGTAGTGGATCCAGGTGGAACTGTCCACCAGACAGAAGAAAATGAAGGAGGTGGCCTCAGGAGAGAAGTTGGGCCTGGAGATAAGGATTTGGTGGTCATCTGTGTGGACAATGCCTATGAAAGACCAGGAAAGGGTTCACGACCTACTGGGAAATCACTGATTTGGGGATTAAGGAAAAACAAGAGAGGAAATAAGGAAAAAGAGAGAGAGGCGGAAAGTCAGGTTATGCAAGTATTTTACAGACCAAGAGATGAGTGCATATCCCCACTCAAACAAAACAGGAATTGATGATCGGCCATGTAAAACGCTGCAGAGAAGTGACAAGAATGAGCACTGAAGAAAGTGACACAAAGGTGGAAAAAGACAACCAATTGTTGACTTTAGAGACTATATTTTTAGCAATATAGCCACAGATCCAATTGCGAGAGATTAGAGTAAGTGTAGATGATGTGATAACTCCAAGGAGTATATACAAATTATTCCTTGGAGATATTTAAGACTAAAAGTAAGGATTCAAAAAATTAGGGCGAGGGTCAAAGGAGAGAGATTTCTTTTGTTCCCTTTGATGCTGCCCTGTGACGTAACTGCAGTGGATCCGAGTGGAACCATCCGCCAGGCAGCCGAAAATGAAGGTGGCCTCAGGAGAGAAGTCTGCACAGACACCGCCAAGGAGAGAAGCGATAAGAAAGACCAAAAAGGGACTAGTGACAGTTTTTAAAATCACCCTATTTCAGGAATAAAGTTTAAAAATAAAAATTAAAAAGACTTGTAATTGTGGCTGTCTTAAAGATAGAAGACACACCTGTATATATGTTAAGTCAGTAACATTTTATAGGAAGAGCGCGCGCGCGCGCGCGCGCACACACACACACACACACACACACACACACAAAACAACAACAACAAAGGGAGCCAGCCCCTTCCAGAAAACACAAGAGAGGATGAGTTTAAAAGTGAGCAGACTTTCTTAAGTTTGGTGGTGGATTCACCAGTGAACCAGTGTTATTTACTATTAGTCACACGTACATATTTTGTTATTATATATGTATCGATGATTATGTTTATTTTTGAAAAGAGTGAAATTGAGTGGAAATCCATGCATGAGCCTGGAAATCATTTTTAACAGGAGCCAGAGTTGCAATTCCCTTGTCATTCCACTCTCAGCAGTGGCCATCACCATCCTCACCCCAGGCATAAAGCTAAAGGCCACTGCCTGCTCTGCCCTGAATGATGGCTTTAAGAACTTATCCAGGAGGAAGGCGGAGAAACCCTTAAAATGCTGAAAATAACCCACACGCAGCTTGAATTCTATCGTATTTTTCTTCCCTGAATTGAAGAAAACCTAAGAAATAATCTATCAACAAAGACAGTTTCTTCTCCATTCTGGATTAAGTACTGAATAAAGTCCCAAGAAAGAAAAGCCAGGATGGAGTACGAAACAGACGGAGAGCAAAAAATCTGACTCCTACTTGCATCCCTAGCTTATTTCTGACGGCCTTCTGCAAGTCACTTCACTTCTTTGCCCATCGATTTTCTCACCAGTAAAATGAGGTTAGATTAGATGGTTCCTGATGTAATCATTCCTCTCCCTCATGTTCTCTCTGAGTTTTCATCAAGGCGCACAAAACTTGTGCTTCCTGAGATAGCGGCAGCAAATCACAGCACTCATGGGGCCACTCTCAACAAAATGGTGGAGCTGGCTAGAAGCTTCCAGGACTCACAGAAGTGCACTACTCAGCACTGCTGTAAATAACGTCATTGTGCTAAAGCCCAGATGTTGCCGATAAATATTAGCCAAGTAAGCGGTCACTCAAGGAGAAGCTCTTGTGTCTCAGAAAGTCTATATGTAAATGGTCAGAGATGCAGCCCAGATTTGCATCCAGGAGGGCAAAAGAGGTCAGCTTCTATGAAACAGAATAATTGCTTAAGCAGATTAAATTACACATACATACACATACACACACATACGAAACTAGAAAAATAACATTAATCTCTAAGTTTTTAGATCAGTTACAAGTGCTGAGCACTCAGTGACACATTCCAGAAAGAAAGCAAGAGTCACATGAAAGGAAATCGCCGCATTGAAATGAGATAGAAACAGCAGCTAATCGCTGTCAATTATACACCAACAGAAAATGAGACAGGAGGGAGATGCAAGCCCTGGAATGTCCTGACACTGAACAATCGCTAAAACCCAGGAGAAAAGCTTTGAAATTTTCAAATAGTGATTTGATTTTAGTGTGGTAGTTCAGAGCAGAAAGAGCACTGATAGTCTCCATCTGTGAAAAAGAAAGTCACAAGCAATGCTGACTGTAGAGTAACAGTTCAGTAAACCCATCCTTGCCAGGGGTTGCACATGGCCTGAGGTTCAGCAAGATGCCTGCCTATAAACAGCTTAAGTTTTGAGCAAGCATTATTGCACCGTTTCCAGATGCCTGGATTAATCGCGTTAGGCAAGGCTTATACTGCAGTAACATTTCTGAACATCTTAAAAATGGAAAATCAAATCAGTAAAAAACAAAAACAAAAAAAAAGCAAAAACCCTCAAAGACGATGAAAGGTTACTTCTTACTTATACAAAGTCTGTGATCAGTCAGCTCTTGGGCAGCTGTCCTCCATGTGGTGACTCGGTAAAGTTCCTTTGACTTGGTGCATCGCCACCTGAAAAGCCGCCACACTCCCCAAAAGGAAAGAGAGAGCTGGAAGCCTGCACCCCGGCTTCCGCTGCCCTAGCCTGTTGGTGCAGCACGCTGCTTTCTTACACAGGCCACTGTGTAGAACTAGCCCTTCCGGGAGACTGGGAAGTGCGTTGTCTCAGGAGCCCAGGAGCAGAGGAGGTGGGTACTGCTGAACGCAAGTGGCATCTACCAAGACGGCACTGGTGAAAAGCACATCCACTCTCAAATCCCTACAGAAACTTAATAAGCCTTAAAGCCTAAAAGCTGTGTCAGCTGCTCATCCACTTTTCTGACGGCCCACGAAATGCGCTGGCCTCTTTTTACTAGATGTATAAATCAGTTAGCAGCAGGCAGCCATGGCGGTGGCAGGGGGAGGGGCGGGGTGTCGAAAATTAGGCTGGAATGAAAAAGGTTAGGATGAACTATTTCTAGCTAAGTGTTTTCATGCTGTGTCATTATCCTCCATACTGAACAGTCTATCCTGAGGCTTACCAAAGTCCCACGATGACAAGGCAAGGCTAGCAAGAATCATCAAAGGAGCAGCAGCAGAGGCATGGAGACCAAGGGACACCAGCTCCGAGGGGTTAAGAACGAGCGGAAAATCCCTCGGCTTCTACACACCTTGTCTCTCTCACACACACCCGAGTGACAGGTGTGACCTCTAATCCACATCTGTAGCTGAGACCTCCCCTGGAAACCTAGATTCACGAGTTTAATGGCCTACTTGACATCTCCCCTTGGACACAACTCAGAAACCATAAAGTGAACATGGTCATGAAACTTCTGACATCACCCCAAAGCTTCCCGTATTAACGCCCTCCGTTGCCAGCTCTCTCCATCTCACTAAGTTAACACCAACATCCGGTTAGCTGCTTACACCAGAAACACAGGAGTCATACCTTGATTCCTCCATTTGCCTCATGGGTATTGCCTAATTGCATCTCACCAATTCTATCTTGAAAATAAAATTCAAATTTGCCCTCCTCTCTCATTTCTCTTCACTCCACTCCCGCCCAGAACATCATGATTTCTACGCTCCATAAACTCCACAGTCCCTTTCTAGTCTCCCACCCCTACTCTTGCCAGTTTCTAATCAACTCTGAGGAGCAGCTGGAGGCTTCTCTTCGTAGGTCCCTCCTGTAACTAAACCCCTTCATTACTTTTTCACTGCGCTAAGAATAAAATTCAGACAAAACCGCACACGATCTCTCCAATATCATGGAGAGCCATTTAGAACCTACCACACTGGGCTTTCTCTCCCTGAGCGGTACATGTGCTTCGCTCCTGCAGGGTCTCTGCACAGGCTGACCCAGGTCCGTGAAGTCTTCTTGCTCCCATCTTTTGACATGCCTGCATTTTCAACATTTAGGTTTCATTTTATTTTCTATCTCAGCTTCTCAGACCTCAGAGAGTTTCCTTCCAAATACATTTTAGAATTTGCCTCATAGAACACGTTTGAGATCTAGTTTCCACTTCTGTCTTACTCGATATAGTATCACCAGGGAAGGGTGGCAGACACTTTGAATCTAGAATGATATGTGCATAATTAGAGAGTTAAGAGCCATTGTCACAAAATAGGTTAACTATACCTTTTATACATACGATGGCAGGGTCCTGGACAACGAGGGCCACAGACTAAACTGCCTATAGAAACTGAGCAGGAAACAATGAGTGAGAGAGTCAGGCACAGACGAACCAAACTAAAAAGACTGCTCATTTAAAAGGGCAGCTGCTGACAAGTCCAGCTGGTACAAATTTAGGCTTATCATTGCCAGATTTTTAAAAATTTTCAAGAGAAGCGAGAAATCTGGAGCTTTTAAATGAAGAATTTGAGAGGGTCTCCACCTGAATAATTTAAACTTAAGTCAGTGCTGGGCAAACAAAACTTGCTGGTGGCCCCAATGGCTGCAGTGTTTTCAATATAAAATCTCTGCTAAAAAAAAAAAAAAAAAAAAAAGATTCTCTTCCCCATCTTGTTGAAATGTTTTCTGAGGATGATGATGATACTAAGAATAACCACAGTAGCAAAATTACATTGTGCTTACCATATGCCAGGAGCTGTTTTAAGTACTTTATAGATTGTACCCCAATGATCCCAATGATACCAGCGAAGTAGATACTGTGATTATACCTACTGGACTGAGGAAGATCCTGAGGCGGAGAGAGGTCAAGAAATCAACCCCAGGTGATAACAGCTAGTAAGTGGCAGAGCAGGGATCAGATGCCAGGCCATTTCTCTATGTAATCTGAAGATAAATCAAAATAGTGAAATCATGTGTCCTCTATAAAAATGTTCTGCTTGATAACAAATCCAAGTTTTGATATCTCCCTCTCTTCCTTTTGTTATAATTTTGGCATTCTACTGCCCTCCCCCTCGACACCCCCAAGAGGTTACTACTACCTAGGAATGTATATGGTTAACCTTTTTTTGTCTATTTAGTGCAACACTTACACACAAAATCTGGTATCAGATTCCCCCCAAAAAACAGATTACATCATGTGCAACTTAGACGTTTGAACATTGAGGAGTTAAACTGCGTAATTACATAAAGCACTGAGGTTCAGCTTTGGTTGTGGCATTTAGCCAACAACCTGCTATTAGGATTTGGCTTCGGGCTTGGTTTT
This sequence comes from Pteropus medius, assembly GCF_902729225.1. NCBI lineage: Eukaryota > Metazoa > Chordata > Mammalia > Chiroptera > Pteropodidae > Pteropus > Pteropus medius. The sequence continues at coordinate 7,500,954 of NW_024354502.1, read as the reverse complement.
TAGCAGGCCAAGTAGCCAAATGTTATTTTGACTGTATTTTTGGCAATCTTGAACTTGTGTGCAATTAATAATTATTTGAGCATACAGGTTATTTACATATCTTATCATCATAGCACTATTAGTGACACGAAGAGGGATGTTCTCTAGGTTTACTATTGCTGCATGAAAATCCCTTTCCAAGAAAAATAAGTGTTCTAGACGTAACTTAGAGAGTGATATTCTCCTGGTTTGTTTTATACATTAAGTCTATTGGGCAGATGAAGATTAAATGTATACTGATTATTATAAAATTTCATTTAAACAAAGAGTTGAGTTCCTACAAGGTACCAGGCATGGTTATGAGTCTTAGTGATATATCGCCAAACAAAACAGGTCCCTGCCCTTGTTGAGTTTATACTCTAGTGGATGATGACACAGAATAATAAACATGAAAAGGATATGCTGTTTTAGAAAGTGATCATTTTTTGTGTGGGCGGGGTGGGGGGTTGGGGTGGTTGAGAAATAACAGAAAAGAGCCCAGGGATCAGAGGCATTGGGGAAGACATCGTTATTTAAAAGAGAATAGCCTATGTAAGCCTCACTGGAGCAAAGATGTGAAGGGGTCTGAGAATGCCCTGAGCATCCTGGGGAAATGGAATTGCAGAAGGCACAGCCAGTTCAAAGGCTCTGAGGTGGGAAGATGCCTGGTTTAAGCCAGGAGCAGCCCGAGCAGGAAAGAGGGTAGCAGATGACATGAGTGACTTGCCAGGGACAGATCATGCAGAGGCCAGTAGGGCACTGGAAGGACTTTAGCTTTTAATCTGAGGAAAATGGGAGTGATCAGAGGAGTCTGAGCAGAGGAGTCTGAGCAGAGGAAAAGGATCTGACTTGCACATTAAGACAATCATTCTGGCTGCCAAATTGAGAATCCTGTTTTACGATGAATATTGTGAAAACATTGCTTAAAAAGGAAAACCACGAAAGACAGCAACAAAATTCTGCTTGATTTTGAGATTTTTTAAAAAGTATCTTCTTCATGTACAGCCTAAAGCTGTAGCTTATGGAATTGTTTCAATAAAATTTCCTTATGACTTTGGAACCAAGATGGCAAGTCCAAGAGTTGAAGTCTTTATTTCAGTCAGTTATTAGAGAGGAGGAAAGCTTAATGACTTGGAGGAATATCACCATTAGCATGACCCTGTAGTGGTCGAGCTTGACAAAAAACATCCGTTGCTCCTTCACTGACCTCAGTTGAAAGAGACCATGTTTTCAATATCATATACATACAATATAAACACCATAGGAACTGACAGCTCTAAAAATTATTACCATTGCACTATAATGCCAATTAAAAAAAAATCTGCTTGGTATAATTTTAATGAAGTTGTAATAAATAGGCATTCTTATTAATATCACAGGTGTACTCTTGTAGGCCAGACGTTCGTTCTATGATGGTGATACTCAACTCCAGCCTAACGGTGATTTAATACTCAGCCATTGGGCCAAAACACATATTTGGTATATGTTTTAAAACTGTGTGTCCCCCACAAATTCATGGTGAAGTTCTAATCCCCCTATTTGACCATATTTGGAGGTAGGGCCTTTGGGAGATGATTAGGTTTAGATGAAGTCATGAGGGAGTCCCATGATGGGGTCAGTACCATAAGGAAGAGAGTCCAGAGCTCTCTCACTCTCCACTATGTGAGGACACAGCCAGAAGGCCACCACATGCAGGAAAAGGGCCTTCACCAGGAACTAAATAGGCTGACACCTTGATCTGGGACTTCCCAGCCCCTGGAACTATGAGAAGTGCATGTCTATCATTTCAGCCACTAGTCTATGGTATTTTCTTACAGCAGCTCAAGCTGATGATGAGAATATACATCTAAGGTTATGTATGAAAGCGACGTTTGAAAACTATTTCTAATTCATAAAGCCCTAGAAATGTTTCAGGTGTTGCTTATTACCGGGTGGTCTGATGTCAATACAAGTCAGGAGTCCCTAATCATTTAAGAAGCTGCTGCTGCTGCTTCCAATTCCTTTGACTTCAAGGAGATGAGTAGACATCAGAGTAATCAGCTGATGCTTACACTGAGGACCCTAAAGAAGGCTTGGGTGGGGTGTGGGGCGGTGAAGGAAGTCTGCCATCTGAAATCTTAACCAACCCTGGAGGTAGCCGAGAGATCCCTAGGTCCTGATGAGGACGTTGAAGCCTCTTGAGATGAAATTCGAAACGCCTACCAGACTACACATGGGCATTTGCCTAGTCTAAGGGACAACCTAGACCTTCTGAGGATGTAGGGAGATAGACTGGGTATAGAAGTGTTCCTGCTCGTCCTGTGAATAATGTCCCACTGTGCACCCACCACCCAGAAAAGCATTGCCCTGGCATGGTCAATCATTCTAAGATTTCTCTTTCTGCTCACTTGTAGAGAGGCTGAAGATGATAAAATCTTTATTACATGCCGGACACTGTAGCAGGCACTGATGTTACATAAGGAAACAAGACAGACAAAAACTGCTCTCGAGGAGTTTAAATTCTTGCGGACAGACAAAAGAAACAGGATGATTTCAGAGAGGAATAAGTCGAAGGACACCAAACAGTGATGTCAGAGAGTGTAAATGGGGGACTAATTAAGTTAGGGGGGTCAAGCCTCTCTGGAGCAGCACATTTGAGCTAGGACCTAAAGGACCTCATCATGCAATGATTGAGGGGGAAAACATTACAGGTAGAAGGGGTGGCAAGTACCAATGCTGTCAAGAATGACCTTGGTATAGTCAAGAAACAGAAAGGCAGAAATGTCTGGAGCTCACACAGCCAGAGGAGAGGCTGCTATGAGGTGAGGCTGGGAAGGCCAGCAGGGCCCCACATGTCTTAGGTTCTTATCAATCATGATAACAAGTCTAGATTTTCACTTTAAGTGCTTTGAAAAACCATCAAAGATGCTAAACATATGAGTGGCACCTTCTTTACTCAAGGCTGCTGTGTGGAACATGGGTCACAGGAGGGCATGTGTGAAGTGTAACTTAAGAGGCTACCGATGAGGTCCACGGGAGGAGATGATGAGGTGCGCCCATGTGATGGCTCTGGAGGTGGAACGGGCATGGACTCCAGGCGTAGAATGAACAAACATGATGTGCTGATGAACAGTCCACCAATAGGACTGCCTATGCCATCTGCATTTTTTTTTTACATGATGGAATACTCTCTTTTTCCAATTCAATCATCATCACAAAATCTTTTTCTTGATGTATGAGTGATATCAGGGCAAGTTTTAAATGATTTGTTACTAATTACCATGTTGTTTTTTTTTCTCCTTTATAACCATAAACTTTTCACAACTTCTATCCAAATAAAACATAAGCTTTGGGCATTCGTATATTTACAGAGAAGAAAAGAGAAAGTAGGGTGTTTCCTTACAATGATCTAAAACACCCTGTGCACCTCCAACCCCTCTCTCCTCACAGCTCGCCACAACATTGGGTGTACAGCGTCTAAAGCTCAGCTGTCCAGCACCTCCCAGCAGCCAAGGCACAGCCAAGGGGACATGAAGCAGCGAAGACATGCAGACATGCCTCTAACCACGGATCCACCACTTGCTGTCTCAATGAAATGCAAGCACTTCCTTCAAGTCATGTGAGCATAGCAATACCCACTGTCCAGAGCCATTTACTATCTGGCTCTTTATAGCAAAATTTTGCAAACCCCTATTCCAAATGGTCGCCTGAGTCCAAGTTTTCATATTTCAACAGCAACTACCATGTAGGATATTAGAGAAAGCAAAGCAAAGATTTCCTTGAAGACCTTACTAAACAATATGTTTTATAAAGAAGGGCTTTTAGCATGTGTGTGTAGCGAGAGAGGGTAAACTGTGTATGCTTTGAGATGATGTGTTAGTTTAATTAGAGCCCTCACTAGCAACTGTCATCACCCTCTAGCTATGGGTACAGAAACCCTGCTTTTTTCCACCACTCTCTGCTGTTTGCTACTCTGCCTCGTGCCTCTGTGTGATTCTACCTTTAGTTCCTTGAGTTCTCACTTGGCTGGGTTGACCAGGGTTCTTACCTACCTCTAGGTTTTTTTTGATGTCACCCATGAAGGACCAGGAGTCTTTTCAACTACAGAATAAGCTCACTGCTGTTCACATTCGTTTCTTACATGGACTCCTGAAACATCTCAATCAATTCTGACTGTTACGACTCTTTAACTGCTGCCATATGGTTGAAAGGTTTACATATTGATCTTCAGAGTTTCAGGCTAGAAAAGAAAAGCATTTGGGCAAAATGCTACGAGACAAGTCATCCCTAGAACTCAAATGCCTCATCTTCCGGAGGCCTGTCTTTGCTGTGCCAAAACTGTTGACGGATTTGTAACTGGGCTCTCACCCATTTGCTGTTAGAGGGTCCATTTCTCCCAAACGCCACCTTCCATTTTGTGTCCTCGAATGGAATACACTACCGTCTTAGTACTCCAGAAAAGTAACATCGATCAAATGTTACTTCAAGCACTTGTTTGGTGTAGATTTCTCAGAATAGAATGGAAAGCATTGGCCATGTGTTAGAAGAACTATAGTTTATGCTAGACCAGGCCACTGCTGGCCTTAAGATCTTGGAGAAGCCATTTAGACTAAGAATCTCATCTTAGTCTCAGTTTTCTTACCTATAAAATAAATTAGGTGGTCAGAAGAACCTGAAGGTTCCTTTCTTTGATGACTATACCACTAAACTGTGGTAAAATACATTCTATTTATTGTAACACTTTTCAGAGCTCAACTCTTTAATAATAAATGCTTACCTTTTCAAATATGGGTTTACTGTAGTTTTTTCCGAGATTTTCCCAAGTGCCCAGTATATATATATATACGAGGCCTTGGAAATCACACAGCATGACGTCATTCTGTCTTGTTGCTCTTGTCCTGACCCTTCTGACATTTCTTAAAGTGTGTCCTCATTATGTTTCCCATGCATCATGTCCTTTCATATCGTTGGTGACATTATATTGGGTTGGCAGCTTCTTTTGGAGACACTCTTGCTCCTGGAGCCAAGAAGCACTGATAGCCAAGAATTAGATCACTCTATCCCCAAATTGCCATAGACCTTCTCAGAGGCAGCTGAGCAATGTAATTTGATCAAGGTTAAGTACAATTTACCCTTCATCTTTTAACCCAAGTCAAAATTCTTTTAGCTTTCTATTTAAATCCCAGATTAACGCTTCCTGCTCATTGTTACTAAGGTCTACCAGCTGCCCTCCAGTCAACTCTCATTTATCCGCCTGTGGCTTATCCAAAGCACCAGCCTCTCCCCTCCTCCTGCCTCCAGCACCAAATTCCAGGCCAGCTCTTTTAACTCTGTGCCAAAGAAATACAAACTAAATCTAATATTAGCCTAATGAGAAAAGGCTATCTGCTGCCAAAGATTCGCATAATGCATCCCGAAGCCAAATGCAAGCAATTATTCACTGTTTTAGATGCTGGCATCACTTCTCCATTATATAATCCAGCAATCAAAATTTTCTATGTTTCTCTCTGAGGTAGAAGACTACATGCAGTGTTCTAACCTTTTCTTCTGCCTCGTTGGCCAGATTCTCAGTATAACATTACATTTTCTTTTCAAATAAATAAATCATTTGTACATTTAATGTCAAGGGAATTAAAAAAAAAAACAAAAACAAAAAAAACACTTGGATTTATTGTTACTAAGAGTTGAAATCCACCTTCCTCTAGTTGTTAGCCCGAAACTAAGTGAGTCATCTGAATTCTTTGTTTTCTCAGCTGTTAAATGGAGATACAAATTTTAAAAATAATAAGTATGGGGAAGACATGTATATAGAGGGGATATGCAAAAAGCCACCCTCAAGAAGCTACCAAGACTCTGGATTATCACTCTTACTAACCACTTTACAGGCTCTGGTGAATGAGCATTACTGTCAAAGAAAAATAAGGTTTAATCTTATGAAACCCTTATTTTACAGATAAAAACATAGAAAGGACAAGTTTCCTTGTGAGCACCTAGGAAATAAGAGTTTCTAAGACACTTGTGAGACCACATCCCAGGATTCCAAATGGGGAGCATCAGAATACTTCCTGCTGATAGGCTGATCTTAACTCCACAGCCAGAGTTGCCACGGAAACTCAAATTCCAACTATTAGAGCATTTAAAGATATCACTTCCAAAACAGGCTCCTATTTTGACATTTTTCTAATGACTGAAGCACATGTCCTCCAAGGCCCGAGGACAAGGGTCAGAGATAATGTTAACACAACACCATTTTCCATTTTTTCATCTTGCTCCCATATCAGAGAACTTCAAAGGCTTCCCATAGCGCTGTCCAGTACAACTCTCCATGATCTTCTATGTCTGTGCCATCCAAATCAGTAGCCCCTGGACACGAGTAGCAACTGACCACTTGAAATCTGGCTAGTATGACCAAGGATATGAGCTCTCCATCTTATTCAATTTCAATAAATTTAAAGAGCCACATATGGCTTATGGCTAACAGCGGAGGTGGAAAATAAATCCATGTTCCTCATTGTAGCATGCAACTTCACTTCAACATACTGTCCTGACCTGTTTCCACGAGAACCTGTACTCTGAGGAGGGTGCTGCTGGGCACACCTCAGGATGCCTGCTGCCACGTCTCGGGTAGAGGTACGTAGGCTTCATTGCTAAGGGCGCCTTCCATTCTTATTGCTGTGTACTTGAATTTTACCCAGACTTCACAATGCAGGTCAAGTCCTACCTCTACTGGAGCACTCTCTCTGGAAGCCCCAGCCCCACTGCTCTGAGAGGCAATGGCTACTTAACCTCAGGCTTAGGCCTGTTCAAGAAGGACACCATCTCTCAAAGGACCGTCACTTAACTGCTATGTGAAAGTGTACCTAGTCTGCAGGAGCACTGAGCTGGCCTTGGGCCTTCAAGATAAGAATGGAAAATAAAAAGACTGGTGGGAAACAGAGGCTGTGTCTTCTCTGTGTCAAGGACACTCATTCTAACCTTGGCCCTGATCCATGGCAGTTGTATGTGCCCTTATGTGGGTAAGGGGACAAGAGAAGCTGTGTACCTTCATAACTCCTGCGCCTCCCGATGAGATGAAGGTACTACACCGACTCTGTCTTGCCTTGCACCCAGCTGTAAGGCTAAGTTAACGCAGATTTCGCGTCTTGAATTTGTGGTGTGGCACATTCATTCTCATTCTCTTTCTCTCTCTCTCTCTCCCTCCCCCTCTCCCTCCCTCCCTCTCTCTCATTCAAGTGCTCTCAAAAGAGAGAGAGAATTCAGGCAGGGACTTACATGGTGAATCTTTGTGTGATCCATATTTCAACTGGATCTTTTTTTTTTTTTTTTCCTGCTACACTGAATGCTGCCCTATAATAAGGCTTAAAAATGAGCTTGGCTCTCCACTGCTTTGCCTTTGGCCTGTAAGAGCTGGAGGTAATATGTGGCACAGACAACCTCTTTCTGGAATCAGAGTTCCAGTCTTTTGAGGAATTGGGGCCAAAGGTCCCCAAATCACATTCTAAGAGAGCTACAAAAAAGGATGATTTTTTTCCCCAGAATAGATGAATAGAAGATACATTTTTAAATAATGAAAGCAATACAAATTCCAGGATCAAGATGGCAGATTAAACTCACTCTACAATCTCATCCTTGGGCTCCAGAAATGTAAAGATACTAGAAAATATACTTTTAAATTAAAAAAATATTTTTCAATTCTGAGCTTAAATCAAGGAAAGGAAATCTCTAGATGTGAGAAAACCACGGCTGTGAGGAGCCACAAGCTGACTGTGCCTGCTGTAACTCTGGAAGAGATGACATGCTGAGAGACTGATTTCAAAGCCCAACATGGCCAGACTCAAAGTATACAGAGCCCACAGGTATGATACGGAGCTGGAACCAGTTCCCGGTGTGAAGCAGGAAAATGCAAATGAGGGGACCTGATCTGCATAGTCAGTCAGTAACCAAGAGATAGAACATCAAATTGAAACATAATGTAACACCTGGTCAAAGGTGTTACATCTCAAAATGTTCAGGAAGAGACAAACACAAAGCACCTCATCAGTGCTTGCTCCTGCAGCACATAGACTAAAAAAGCACCTCATCAGATGGTCTCCACAAGCACACATAGTCCCCAAGATAATTCTCTCCCTTGGCAAATAACTTACCAGCAAGAATTAGAAGCCATGGGAGGAAATACAAGATCCTAAAAGGCAGAATACGACTCAATAAACAGGAGAAGTCACAGTTGAGCATCTAGAGTTAATAGGGTACTCTGAAAAAAAGGCTTTAAATATGCTTAAAAGAATGCATATTAAAAAAAAACAAAACAAAAACAAAACAAACAAAAAAAACAGTTCAAAAAAGAAATAGAGAACACAGAAAGTTTTTCCCGTAATCTCAACTCCAGATATAAACTGTTGCTCAAGTTGGGGAGTAAACTCTTCCAAACTCGGTGATGCCTTTATACAGAGAAAGACATTTTGACATAAATGAGAACATGCTATACACACTGTGTGGTAACCTGGCCTTCTCTTCCTCTCCCCACTTGAAAATATTATCACACTCATTTTCCCACATAAGTATTGCTATAGACTGAATGTCGGAGTCCTCTACAATTCATATGTTGAAACTTAACCCCCAATGTGATGGTCTTAGGAGGTGAGGCCACTGGTAGGTGCTTAGGTAATGAGGAGCCCTCATAAATGGTATTTGTGTCCTTATAAAAGAGTCCCCAGAGAGCTCTCTTGTCCCTTTCCACCGTGTGAGAACACAGAGATACGATGGCCATCAACGAACCAGGGAGCAGGCCCTTATCAGACACCAAATCAGGCCGCACCTCGTTCTTCCCACCCTCCAGAACTGTAAGAAATAAATTTCTATTGTTTATAAGACATCCAGTTTATGGTATTTTGTCACAGCAGCCCGAACAGACTAAGATAAATACACTCAGGTTTTCCTCATCCTTATAAAGGGAAGTTCTATTCCACTGTATGAATACACGCTGTTTCTTTAGCCAGTGTCCTATGAACAGATATTTACGCTGTTCCCAATGTTTTCATATTATAAACGGTGCTACTGTGACCATTCTCCTGCAGCCATTTTTGCATATCTGGATGATTATTTCCTTAGGACAAGTTCCTAGAAAGAAAATTAGTGGCTCAAAATTATACACATACAAAATTTTGATAACTACTCTCAGACCGTCTTCTAGAAAAGCCGTACCAATTTATATCACTGAGTGGCTTTAAATGCATGCATTTCTAGCCAGAGGATATGAAGCAGGGAGGGTAAAATCAGAGGAGGTCAAGTTACTGAAGATTCAATTATTTACCCAAGAAAAAAAGATGACTCACAACTTTAATAACCCTCTCTATGCAACAGAAGAAAACAAATGTGTTTGTCCGTGTATAAAAGTAGTTCACATCGCCTGTGCTACAGAAGCTTCTGGGGATGGGATGCTGCAGGTCTGCGGGAATCACACCAACCAAGGTACTCACTTCTAATTCCGTCCCCGAGCAACCACTGCCATCAACCAGCCCTCCATGAAAACACGAATACTTTATGTGAGCTTTAGTAAAGCTCCTAGTCTGTTCACTCCTACATATGATGTCAATGTGGAATCACTCGGAAGCCCTTCCGAACCCCACTGGTTGGGAGGTTTCATTGTAGATGAACTGAACTCAAGTGAATATGGTGTTTGGCATGTGGTCTATTCCTGAGGAAATGTTCACTCTAGACGACATTCTCGGTGAAGCAGGTTTTCAGCAAAGCAAATAAAAAGTGATTTAGAGGCAAAGGCAAGTGCTACCAAAGTGAAAATTCAGGATTTACTATAATATCACATATTTCCAATAATTCAGAATAAGATCATATCAGATGTGAATCAAACTTTTTATATAACCAATCAGTTTTGAAAATAAAAAAGAGATAGTCTGGAAATGTTTAATTAAATTTGAATTAAAATCAAATATCAATAGTTTATTTTTCCCCACTCTAGTTTTTAATGTTTTAAGCACCGTGTTTGAATGTTTGAATGTTTGAATGTTTGAAAAGATCCTACTCAAATTCTATCTTCCTAGCCGAAGACCATGAAGACTTTTTTCCTTACTCATTTAATACTCCTGTGCAGCATCAGAGATTGATGATGTCAAAATAGGGCTCACTTATTTCCAGCTCTTCTCACAAACCAAACTTCAATGACCATCAACCAATTTCCTATGAGGTGCAATTTCTCTCACCTAACATGTCTAATGCAAATTATCTGCAGTAGCTTCCTTGCTAATCATCCCCACTCTCTACTACTACTAAACACACACACACACAGACACACACAGACACACACACACTCTTAATATAATGTTTTTAATTATCCACACTGAAGAAGCAACTATGGTGATTATTCAAAACTGCGGATAAAACAAAAATTCACATTTGATTTTGGAAGACATTTTTTAGGGTGACGGAGACAGCAAAGTGTCTACAGGCATATCTTGTATCATTGCGCTTCACAGATGTTGCTGTTTTTTTTTGTTTGTTTGTTTTTTGTTTTTAACACGAATTGAAGGCAAGATCTTCCATTAGCAAAGACTATGACTCTCTATGCAGTAGTCTGGAACCAAATCTGAAATATCTCTGAGGTCAGAAGGTACTTAAGGTTTGTGTTGGGTGACTGCAGTATTTGCTTTCCAAGGCATAAGCATATTCATTCACTCAAACATTTGAAAGGAATTCTTTTGCAAGGAATGCATGAGGGAGAAACCAAAAACCAAGTGAAGACTAGTTCTCTCAGTTTCTAAGGAGCAAACTAATATGAACATCTTCAATGCTGTGCCCCAGCATAAGCATCTTCACTGATTTCAGACAAAAACCCACATAGCTTCAGTTTCTTGTGGAAAACCTTACTAGTGAATCATTTATCCTCCAATTCCCAATTTACCAATGTCTGTCTTGTACCTACATCTAGGATAAAGGCTAATAAGAACAAAGTGTTCGACTAAATGGAAGAATTATATCTTTCATTAATTAGGGTCCTGTTTACTATTGTCTACTTCACACAATTGGTACACAGACACAATAAGCCAGGACATCAAGAGTTTTTCACACAGTACCCGGAATATATGGACATATTTAATCAAATGTCAGTTATTATTGTGTTTCTCAGCAAAACCCCTCAATACTCATACTGCCAACTGGGCCTTTTACAAAATACTTCTACACGCACAGTATTACTTCATCTGTTCCACTCAATGGGGAAGGTAGCTTTTATGATACCTATTCTATAGGTGAAGATTCTGAGGCTGGGGAAGTCACGTGACTTGCCCAACGTCACCAAATGATACTTCTGAGCCTGGCAAACAAATCTTTCAGCTTTAAGTCCATGGTGTTCTTCTCTGAAGCCCATTCTATACTATCCTCAGAGCCTCGGGCTGCGAGACTGACCACAAATGTGTTTTGATGTCACCCCCAAGGGGATGCAGTCGATATGTTCATTTATTATTACCTAAAATCAAGAAGCAGAGTTCATTTAACAGAAGAAACAATGGTAATGAGTGAAAGCACCATCAGTTCTTCCCTGTGGTGGGACCACAGATATCAAAGCTGCAGTTTCAGAATCTCCTGAATGCACTGGATTATTACCTACCTTAGCAGTCTCGGCTTCTGCCTGCAGGCGCTTGGGGGTTCCTTTTTGGTCAAGCACCTTCTGGAAATTTTTGTTTTTAATGGATTGAGATTCAACCCCTTCACCTTCAATTTGTAGTTTAATGCCTTCAGCACGGGCAGGGTGATCAATACCCCGTGAATTCAAACCACAGTGGAGAGCTAGGAAAGAGAAAAAAAATTACCACTCAGAAAACAAATCATATGAAGGTGTGCATGGCAGATAATATTTCATCTGGCCTAAGTGGGAAGAAACAAGGCATCTGCAAGTTGAGAGGGGGTGTGCTAACCATGGGAAATAATTTGGTGAGGAAGGAATATGCCGGCGTAGGAAACCCTCAGCTCTGAAGTCAGAAAAGACTTCAGTGCAAATCCAGAAACCATCAGTTCCAAGTTGAGCAGGTTACTAATCCCCACATTACAGATGAGAATACGCAATCGGGCAACTTCATTACTGCTTCCCACACATCTCAGCCCCTGCAGTTCAGCCTCTAGCTCTGCCTCCATCTGGAAAAGTGCTCATTCTGGCCCCTTTCTGAATCTTCCTTATTCTTCAAGCATCCACCGAAGTCCACCCTCTTCATTCATTCGACAAATATTTAGTGAGCACGTACACTATGCCATCCCTAGGTTAGATCCCGGAAACATGGGTGCAGGAGGACGTATGGCAGATGCTGCCTTCGAAGAAGTCACAATCCAATAAAAGACAAAAGCGGTCATGATTTTAAAACAGAGTTATCAGTGCTCATGGAAGAGAAGGAGAGAGCAGAATGAAAGGTTCCAGAAAGGCAGGCCTAGTGGCATCTGGTTTTTCACATCTTCCTTTCCACATCCTCTAACATGGATACTCCCACGAGTTAAAATCCAAAGGCCATTTTCTGGGGATCTTTAGTCATTCGACAAATACTTAATGAGCCCCTCCTATGTACCCAGTATTTAATATCAAAGAAATAGCAGTGACTGTTATGGGGACCATACATTCCACCTAGATGGCCCCCATGAACCACCAGGAGTGGAGGTGTGGGGGCCTGTGGCTGTATATGTACATGCAGATGGCACATATGTTTTGAGGTTTCTGTTAGGAAATTATCTCACCTCCTCGTGACCCTAATCCTTCATATTTAGTTAAATTCCCATCCTTATTCCCTCCCCTCTGGCCTCAGAGGATTTAAAGGCAGAACCTTAAATCCCCTCCCCGCTCCCTCAGGACTCGACTTCACCGGTAAATTCTTTTTACCCAACATCTTCGGTTTTCCCTTTTCTCATCGCTCTTCCTCTTCAACCAACTTGCGATTCTAAAAGTTCCTCCCTCCCACAGTGGTCAGGGTTTCCTCTTCTCTTCACCAGGCTCCTGAACGAGTATTTTACACCTGAGAGACGTGAGACGGCTTCCCGGACGTGACCTAAGGTGTCTTCACTCTCCACTCCCTCCTTAACAGGCAGCATCTATTTCCATTATTTTCGATACAATCAACCCGCCAGTGACTCTCACATTTTAACCCCAGTCTTGAAAGTCCTCTCTCATGAGGTTCAGACATAAGTAAAACTGTTACTCAACATCCCAACTTCAACATATCACTGATATCTCAAATTTAACATGTTCAAAACTGAACCTGGGTTTTTCTTTGAAAACACATTCCCCTTTTCTGGTCCCCTCCAGTTACTCACCCAGAAACTCGAGTCACCCTCAACATCGCTCTTCTCCATGATGCACTACATCCCTTTCATCTCTAATCAGATCCAGTTCTCTACACCTGAAATGCTCCTCAAATCTATCCACTGCCCTCCACACCCCCACCCCCTGTGCCCCACCCCCGTCTACACTGCCCACATCCCTCATCCAGATGGCTGGCCAGCCCAGCTGCTCTTCTTCACTTGACCCCCAAAATCCCATTAAAAAGATGTGTAAGTCAGACCATGAGAAATTTCCTAATGGCTTCATTTTATGCTTAAAATATTAAAAAATCTTTAACATGGCCAACAAGACCCTGTGTCATCTGTCCCCTTTTTACCTCTCCACCTCCATCTCCCAGTTATCCTCCCTTCGGTATACTCCGACTCACACGTCCTTGATCACACCAAGTTTTCTCACTTCCTGAACTCTCTACATGCTTCTTTGTCTGCAACGTTCTCCCCCATTCTTCACCTAATTCCCACGCATCCTTCAGGTTTGGGCTTAAATACCACTTTGGATTTGCCTTCTCTTCACCTCCTTCCTCATCCCCACCCCATGTTCGGTGTGTGCCTGGAACAGTGAGTACTCAACAAAATTTGAATGATCTTAAACTGATTGTACCCAGGTCCATATGCATGTGACTTTATAACATTTTATATGGAAAATATCTGTGAATTTCTCTTCTAGCCTCTAAGCTTCCTAAAACTAAGGACAAGCCTATTTCATGGTAAGCACTCGTCATATATTAGTCTGGCTCCTTCCTCGGGCTCTGTGCTGGATCTCAAAGAATCTTCATGAAAAACTGTGAGACATAATTATAATCATTTCACAGATAAGGGAAATGAGGATCAAAGAGTTACAGTCACAAAAAAAAATGTCATACAAGTGTCTGCCGACGGTTAAAAAGATCATATCTCATTAAGGATGGAGACAATTTCATGTTTCAGATGAACAAACCCAAAATGGATTAAATAGTAAGAAAATTTATTAGCTTTTGGAACCAGAAGCCCAGTAATGGTATAAGTTTAGCGTTCGCCGATTTCCCAGTTCAATGGTGTCATCAAGGACTCTGACAGTTTTTTTTAATCTCTCCATTTAATCTTACCCATAACATTGCCTTTATCCTAAACCTTCGTCCCCTCATGGCACCTAGAGCTACAAGTTTCTGTTTCTCATCTAACAATAGAAACAGCTTGGGTGACCACAATTCTTTTTCCTCCAAACTTTCATCTTTTCTCACTAGACCAAAGTGAATCACATGCCCATTAGTGAACTAAAATCCTGGCAGTGGAGATAAAACTACCCTTAAATCAACTGACCTTCAGTTAAAGTCAATTCCCCAAACTACATCGCTGCTACTCAGTAAGACAGAGGCCAAATAAATGCTGGAGAAGCAGCCACGATGCCCAACTCGGGCAGTGGTAGAGAATGAAACCTACAGAGCACGAGGCTAATTACTGTTACTATCCATCAGCTCCCCCAACTCCAAAGAACAGCCGACTTACAACAAATACTCAATTCAGTATACTAGAATTGTGATTACCCAAAAAAGGGGTGCTCATGTAGGGAGATGGGAGATTGACATGGGATGGATTTAGACATTAATGAGGAAAAGAAAAATGAAGAGCTTTTATCCTTCTCTCTGGCATGATCCCCAGTTGCTTCTTGTCTTGAGATTCATGATTTAGGAATACCACTGAGCTGCTGGTTGCTTCCAATACCCACTGTTCCCCAACTCCATCACCTCCCCACCAAATCAGACTCTAATGCATCCTTCACCTTTGCTCATGCTGGTCCGTCCTCCTAGAAAGAGGATCTGTTCCACCCGAATCCTGCTTCCTTCTCCAGGAGGCTAACTCTAGTCAGCCCACCTGTTAACTCAGAAAGCCTAACTGGCTACTAGAGCAAGAAGCCCCTGGCTGTGCTCTCACCATGCACACAGACTCCTGGAGCTGCTTCTCCTCGGTGTATTCAGGGTGTCTGCCCAATTGATCTGTCTGCTTTGCCTACAACTGCAAGCTCTTTGAGGCAGGCTCAATCCCTTATTCATCTCCTTGATTGCCCACCCCCAAGTTCAGAACTTGGCATAGAGTAGGCACCCAAGAAACATCTGTTTACTGCTGCATGAATGAGTAATTTTTTCTCCTTCCACGAAAGAAAACTTTTCTCTGATAGTAAATACCTAGTATTCAAAAATGTAAGGTAGCCATAAATATGAGGTAGAAAATGGTATTTTGACTTTCTACACACGTAGCCTTCCTCTTCACGCAAATATTTTAACCCTCCATAGCTGTTCACTCTTTGCCTGCAAACCCAGTAGCTGATTTAAGTTTTTGTGCTTGTGTTTATGTAAAACCGTTTCTGACAGGCTTGGCTTTGTTTTCCCTGGAAATTTGTGTCCCTAACATTCATAAAGCAAGCAACTTTCAAATGGCCTCTTACGAACTGTGACTGCCATCTCTTTGCTCATCATGGAAAAGGGGCCCCTGTTCACTTTCTCTTTTCCATCCTCGCCTCTGCTCTTTACGGTTTTCACTGAAGTTATTTACTCCGTTTAACGCGCTCAGCAGCTCAGAGGTCAGTTTCGAGACCCTCGTCCTGCTTCCCTGATCTTCCCAACCACCCGTGTGCCTCATGGATTCCTGGTTATTGAACTGACACTGCCGGAGACACTGCTGCTGTCACTCCCGTGTTGATGTGGCCGATCCTAAGCACTTCCGAACGAAGAACTGAAAACCAAAACAGATTTTGCGCTTTTAATAGGGACGTTTTTCACCGCAAATGCGCATTAGCATTGCTTGGAGATGCCATTTTGAAGGCACCATCTCTTTTTCACCTGCAAAAACCCACTCCCTCAGAAAGTCAAACCCTTGTGCATTGCTGGTGGGACTATAAAATGGCGCAGCTGCTGTGGAAAACTGTATGGAGATTCCTCAAAAAAAGTTAAATAGAATTACCATTTGATTCAGCCATTCAACTGAAGAATTGAAAGTAGGGACTCAGATACTTGTACATCCATGTTCACAGCAGCATTATTCACAGTAGCCGAAAGGCGGAAGTAACCTGAATTCCCACTGGTGGATGAATGGATAAACGAAATGTAGTACATATATACAATGGAATATTATTCAGTCTTAAAAAGGAATGAAGTTCTGACACATGCTACAATAGGGATGAACCTTGAAGACATGCGAAATGAAATAAGCCAGTCCCAGAAAGATAAATATTGGATGATTCCACCGATGAGGTACTCAGAGTAGTCAAATTCACGGAGACAGGAAGTAGGACAGTGGTCACCAAGGTATGTAGGAGACGGGAATGGGGAATTATTGCTTAGTACAGAGTTGCAGTTTGGGACAGTGAAAAAGTTCTAGAGATGGAGAGTGGTGACAGTTGCCCAAGAGTGTGACGGTACTTAATGCCACTGAGCCATACACTTGACAATGGTTAAAATAAAAAAATTTAAGTTATGTATATATTACGTGAAAATGAAATTTAAAACAAACAAAAAAAAATCCCACCCCGTCTCATTTCATCCACTTACTGCCTCTGTAAGTAGAAAGCTCCAAGGATGTTTTCTTTATTTAACGGTTTGAGAGTTTCTTTATCAATAATCTCACTGTGATTTTCAGTTAGAACATTATTTTTTAATAAATAAAGATAGCGCAACAGCATCTGATTACTTTAGAATTTTCCCACGAAGGGCAAGTTCTGCAAAACAAGTCCCAGCCCAACGGGCAGAATTTCCAATTTCTGGAAGTAAGTCTGGGCTCTGCTGGGCCTGACATCTGAGGGATCCCATTCTGACATGACTGAGGTCACAGTAACAGACTACCCGGAAGTGTCAGACCTCATGTTGTCTCCGCAAGACGATGTGAGAAGAGACGTCTGATGTGCTGGCGCTGCTGCATTCATCTGTAAGAACGAGTGGCTCCTACCTGCCAGGAAGCCACCCAGCTTCCCCATCCTTTCAATACCGACCTGCACCCTACTCTCCCTGGAGTGAAAAAAGGGATGGAACCTCCTTCGAGTTGAAGGGTCCTTTATTCTGCACTTTGCTGTAAACAGAGGCACCGTGCAGACACTCCCAGTGGCCTCCCAGCAGACACTCATGGGCTGCTTTGGCTTCTTCACCAAGGGTTTCTACCATCACACAGAAACCACTCACAGCTCCCGAGATGTTGTGTGCTTCTGCTTTGATAGAATCAATCTTTGTACATAATATACTCTTCTCTTTTTTTCATGGATAACACTTCAAGAAATATTAAGTCCTCTCTTTCTTCCACTATGAAGCTTTAACTGATTATGCACCAATTATATCCTCGTAAGCAATGCTGACAATCACTTCTTTCTCTTATTACACGATATGTTGTGTGTGTGTGTGCGCGCACGTGCCATGCATGGCAAATACTTATTAACATGTCTGCCTAGTCTGTGACTAGGAAGTCACTGAAGCAAGTGACTTCTTACTAAGCTTTACAAACTTAGCACCTGGCCAAGTGACTAAGCTACAGCAGGTGCTCAGTCACTGTTTATAGAATGAGTAAAGGTATGACGGAAAGATCCTGAATCAATTCTACTCACTGCCATTCCCTTATGAATAACTTATATCTCTATTTTTCAAAAGAGCAAATAAAATTTGCTTCCAATCTAATTGTGCAATTCACCAAAAATATGTTAAGTCACAGAACCATAGAGCTGTCCTGAAACTGATTTACTTGACTGCCTTCTGCAGAGCAGAGAAGTGCCTGTGAACACTAAACAGTTGTACATATTTGGCACCTGATAAGTGTTGCTATATGAATGAATGACCTTAGAAAAAAATATACTCCAAACCCATCACTAGCTATAAGAATTGAGATACACTGTTTACAGGTCCATGTATATTTTTTGCTTCTAGCTAGAAATAAAGTTCCTGGAGGACACAGTCTATGTTTCATAGCTCTCTCATATAAGATACACATAACATTCTCCATGTATCGGCTTAATTAACGGAGGTGACTTACTGTATTCTGGATTCAAATGCCAATGAGAAGAGAGGCGAAGAAATAACATAGAACGTGAAGGGTTGGACGGCCCAAAAACACTATCACCCTTACAAGTTTGCCAGATGGCAGCTCTCACAACTATTGTGTGGTTGCTGGAGCTGGGCCTGGATGACACTATCCCGGCCAGATGTTTAGACCACGTGCATCTGTGTCAGGACATTGCCCGTTCCGTGCCGCATGAAGCACACTCACTCTGGCTCGTGTGGCTGCAGAGACAATTTCATCTTTGTGAAACAGTTTGTTACAGGGAACTTTGTTCTCCAAGGACTACTTATATGTAATCACCACATCAACTACTTGCTCTTCCTGCCCATGAAATCTGGAGTGGGTGATCTAAATACAGCTGAAATTAAAAAAATGCTTACCTTACATACTTCAACATCAGTAGTGGGGGAAAGGCCTTTGGTGATCTCTAAGACACACAAACATTAACTATTCATTCATACAGAGAACACAGAGACAGATATATTTAGAGGTTCTATGTAGATTTAGAGGATTCAGGTGTCGGATTAAGAGAGAGAGATAGGTAAACTACACAGGTGATTTTAAAACATTTTTAACCATGATACTATACAAAACAGATTTTATATTATGGACCAGTGCCCAAACACATCTATATCTATGTATATGAATTAGAGATCTTATGAAACAAATTTTTCTTTTATTACAGGTGATCTACTCTGATTTTCTTATGACCTTGATTTTTTAAGATAAAGTCTTACCTCTTGGATACTTCTGAGGAAATGTAATAGACATACTTTTCGCAATTCATCCCACTAAGAAAAAATAAAAACCTTGTACATTAGATATGACAAAAATAAGATAACTTTGAAAGGCAAAGAGAAAGCAGACATCTAGGGACCTTGGAAGTCAAGGAATAATATAGTGGTAAGTTCCTTGGACTTCTTTTTTCCCCCATTTAGTCCATACTTGAAGCTGAAAAAACCCACAACCTAGAAATGCCATAGGAGACAGACAAAAAATAAAACAACAAAAGCCTGCTCTCTCTAGTCAAAGGACCATGAAAGGAGCAGCCTAGCAAGACAGAATAGACAATAACTGCTGTGCTCCAACATCACAGATAAAAACATGACCCAACCACTCAGCAAAGGCAGAGTGGAGAGCCTCGACTTGGACCCTCTCCAGGCTATAATAAGGTACTCTAAAACTCCTAAAAGGACGGTGTCATAGAAGGCCAAGTAGGGAATCCAGACTTTCATCTCTGTCATCTGGTAATGAGGCCGCCTCCTCATCCCTGCAGGGTTGAGATAATGTGGGGAGGCTGGACTTTCACTCCCACCAGACCACAGGAGGCGGCGCCTCCTTCCTTCCTGGCTGCCAGAGGAAGTCTGGTGGAGAGTCAGGACTTTCTCCATCACCGCGGGATAACGAAGAAGCCCCCACCTCCCAGGAACCAACTGAGGCAGAGAAGGGAACTTGGATTTCTAACTCCACCGGCTCAGAGAGCTGTTAAAGAAAGCCAGCTAAAACAGAAGATTTAAGCAAGATCCACAGACTCATAATATAAAATGAAAAGATCTAAGTTTTAATCAAAAATTACTCATAACCAAGAACCAGGAGGATCTCAAAATGAATGAGAAAAGACGATCAATAAATGCCAACACCAGGATGACAGAGATGTCAGAATTATCTGACAAAGATTTTAAAGCAGCCATGATAAAAAAGCTTCGTGAGCAATTACACCTGACACAAATGAAAAAAAAAAGTTTTAGCCAAGAAATAGAAATTCTCATCAAAGAAACAGAAGATAAAAAAAGACAAAATGGAAATGTTAGAAACAAAAAATGTTGTAACTGAAAGTATAATAACTGAAAAAAAATAGCTAAATGGATGGGCTCGCCAGCAGAATGGAAGAGACAAAGGAAGATTTAACTGGAAAGGGTAAAGGGAACTTTCTCAGAAATGGAAATATTCTACATCTTGCTTTGGTTACACAATGCTATCAAGTATCAAAACGCAGCTGAACTTAAGATATATGCTTTCTACTGTAGGTAAAATAATCGAAAATGTAACAAACGAATACAGATACTAGATATGCTTTAATTATCTTTGGAAAGTTTGCAAGTGATTTTTGAATTATCCGTTTTCATCCATATCCCTCTCCCCCATCCAATAGAGAGCTACACAGCAATTCAAGTCCACGCTCTACACCTTTCTTGCTATGATATTTAAGAATGGGCAAGTTATATCACCTCTTTTCAGTAAACGGAAATACTAATATTGTCATTAATCCTCACATTGTTATTGTGTTGATAAAGTGAGATAACACATACAAAAGACCTCACAACATGTGTTCAGTGAACCCCAACCCTCCATTTTTATCCCATTGCCCTCCCGCATCACAGTCAGGAACTGTTAGCATTAATTTTAACAATTTTTAAACAAAATAGTAGCCATGTAATTTTAAAGGACATAGTACAGACTTGGAAAGTGTCAAGTGGCAATCCTAAGTGAGAGGGGCAAACTAAAGTAAAATTCGGTTTTAAAAAATTAAAAATAAATACTGCCACAGGGAAAAAAGGAATAGCTTTTCAAATATATAAGTAACCGTGGTGAGAATTGATAACGAGGTTAAAAATAAAGATAAAAGCAAATACTTGCACCTTGTAACATACTCCTCATGGACTGCCTTCTCTGTCACATCAAACTAATGAGAAAAAAAGTGTCTAATTGTTTAAATATTCTTTACATATTACAATCTGGTATTTCAGGAAGGAGGAAGAGAAAGTACAAAATTAACATATATGGAGGACTTTTCATCACTAAGGCATTAGATATGAGAAGGAGAGAAAGACTTAGAGATCTAAGCGACTTTTTAAAGGCCACCATGAAAATGACAAAGGGGAAATGAAAACAAGAACTCTTTCATCT
Organism: Pteropus medius; assembly: GCF_902729225.1. Classification (NCBI taxonomy): domain Eukaryota; kingdom Metazoa; phylum Chordata; class Mammalia; order Chiroptera; family Pteropodidae; genus Pteropus; species Pteropus medius. The sequence goes on along the minus strand of NW_024354502.1, from coordinate 7,479,705 downwards.
TTCATATCATATTCTATGTTATTATCACCACACCATGCTATTCGAGGGAATGAGATTTTTTTATCTTCATCTTAAATTATTGTTTAGTCAGTAAAATCATGGGCTTTAGAGTTAACAAATCTGTACCACTGACTAGCTGTGTGGCCTTGGGCAACTTAATTTTGGTTGGGTTATCTTACCTATAAAATTGGAATAATCATAACTTTTTTATAATGCTTTAGAAGAATTAAATGAAAATGTATTTAGAGTGCCTAGTCAATGCCTGGCACCTAGTAAGTGCTCAAAAAATAGTAACCATTGCTATATGTATGTATTTCTTTGTTCCTGTTAATATCATCTTAATGATATTGATTTCTTCAAAGGCAAATACCTTGACCCTTGGGATACACATCGCATGCACAGACGACTCCACTAAAAGAAGAAAGAGGTGACTGGTCAGTGTGGTTAGGAAAGGTGGAGGGAGATCAAATGTCAAAGTCTTCAGGGAAGAAAAAGCTGGAAATTCTCTTGAAAGGGTTATCTTGGCAATAAAGAAAGCAGAAGAATACTTCAGGCAGAAACATAAGTATCTGCCAAGTCACAGAAATGTGAAAAAGGCTTGAGAGGTTCAAGTTTGACTTAATGAACGTGAGTGTTTTCCCCTTTCCGAGGTGGGTGGGTGGT